>NC_047053.1:22482938-22788938 GCF_011762595.2 Tursiops truncatus
GCAATAGTTTGCAAATACTTCTGCTGAGTAGAATATTCTGCTTACCACTTAGTCACTTCACTTATGCCATTTCGCTTTCTCAAAGCCAAAATCGAACCACTGACTTTATCTCACTGCTACGTACTTCTTGTCTGGCTTGAGACATCAGGAATTGGCTTAGATATCATCATGTTCAATCTTAATTTTATAGCAGAGTTTTACTAAAATATTTGAGTAGGCCTAGACATTTCTATCATGCATAGCTTCCCAAGTTGTGCACTACATGAGTGCAAGGTGTCTTTCACTAGACTATGATGTGAATTGATTGTGAATAGCACCCCCAAAGTAATCTATGCAGCCATAGATAGTAGCCCTTATTAGACATAACAATATTTAATTTATTTTCCCCTAGAAGTGGTAGTTACATGTTCTAAGGAGGCTGAGAATAGTGACTAAAATGTAATAATCAAAAGAGTATAAATCTTAAAGCCTGAAAGGTATATTATGTCTCTAAAACACGTTTCATTATAAAATAAATTGCTAGGATGACTATGTTACAGTTATCTAGTAAAAACCTATATTATATCCCTAATTTCAAAACTTCATCTTCTCTATTAGTAAATAATTAAAAACTAGTAGAAAAAGAGGGTGGGGACAGAGGAGAAGCAGTGAGTGACACTGAAGTATTTAGAAAGAGGATAGAGGCAAAGGAAAAACTACTCAGAGAACATCTAATGGAAAGCAGGTGTCAGAATAATAATTATATATATATACACATAAGTAAAATCTTAGATTTATGTAATACTCCTTAGTGAGTCATCTTATGTAGCTTGCTAAGTTTCAGAAAGAGTAGCACAGTAGTTTAGTTTTATAGGTGATAAAAGAATTGAGGAAAGGAAGTATTGTGTTTTCTGACACCTTTGTGATTAATTTCCAGAATATCTAATCTCGGCAGCATCACCCTTAAATCCCAGTCCCACACCTGCTTCAGCCATATGATCTGCTTCCACTTGACTTGTTGAGGTGTTCAAAAACATATTTAAATAGCTCCCAGGAATAGCAACTTTGTTCTTTATCTCACAATGAGGTTTACCTTCTCAGGTAAGACTTAGACCTTAGACGTTGGAGGGAATTTCACAGCATTGCCAGGTTGTTTTTCTTCCTTCACTTGATTTACTTATTTATCCTACTGGACTGTGACTATGTTGAGCACAGGGAACTCTGTATTCCAGCCTGAGCATCACTCATCTCTAACACAGTGCCTGCCTCATAGTAGACAGTCAATAAATAATTGTCGAGGGAGTAACAGTCATGGCGTGTCTCATCTATCATTTGAGAATCTCAGCTTCACTCCCTGTAAGTTGTTTCACTATGCCAGTTATGTCTCAAGCCCATTAGTACTCTACATGTTACAAAAGGCTATTTTAACCAAGATGGATGTTTGCACAGCTTCCTCACTCCCTGGGCAAGTGTGGAGTTTAACAACTCTAATACTCATTCTGAATCAAAACCAGGAATTCCTGTTTGCTTAGGTTCCAAGAGTAAATCTTCCTGTACATAGAAATGTATCATGTTGACGCTCTTGATGGGCAGGCTGCCCAGAACTTCATTGAGTTCTACTTGATCTATCAAGTAGATTATGTTTCTACTTGATCTATTGACCATGGAGGCTTGAAAATAAACAGCTTTGCCAACTCCACATAACTGGTTTAGAGGTTGGGAAACCAGGAAAGCTTTGCACAAAGCTAAGAGCTGGCACAGGGCTTGGAGTTTTGAGTAAGTTTCTGCAGTTGGCTTCAGGAGGGGAAAAAGAAATCTGTATTCTAAAATCAGAGCAGGAAATTAGAACTTGAATTCAATCAGTGTGTTTAGGGAGCACTCACCATATGCAAGTAATCAGATGGCACGATATAAAAATGAGAGGGAAGTGGATGTTAATGTTACCGAATCCGAGCTCTTACCCTTGTCACGTAACAGGCCAATAACTTGAGAGACGATGTGTTGCAGTAAGGAATAGCGGTTTTAGTTGGAAAGCCAGCAGGCCAAGAAGATGGTGGACAAGTGTCTCAAAAAACTATCTTACCAAGTTAGAATCATATTTCTTTTAGAGTAAAAGAGGAGGGAGTGTGACTTGTTGTTGCAAACTATTTGGTGGCAGTCAGATCCTGGAGGGGAAGTGATAAACCTTTGTTCTTGCAGCTGTCCAGGAAGGTCTAGTCATGCTGTTCCTGTAGACCTCCAACAAGATGAATGTTATTCTCTGTTCTGCAACTTTTTATCTCTACATGAATGAAAAGTGTTATACCTTTAAAGGTCAAACCTGGGAGAGAGCCTTGAGAAGTGTCTATTATGTATATTTTAGGCTATAGGGAACATTCTTTTACAAAGGTACAGAGTCAGCATGACCAAGCACAGGCAACAGGCACACAGGTTAGAGCTAAAGGAATAGATCAAATATGGAGTCAGCTTTCTTCTTTTCTATTACATTAAGGCTGACTCTACCATTTGGGCAAGTCATCTGACCTTTGTGATATCAAATTTATGAATAATTTCTGTATCTATGATAAGGATATGGTGACAGAAAAGATGACTTGATAGAAAGGGAAGTACTATTATTGGAATGAAATAAGCCTAGATTCCATTCATAAACCTACAAAGCTCCACCTGTGAAAACTAAAAATGCTACTCAGCCTTGATTTGATTTCTTCATCTATAAAGTGGTAATAATACTACAGGTTAGCCAGAAATAATAAGTTTGATAGTCACATGGCAACATATATAGAGCTCAGACATTTAACACTGAATATGGAAAGCAAGAATCAGAATACACCTAATGTGCTCTCTCCATGTGTGTATGGTGAAAATTGGAGCAACACCCTTCAAATGGACTAGAGTGAAGGTCTATGGCCAAGGAGGGGGAAAGGAGTGATAAAAATAATGAAAACAAAAACAAAAGAATCATCTGACATGGACCATAGATAATTATACTCCTGAACTGAGTAGCATAATTAACTCAATTCTGTGGTCCATGAAGGGGAAAAAAATAATCATGCAAATAAATATATAACTACAAATCATAATAACTGATGTGAATATAAGAAAAATATGTTATTATTAAGAAGAAGGGGAGTAGGGGAGCTCTAACATAGATGTTAAATTGAGCCAGGTGAAAGTGGAGGAAAGGACATTTCAGACCACAGAAACAGCCTGTACAAAGTCCATGGTCCTCTGAATAGACTGATGCATTCAAGGGACTGAGAGAGCCACAAGGCTGGTGAAAGAGAACCAGAGTAATTAGAGTGAGCCTGAAATGATAGACAGAAGCTAAGCTATGCAGGGTCTTTTGGACCATATGTAAAGGTTGCATTTTAACTTAAATACAATGAGAAGCCATTAAGTGGGGTTAAATACAGAGGCTGGTGGATAGTAATTGATTTGGTAGGAAGAGAATGTATGTGGCATGCTCAGATTTTTGTTAAAAATTCTACCTGCTGCCAGGGAGCCCAAGTGGATGTAGATAGATCTATTAAGAACTTTCTTGCAGCAAACCAAATGAGCCATAAGAGTGGTTTGGACAACAGTGTAGGCAATGGGAATGTAGAGAAGTAATTTTTTGGAAAGATACTTGGAGATAGTATCAACAGGTCACACAAGACCAATATGTCTTTGACATGGATTATAGATATGTTCAAATTATTTGCCACTCCTTTTTGTTGCAGGATTATACATCCCTTTCTGGGATGTACTAACATCACAAATAGTCATGGTACTTTTACTTTAGACAGATAATGTAAATTTAAGTATTATGTGTCAATTCTACGTGGAAGTTATGAGGCAGAGGATGCTTTGCTACACTTTTTGTTTCCTCTGACATGAGACTAGCAATGCCCCAGAGAGAAGATGAGGCACCAATCTGGATCTACAAAGTTACAGTAATCAAAACACCATGGTACTGGCCCAAAAATAGCCACATAGATCAATGGAAGAGAATACAGAGCACAGAAATAAACCCACACTCTGAAGGTCAATTAATCTAAAACAAAATAGGCATGAATATACAATGAAGAAAGGACAGTCTCTTCAATAAGTGGTGCTGGGGAAACTGGAAAGCTACTTATAAAAGAATGAGATTAGAACATTTCCACACACCATATAGAAAAATAAACTCAAAGTGGATTAAAGACCTAAATGTAAGAGCTGAAATCATCTAGAAGAAAACATAGAACACTCATTGACATAGATCATAGCAATATTTTGGGGGGATTTGTTTCCTAAGGTAAAAGAAATAAAAGCAAAAATAAATGTAATCTAATTAAGTAAGCTTTTTCATGACAAAGGAAACTATCAACAAAACAAAGATACAACCTACTGAATGGGAGAAAATATTTGCAAATGATATGACTGATAAGGGGTTAATATCCAAAATATATAAACAGCTCATACAACTCAATATCAAAAAAACAAAGAACCCACTTTAAAAAATGGGCAAAAGACCTGAGTAGACATTTTTTTTCAAAGAAGATATACATATGGTCAACAGATACATGAAAAAATGCTCAACATTGCTAATCAACAGAGAAATGAAAAACAAAACTGCAATGAGGTATCACCTCACACATGTCAAAAAGGCTATCATCAAAAAGATTACAAATAACAAGTATTGGTGAGAATGTGGAGAAAAGCTAACCCTAGTACACTGATGGGTGGGGGAGGGTTGTAAATTAGTGCTGCCTTTATGAAAAACAGTATGGACGTTCCTCAAAAACTAAAAATAGAACTACCATATGATTTAGCAATTCCATTACTGTGTATATATCTGAAGAAAATGAAACCACTAATTTTAAAAGCTACATGCACCCAACGTTCATTGCAGCATTATTTACATTAGCTAAGATATGGAAGCAACCTATGTGCCCATCAACAGATAAATGTATAAAGAAGATGCGATACACACATGTGCATGCATATGTGAGCGTGCGCGTGTGCACACACCCACACACACCCACACCCACACACACACACACACACACACACACACACACCCCACAATGGAATATTACTCAGCCATAAAAAAGAATTTAATTCTGCCATTTGCAACAACATGGATGGACCTGAAGGGTATTATGCTAGCTAAGTGAAATTAGTCAGAGAAAGACAAATACTATATGTTTTCACTTATATGTAGAATCTAAAAAATAAAGTAAATTAATGAATATAACAAAACAGAAACAGACTCATAGATACAGAGAAGAAATTAGTGGTTACCGGGGGTGGAAAGTTGTAGGAGGAGGGGAAAGATAAGGGAAGCAGGTTAAGAGATACAAATTACTAGGTACAAAATAAATAAATACAAGGATATATAATATTATACAACACGGGGAAATATAGCCATTATAATAACAAAATGGAGTATAATCTATAAAAATATTGAATGACTATGTTGTACACCTGAAGCTAATATAATATTGTAAATGAACTATACTTCAATTAAAACAAACTTGATTGTTTGGCTGATTATGGTATTCAAATTTTTTTGTCTTCCAAAAGGATCTCATAAAGAACTGTGCATGAAATGAAGTTACAGAAGACCCATACAGTCTCTGGGAGAGGGAACACTGAAAAGGGTAGCCTTAAATGGAGGATTTGGTCTCAAGATACATGACATAATATAACTTCTGTTCTGGGTGGGTCTCCAATGATGTCTGGAAACTCTTTCACTAGACCTTGGTTTCCTCCTTCTGCTCTTCACTCTGAATCTTTTAAACATTTTCTGTTTTACCCAGCCATCAACTCTCCTCTCACACCTTCCTCACTCTCATCAGAAGACCTTGCCTCCTACTTCTTTGGGAAAATACCTATAGAACTTGAGTTTCTGAATCATGGTCCCTCTGGTCTGAAATGCATATATCCTTTAAACTTTTCTTTCTTCTTGCCAGTCCAAAAGAAGATATTGACATTTTCTTTCTAAAGCTGATGCCCTATCTATGTTTGCAACTTTTCCTTTCTTAAATATTACTCCATCAATCATTCTGTCTGTTAGATATTTCAGACCTCCTGCATTGGCTTCTTCCTGGGGTGCTACAGACATGTTCAAATATCTGTTATCCTTTAAAAAATCAGAATAAAACCTTGTCTCAACCCGGTTCTCCCTAAAGTTATTCTCTCTCTCTCTCTCTCTCTCTCTCTCTCTCTCTCTCTCCTTTTCTTTCCAGGTTCCTTGAAAGTCAATACTTTTTTTTTGTGGATGAAAAACGTTGCCTGCATGTCAGTAAACAAAGGATGTTGCAGCCAACAGCCACTGTATCCACCCACAGCTGTGCATCCTGTGGGGTTTCAGGATGTAGAAAAGCAGGATACTGGCCTTAGTTAGTTAAGGTGTATATCAAAGGAATTATTTCAATGAGCACAAACTCTTGCATCTTCCCATACATAAAAAAGTGTTAAATTCATTAACTTGAGATGTCTGGTTTTCTTTAACAGTAACCTTTTGATATTTCCACTACTTGATTTTTGTTAAAAACTCCTATATATTCTGGCACCTCCTTCACCTTGGCGATCTGGGGGGAAGTCCTCAGAAAATCCACCGAATAAAACATAATTCTCATTTTAGGCTGTGAATTTTTTTTCAATCAACAGTTTCTATATATTTTCTCCTATTCTTTTTTTAAACCACTGCATTTTAGCCTTTACTCCAATGACTTAGTTGAAACTGTTTTTTAATAGGCTATTAACAACCTCTAATTATTGAGCTCATTAGCGTATCCTTTTCTGGATTTTCTATTGCATATTATGCTATCGAATAAATCCCCCTTGAAAACATGTTTTCCCTTGGCTTTGGTAGCTTTACTCTTAGTTTTCTTCCCATTTTTGTGACAGTTATTGCCTTCTTTTGACTCGTTTTTCTTTGTTCAATTATTTAAATAAAAATATTTAAGATACACTTTCTCTTTTTTCTCTTTGCCCTGGCCAAATAATCAATTTTTGTAATGTTAATTATCTCACTTTTGTTTAGATAGTTCACAAAGGTTTAACAATAATTTTAACTGCTCCAAGCTCTAAGCTTAGTCTCTTTTTGCATTCTTATGCCAAAGTCATCTCAAACTCAGTGTATACAAATCTTAAACTTGCTATGTTCCCCTCAAGCTTGATGTGTAGGTTTTCTGCATCCAAATCAGAACTAGATAGGTCATATCTCTACTTGAAAACCTTACCACCTTAAACTTTTTGCATTGCTGGGGCAGAGACTTTTTAAAAAAAAAAATATTGGAGTATAGTTGCTTTACAAAGTTGTGTTAGTGTCTGCTGTACAGCAAAACAAATCACTTATACATATACATATATCCACTCTTTTTTAGATTTCCTTCCCATTTAGGTCACCACGGATCATTGAGCAGAGTTCCCTGTGCTAAACAGTAGGTTCTCATTAGTTACCTATTTTATACATAGTACTGTATATATGTCAATCCCATTCTCCCAATCCATCCCTTCCACTTCCCCCTTTGGTAACCATGTTTTTTGTCTACATCTGTAACTCTATTTCTGTTTTGCCAATAAGTTCATCTGTACCATTTTTCTAGGTGCCACATATAAGCAATATAATATGATATTTATTTTTCTCTTTCTGACTTACTTCACTCTGTATGACAGTCTCTAAGTCCATCCACATCTCTGCAAATGGAATTATTTTGTTCCTTTTCATGTTGAGTAATATTCCATTGTATATAGGTACCACATCTTTATCCATTCCCCTGTCAATGGACATTTAGGTTGCTTCCATGTCTAGACTATTGTAAATAGTGTTGTAATGAACACTGGGGTGCATTTAACTTTTCAAATAATAGTTTTCTCTGGATATATACCAAGGATTGGGATTGCTGGATCATATGGAAACTCTATTTTTGTTTTTTTAAGGAAATTCCATAATGTTCTCCATAATGATTTTACCAATTTACATTCACACTGGTGGTGTAGGAGGGTTCCCTTTACTCCACACCCTCTTCAGCATTTATTGTTTGTAGATTTTTTGATGATGGCAATTCTGACCACAGTGAGGTGTTACCTCATTGCCGTTTGATTTGAATTTCTGTAATAATTAGAATGTTGAGCATATTTTCATATGCCTCTTGGCCACCTGTATATCTTCTTTGGAGAAATGTCTATTTTTTGATTGGGTTATTTGTTTTTTTGATATTGAGCTGCATGAGCTGTTGGTATATTTTGGAGATTAATCCCTTGTCCATTTCTTCATTTGCAAATATTGTCTCCCATTCTGAGGGTTGTCTTTGTTTTTTTGTATATGGCTTCCTTTGCTATGCAAAAGCTTTTACCTTTAATTAAATCCCATTTGTTTAATTTTGCTTTTATTTTCATTACTCTAGGAGGTAAGTCAAAAAAGATTTTGCTGCTATTCATGTCAAAGAATGTTCTGTGGGGCAGAGTCTTTTATCCTGGGCACAAAGCTTTACTATGTTCCCCTGTGCCCCTTTCAGGTAGATATATAGTCTTGTAGTTTAACCAATAGAATATGGATAGAAGTAAAGTGCCCTACACCTAAGACTGGCTCATAAAAACATTATGTACTAATCTTTTACTGTCTCTTTTTTTCTCCCTCTGCTGGGTAAGTGTCAATGTCCAGGAAGCTGAAGATTGGCAGAACTTATTTTAGTCTGAGCCCCAACATAATTGTGCAGAGCAAAAGATATTCCCCCACCACTAATCTAGAACACTTAGTCAAATGTAACAAACCCAATGAATAGACTTCTACATTTTTTTAAAAAATTGGGGTATAGTTGCTTTATAGTGTTGTGTTAGTTTCTGCTGCACAAAGAAGTGGATCGGTTGTATGTATACATATGTCCCCTCCCTCTTGGACCTCCCTCCCACTTACCCATCCTACCCATCTAGGTCACCACAGAGCACTAAGCTGAGCTCCCTGTACTTTACAGCAGGTTCCCCCTAGCTATCTATTTTACACATGGTAGTGTATATATGTCAATCCTAATTTCCCAATTCATTCCACCCCCTTCCCACCCATGTTGACATGTCCATTCTCTACATTTCTATTCCTGCCCTGAAAATAGGTTCATCTGTACCATTTTTCTAGATTCCATATACATGCATTAATATATGATATTTGTTTTTCTCTTTCTGACTTACTTCACTCTGTATGACACTTTTTAGGTCCATCCACGTCTCTACAAATGACCCAATTTCATTCCTTTTTATAGCTGAGTAATATTCCATAGTACATATGTACCACATCTTCTTTATCCATTGTTATGTTGATGGACATTTACGTTGCTTCCATGTCCTGGCTTTGTAAATAGTGCTGCAATGAGCATTGGGGTGCATGTGTATCTTTGAATAACCGCTTTCTCTGGGTATAGGCCCAGGAGTGGGATTGCTTGGTCATATAATAGTTCTATTGTTAGTTTTTAAAGAAACTTCCATACTGTGCTCCACAGTGGCTGTATCGATTTACATTCCCACCAACAGTGCAAGAGGGTTTCCTTTTCTCCACACCCTCTCCAGCATTTATTTTTTGTAGATATTTAATGATGGCCATTCTGACCAGTGTGAGGTGATAACTCGTAGTTGTGATCTGCATTTGCCTAATAATTAGTTATGTTGTGCATCTCTTCATGTGCTTTTTGACCATCTGTATGTCTTCTATGGAGAAATGTCTATTTAAATCTTCCCCCACATTTTCTGATTGGGTTATTTGGGTTTTTTTTTTTTTTATATTGAGCTACATAAACTGTTTGTATATTTTGGAGATTAATCCCTTGGTTGTTTCATTTGCAGATATTTTCCCCCTTCCTGAGGGTTAACCTTTTGGTTTGTTGATGGTTTCCTTTGCTGTGCAAAAGCTTTTAAGTTTCATTAGGTCCCATTTGTTTATTTTTGTTTTTGTTTTCATTACTCTAGGAGGAGGGTCAAAAAAGATCTTGCTATGAATTATGTCAAAGAGTGTTCTTCTTATGTTTTTCTCTAAGAGTTTTATAGTGTCTGGTCTTTCATTTAGAGTTTTTTTTAGTTTATTTTTGTGTATAGTGTTAGAGAGTGTTCTAATGTCATTCTTTTACATGTAGCTGTCTAGTTTTCCCAGCACAACTTATTGAAGAGGTTGTCTTTTCTCCATTGTATATTCTTGCCTCCTTTGTCATAGATTAGGTGACCATAGGTGGGTGGGCTTATCTCTGGACTTTCTATGCTGTTCCATTGATCTATATTTCTGTTTTTGTGCCAGTACCATACTGTCTTGATTACTGTAGCTTTATAGTATAGTCAAGTCAGGGAACCTGATTCTTCCTGCTTTGTTCTTCTTTCTCAAGGTTGCTTTGGCTATTCGGGGTTTTGTGTTTCCATACAAATTGTAAAAATTTTGTTCTAATTCTGTGAAAAATGCCATTGGTAATTTGATAGAGATTACATTGAATCTGTAGATTGCTTTGTGTAGTATAGTCATTTTCACAATATTGAATCTTCCAGTCCAAGAACATGGTATATCTCTCAATTTGTTTTTGTCATCTTTGATTTTTTTCACCAGTGTCTTACAGATTTCTGAGTACAGGCCTTTTCTCTCCTTAGGTAGGTTTATTCCTAGGTATTTTATTCCTTTTGTTGCAATGGTAAATGGGATTGTTTCATTAATTTCTCTTTCTGATCTTTCATTGTTAGTGTATAGGAATGCAAAAGATTTCTGTTCATTAATTTTTATACTACAACTTTACCAAATTCATTGATTAGCTCTAGTAGCTTTCTGGTGGCATCTTTAGGATTCTCTATGTATAGTATCATGTCATCTGCAAACAGTGACAGTTTTACTTCCTCTTTTCCAATTTGGATTTCTTTTATTTCTTTTTCTTCTCTGATTGCAGTGGCTAGGACTTCCAAAACTATGTTGAATAATAGTGGCAAGAGTGGACATCCTTGTCTTGTTCCTGATCTTAGAGGAAATGCTTTCAATTTTCACCATTGAGAATGATGTTGCCTGTGGGTTTGTCATATATGGCTTTTATTATGTTGAGGTAGGTTCCCTCTATGCCCACTTTCCAGAGAGTTTTTATCATAAATATATGTAGAATTTTGTCAAAAGTTTTTCTGCATCTATTGTGTTGTTCATATGGTTTTTATTCTTTAATCTGTTAATATAGTATATCACATTGATGGATAGATATTGAAGAATCCTTCCCTCCCTGGGGTAAATCTCACTTGATCATGTTTCACAATCTTTTTAATATGTTTTTGGATTCAGTGTGCTAATATTCTGTTGAGGGTTTTTGTGTCTATGTTCATTAGTTATATTGGTCTGTAATTTTATTTTATTTTTTGATATCTTTGGTTTTGGTATCAGGGTGATGGTGGCCTCATAGAATGAGCTTGGCAGCTTTCCCTGCAAGCTTTTGGAAGAGTTTGAGAAAGATTTGTGTTAGCTCTTCTCTAAATATTTGATAGAATTCACCTGTGACGCCATATGGTCCTGGACTTTAGTTTGTTGGAAATTTTAAAAATACAGTTTCAATTTCATTACTTGTGATTGGTCTGTTCATATTTTCTATTTCTTCCTGGTTCAGTTGGAAGGTTGTCTTTTCTAGTAGTCTCTTATGAACCTTTGTATTTCTTCGGTGTCAGTTGTAATTTCTCCTACTTCATTTCTAATTTTATTGATTTGAATTCTCTCTTTTTTTTTCTTGATAAGTCTGGCTAAAGGTTTACCAGTTTTGTTTATCTTTTCAAAGAACAAACTTTTAGTTCCATTGATTTTTGCTATTGTTTTCTTCATTTTTATTTCATTTACTTTTGCTTTGATTTTTATGATCTCTTTCCTTCTTCTAACTTTAGATTTTGTTGTTCTTCTTTCTCTAGTTGCTTTAGGTGTAAGGTTAGGTTGTTTATTTGAGATTTTTTCTTGTTTCTTGAGGTAAGACTGTATTGCTATAAACTTCCCTCTTAGAACTGCTTTTGCTGCATCCCATAAGTTTTGGGTTATAGTGTTTTCATTCTCATTTGTTTCTTTGTATTTTGTTCCTTTCCTCTTTGATTTATTCAGTGATCTCTTCGTATTTAGTAGTGTATTGTTTATCTTCCATGGGTTTGTGTTTTTTTATAGTTTTTTTTCCCTGTAATTGATTTCTAATCTCATAGTATTGTGGTTGGAAAAGATGTTTGACATGATTTCAATTTTCTTAAATTTACCAAGGCTTGATTTGTGACCCAAGATATGATTTATCCTGGAGCATGTTCTGTGTGCACTTGAGAAGAAAGTGTATTCTGCTGCTTTTGGATGGAATGTCTTATAAACATCAATTAGGGCTCTCTGGTCTATTGTGTCATTTAAAGCTTGTGTTTCCTTATTAATTTTCTGTCTGAATGATCTATCCATTGGTGTAAGTGGAGTGTTCCAGTCCCCCGTTATTATTGTGTTACTGTCAATTTCCCCTTCTATGGCTGTTAGCTTTTACAATATGTATTGAGGTTCTCCTATGTTGGGTGCATAAATATTTACAATTGTTATATCTTCTTTTTGGATTGATCCTTTGATCATTATGTAGTGTCCTTTCTTGTCTACTGTAATAGTCTTTATTTTAAGGTCTATTTCATCTGTTACAAGTATTGCTACTCCTGATATCTTTTGATTTCCATTTGCATGGAGTATCTTTTTCCATCCCCACACTTTTAGTGTGTATGTGTCCCTAGGTCTGAAGTGGGTCTCTTGTAGACAGCATATATACGGGTCTTGTTTCTGTATCCATGCAGCCAGTCTGTGTATTTTGTTTGGAGCATTTAATCCATTCCCATTTAAGGTAATTATTGATATGCATGTTTCTATTACCATTTTCTTAATTGTTTTGGGTTTGTTTTTGTGGGTATTTTTCTTCTCTTTTGTTCCCTGCCTAGAGAAATTCCTTTAGTAGTTGTTGTAAAGCTGGTTTGGTGGTGTTGAATTCTCTTAACTTTTGCTCGTCTGTAAAGGTTTTGATTTCTCCAACAAATCTGAATGAGATCCTTGCTGGGTAGAGTAATCTTGTTTGTAGGTTTTTCCTTTTCATCACTTTAAATATGTCCTGCCGTGCCCTTCTGGCCTGAAGAGTTTCTGCTGAAAAATCAGCTGATAACCTTATGGAGACTCCCTTGTATGTTATTTTTTGCTTTTCCCTTGCTGCTTTTAATATGTTTTCTTTGAATTTATTTTTTGTTAGTTTGATTAGTATGTGTCTCATCATGTTTCTCCTTGCATTTATCCTGTATGGGACTCTTTGCACTTCCTGGACTTTAGTGGATATTTCCTTTCCCATGTTAGGGATGTTTTTCACTATAATCTCTTCAAATATTTTCTCAGATCCTTTCTCTTTCTCTTCTTCTTCTGGCACCCCTATAAGTCAAATGTCAGTGCACTTAATGTTTTCCAGAAGTCTCTGAGCCTGTCCTCATATCTTTTCATTCTTTTTTCTTTATTCTGCTCCTTGGCAGTTATTTCCACCATTCTGTCTTCCAGCTCACTTATTCAATTAGTTCTTCTGTCTTGGTAATTCTACTATTCATTTCTTCTAGTGTATTTTTATTTCAGATATTGTATTGTTCATCACTGTTTGTTCTTTAGTTCTTCTAGGTCTTTGTTAAACATTTCTTCTATTTTTTCAATCCGTGCCTTCATACTGTTTCTGAGATTTTGGATCATCTTTACTATCATTACTCTGAATTCTTTTTTTAGTTGGTTGCCTATTTCCTCTTCATTTATTTGGTCTTGTCAGTTTTTACCTTGCTCCTTCATTTGTAACATTTTTTTTTGTCATCTCAGTTTTTTGATAGGTGGGGCTGTGTTCCTGTCATGCTGTTTGTTGGCCTATGGTGTCCAGCACTGGAGTTTGTAAGCAGTTGGGTGGAGCTGGGTCTTGGTTCTGAGATAAGGACCTCTGGGAGACCTCATACTGATTAATATTCCCTGGAACTTGAAATTCTCTGTTAGTCCAGCAGCTTTGACTCAGGGCTCCCACCACCGAAGATCAGGCCTGACTCTTGGCCTTGGAACCAAGACCCCAAAAGCCACGTGGCATTGTGAAGAAAATTTTAAAAACAGGCAACAATCAGAAAAGAGCAGAACAATAACAAATAATAAAAAAAAAATTAGAAAAATAAAAAAATAAATTAGAAAAAATAACATTAAAAATGAAACAAGAAAACAAAATAGAACCACAATAGCAAAAAAATAATAATAAAATAAAATAATTAAAAATATAAAAATAAAAGATAAAAAAATAAAAAAAAATTTAAAAAGTATAAAAATTCCCTGGTGCCTGTTCTATCAGTGTCCTTGCCCCCATGGTGAGCTAAAGCCAACCCCCACCTCCCCAGTAGGCCTCCAAGACCTCTAGGTAGGTCTCTGGACCTGCTGTGTCAGCCCTGCTTCTGTGTGAGTTCCTCTCACCAGTGTCTGTTCCTAAAGCTAGCCCAGAGCACACGTGCCTGCACAGGTCTACACAGGAGTGTCTGCAGAGGCTGGCACAGCAAGAGCAGGCTTTGTATGCATGCAGCGTTCAGCCTGCCTGGGCCCACGTGACCAGAGGAGGTCCTATCAGTGACCGCACTTAAGCTGCCAGGACCCACACAGCCAGAGGAGGCTTTGGCAGAGGCAGGGCTCAGGGCTGGGACCTGTGCGACTCTCAGAGATTTTGATGGTGGTGGGGCTCTGGCCCAGTTGCCACACAGATGGAGAGCACCCTGGTTGGTGTGGGGCTCAGGTCCATGACCCACTTGGCCAGAAGAGGCTTTGTCAGGGCAGCGCATGTGCTGTCAGGACCTACATTGCCTGTGGAGGCATGGTGGGGAGTGGTACGCAGGTCTGCGAGGACCTGCACAGCCAGAGGAGACACCACTGTGTCAGGGTTAAGGCATGGGACACCCCGGGTCAGAAGAGGCTTTGGCAGGTAGGGGGATTCAAGCCCAAGACCCACGTGGCTGGAGGGGGCCCAGGGGTGTTTCAGGCCTGGAGCCACAGCAGGCTCACCAGACCCAAGCAGGCAGGCGAGACACTGGCCTCGTTACCCTCCGATCCCCTGATACCCCAAATGTCCTTCTCCATTCCCGCTGACCCCCGCTCCATGTGTGGACCCCTCCAAGCATGGGAACCTCTCCTTTTCCCCAGTAACCCCTCAGGGGTGCCAGTCCTGTCCTGCCTCCACTTTTTTCTCACCCTTCTTTTCTCCCACATCTTACGTGGTAACTCGGGGATTCCTCCTGTCCCCTTAGGTGTCTGAAGTCCCCCACCAGTGCCTAGTATGTGCCTTACTTGTGAGGAGACACAAACTCCATGTCCTCCTACTCTGCCATCTTGACTTTGCCCCTTCCACATGTTTACTTAACAAGTTTCCAGGATTTATTTACAATCACATTTGTCTATAGCCCAAACTCTCGTAAGATAGGTATAATGTATTCTTAATTTATTTTCATCTCTATCTCACCACCTCATATAATCTATATTTGTTTCCTTTCTCTAATTCTACCATGCTCTTTTATACCTTTTACCTTGGCATATAGTATATATTACAGCAACATGGACATCTCTTTAATCTTCTTTTCATATTGTATATATATATTCATCTTTTTTCATACACAGATAAAAAATATGTTCCTCTATGAAGCGTTCTCTAATTTTCTAGATGAATTTGTCTCCTCTGTTTTCCCAAATTCTTTTTTTTTTTTAATGAGGTACACAGGCCTCTCACTGTTGTGGCCTCTCCCATTGAGGAGCACAGGCTCCGGACACACAGGCTCAGTGGCCATGGCTCACGGGTCTAGCCGCTCTGTGGCATGTGGGATCTTCCCGGACCGGGGCACGAACCCATGTCCCCTGCATTGGGAGGCGGACTCTCAACCACTCTGCCACCAGGGAAGCCCCCAAATTCTTTATCACAGTTTTATTTAGCACATGAATCAAAATTATTTATATTTCAGTGTCTCCATAAAATTTTGAGAAGCAGAAAAAAATGTTTTGTTTTCCCAACATAGAACACTATCTGGCATATTTAGGTAGTCAAATAAATCAAAGAATAACCAAAATAAGATATTTTCAAAAATTTAAATTCTTGAGATCAATCATTTTATATTGGCTTTATAATATTTCTAGTTAAAAAGGCAACTATTTTTAAACTATAAAGTGGAATAAGATGACTAATATACCATAGAGATATTTTGAGATGAAATAAAATAACATATATAAATAATTATCAAATGTTATTTTTAAGTTTTCTAAAAGACAACAGCTATTCCTGGAACTAAGAAAACACATGCTATGAATATGATATAATATGACTTACTACATAATCCTAAAAATAGGTGATGTGAAAAAGAACACAGCTGTGCCCTTTAAAAAAGGGAGTAGCTGTGTCACCCTTGTGGAAAAGAGAGATAGATACCCAAAAGATTCAGGAACATTTATTAAAAGCAACAAAGAAAGCTCTGAGGAAAAGACTCACAAACTGAAGCTTAACATCTTCCCCAAATTATACAGAGAATATTATTGGACCTAAAGGAGAAGAGAATGTAAGGGTCTTCATGTTAATAATAGAAGAAAAGTAAAGGTAATTTCAGGAGGTATTGAAGAGAGAGAGAAATATAATAGCTGGTCTTGAGAAAAGAGTACACTAGGAAATTAGAAGAAGGCAGGCTCTTTCTGAAGCAGAAAGACGAGGAACGGTTTTCTGTACAAAATTCAGCCTTGACTATAGTTCACAAAGAAAATAAAGAAGAAAGTGGGGGGCAGTGAACTTAACAGGAAAGACCAAAGATAATTTGATGAGGAGGGCTATGCTTGAGAAACTTGAATCTTAGATTAACAAAACTTGCAGGAACTGATAACTAGAAAAAGGAACAAAGAAATATACCAAAAGAGAAGAAAAGAGGGATACCAAGGAAATTATGTAGGTGACCTAAAGTCACAGAAATACTTCTGCGGACTCATTTCCTAGCTAACTATAGCACAGGCAACAAAAGACCAGATAATTTTAGAGTTTAACCTGAAGAGCTCTTAGGAAAAATTCTAAATACATAAAAATCAGGGGGAGTATTTCTTATTTTATTTTGTTATTTTTTCCACAATGGAACTAACTGGATGATACTTTCAATGGTTAATGAGAAATACAATACAAGAAAGAGCAATATAGGCAAGTGTATTATTTAAAACAAAATAGTATGTTTAACAGACGTGAATTCTGAGTAGGAAAATGTGAATTAGGTAATCAAAACAGAATTATAAATGTACATAAAAGTAAAACAGTATTTAAAGATGAAGCACCTTCTCTGAATCTGATTTGAAGAACAGTGTTAAGAGGGGCAAGCCTCTGGGAAAGGAAATATGTACTTTGGAGGATAAGTAACCAAATCTCTAGAAAACAGGTTCAAAACAAAAGGAATACACCAGACAAATTGACTGCATTTCTGCTGTATATTTTAATAAGGGAAGTTAAACATACTCACTTTTATAGCAAAAAACACAATTAGTCCCTCTAAAGCTGGGATGCTTAATTGAAATTTAAGGAGGATATGTTCATTGCTTTTGAAATAAGAATAAATGCTAAAAAGCAAGGGAATAATGGAGGGGGTGAAAATGAAATCTATGTTTTTCATTTCAAGACAGGCAAGAAAATTTGGGTCACCTTATAAACTGAAAAGAGGGCTCTCAGGGAAGGAGTAATGGCCAAGGCTTACATTAGACTGTATGTGATCAAAAGAAAAAATATATTTATTTTGAAGCCTGTATTAGGGAGACTGCATAGAACCTTTGAAAGTCTTCAGAGACAAGCAGAAATAAATTTAAAGGGTGGTTTTACCACTTTATAGCTGAGATTGTTTTTTTTTAGGGCCTAATTGAACTTCCAACTAGAGCACAACATCCATGAAAACAGGCTCTTGAACTTGGCTGGCATTACGCACTGCTATATCCCCAGAGCCTATAATTTAGCCATTTAATTTCATTTTAAAGGTAGACATGTATTGAGACTCAGGGATGGCCATCCTAAAATATACCACAATAACATGTTGATTATTTTGAATTAAAGTTATTTAAGAAATGGCTAGTGCAGGAGGGACATTCTTTTTATATCTGCTGTCTTCTTAGATAAAATCCTCCACTTAAAATTGCTTTGGTCACCCCCTTTTCCCCCCCAGCTTGATTGAGATATTATTGACATATAACTTATGTAAGTTTAAGGTGTACTATGGCCACTCTTCTTATAGCAACTACTTTGCCTTTGAAACTCAGGTAATTGCTTCCCCTGATGCCCTAGTCTCATTTAAACACTAATCTTTCCCCACAAGATTCATGCATATTTTAGTTGAAGATTACATCACATTGCACTGAGATTATTAACTCTATTCCTTGCTAGACTATAAGTTCTTTGAGAAAAGATAGTGTTTCATGTAACTTGTTTTCCCACAACACCTGGGAAAAAGGAGGTACTCAGTAAAGGGATATTGGATAAATTTATGGATGGATGAATGTTGTGCCTTCTACTTGAATGATTTTATCTTGTATCATATAAAGAACATTATAAATAGGCTCATGAAAGCTTTCAGTTGAGGAGAGCAATTTCCAATATCAGGTAAGAATGGTGCCTATAGTGATTTTTGTTCCCTAATTGCAATGTAAAAGAAATAAAAATCATTTTGGAAATTTTTTTTATCATTTCAATAAGGCAGAATTAAGTACCAGACTTCAAAGAAATTATGCAATGAATGCCTCCCTCACACCTCCATATCACAACAAAAGAACTATAGTGTAAGCAGATTTGAAAAGTCTTATTCAGGCTTCTGGTTTCCAGTCCAGTGTGTAAAAAGCTTGGAAGTGACCCCAGCTAAACAAACTGGAAAATCAACAACTCCTCTTAGATATGTAAAAGAAGTGAGGTCACAAGGCAAACCACATTCCCCAAAATTGTATAGACAAACAGGTGAGTAGAGAGAAGTACAACTTACTGAAGCAGAAACCCATGAGCAAAAATCTTCACAGGAACCAGTGCCAGGGTAGAAAATCTGAACTCTAAGTGATGAATTACAATTACAGTTACAGTAAAGCTCAGTGTGAACAAGTCTGAGAGTAAAAAACTCCAGTGGGCACACACTCATAGGGGGACCCCACACTTTTGTGAGTTTTACTTACAGAGACCCCACTAGGTTCTTATAGTGAACACCAAAGGAAAAATTCCCTCCAGCTTTCGGTAGGAGGAGGGTAAAATAAACCATCTTGAAATATCCCAGAGCATTCAGTTCTTCCTAACAAGCTCTGCCCTTAAGAAGAAACTAGTTACCTATAGCTTAACCTACTGGAGTTTTATCACAGCCTAACTGACCTGGGGGAAGAGAAATATGAACATCAACTGGCTCCAGCCTTTCACAGGAAGGAAGGGAAATAATATAACTTCAGCCCACTGTAGACATACTGTTCCACCAAAAAGGAGAGGGAACTGAAAAATACTCATGAAGTTCACAGTCCAGAGGCATCAGAGAACTATAGAATGATTTACCTCCCCCTAAACCTTACCACCACATTACTAATAGCCTATTTACAGCAGTTCCTTTTACACGGTATATAATATCCAGCTATCAACAAAAAATGTCAAGGCAGCTAGACTTCATTAAAATTGAAAAAAAATGTGTACTCTGAGAAAGATATTGTCAAGAGAATGAAAAGACAAGCCAGAGGCTGGGAGAAAATATTTGTAAAAGATATACCTGATGAAGAATTTTTTTCCAAAGTACACAAACAACATTTAAAATACAACAACAAGAAGACAAATAATCCAATTAAAATGTGGGCCAAAGACCCTAGCAGACACTTCACCAAAGATGATATACAGGTCATAAATAAGCATATGAAAAGATTCCCTACATCATATGTCATCAAGGAATTATAAATTAAAACAACAGTGAAAAACTACATACCTATTAGAATGGCTAAAATCCTGAACACTCGCAACTCCAAATTCTGGTGAGGATACAGAGCAATAGAAACTCTCATTCATTGATGGTGGGAATGCAATATGGCACAGCCACTTTGGAAGACAGTTTGATGGTTTCTTACAAAACTAAACATATTCTTGCCATACAATCCATCAATTGTACCCCTTGGTATTTATCCCAAATAGTGAAAGAGTTATGTGTACACAAAAACTTGCACACATATGCTTATAGAAGCTTTATTCAAACTTGTCAAAATTTGGAAGCAATCAAGATGTCCTTCAGCAGGTGAATGGATAAATAAACTGTGGTACATCCAGAAAATTGAATATTATTCAATGCTATAAATGAATGAGCTACTAACACATGCAAACACATGAAGGAACCTTAGGTGTATATTAATAATTGAAAGAAGCTAATCTGAAAATGTTACAAATGGCATGGAAAGGGAAAAATTACAATGTTCTGGAAAGGGAAAAATCTCGATACAATATTCTGGAATGGGAAAAATATCAATACAATAAAAAGATCAGTGATTAACATTCTGGAAAGGGAAATATATCAATACAAAAAAAAAGATTAGTGATTAATAGGGGTTGGTGGGGAGGAAGGGATGAATAGGTAGAGCACAGAGGATTTTTAGGATGGTGAAAATACTCTGCATGATACTATAATGATGGATACATGTCATTATACATTTAGCCAAACCTATAGAATGTATAAGAGCAAGAATGGATCCTAATGTGAACCATGAACTTTGGGTGATGTCAATGTAGGTTCATCAACTATAACAAAGGTATTACTCAATTACTGAGTGGACTGTTGATCATGATGGAGGCTCTGCATATGTGGGGGCATGAGAAAATCTCTGTGCCTTCTCAATTTTGCTGTAAATCTCAAATTGCTCTAAAAATTAAAGTCTATTTTTTAATAAGTCACACTAAATTCAAGGGCATTTTTTTTTTTTTTTTTTTTTTGCGGTATGCGGGCCTCTCACTGTTGTGGCCTCTCCCATTGCAGAGCACGGGCTCCAGACGTGCAGGCTCAGCGGCCACGGCTCACAGGCCCAGCCACTCCGCGGCATGTAGGATCTTCCTGGACTGGGGCACGAACCCTTCTCCCCTGAATCAGCAGGCAGACTCTTAACCACTGCGTCACCAGGGGAGCCCTCAAGGGCATATTTTTTGCATGCTTTATCTGAAGAACTCAGACCTGGGGCCAGACAGTTCCTTCAGTTACAGTGGATCCCTTCAGTCATTTAGAACCAGGTGTCTTCATAGTTAGGATAATGCACAGTGATAGCTCAGGGTACATTCTGTGGTCTCACCTCCCCCTTCACACCTGTACAACAAATCCAACACAAACATTATATTGTTTGCAATTAGTCAAAGTATGCATAGGTTTTGTTTGTTTGTTTGTTTGTTTGCTCCTTCCTTTAAATAAAATGCTTTTGAATAATTCCTACCTTATTTAAGTAAGAACAACGTGCTAATTTTACAGCCTGGGTTCATAAGAAAAGAAATAAAATCAGAAAGAGTACTTCATTCTTGTTAGTTACATTTTTTTTTTTTTCTGATGTTAAGGAATCTCTGTGAAAAGCAAAACCTATTTGGGAAAAGTATAATAATCAATGTAACAGGATATAATTAGGAATGATATTAACAACAGGGAAAGTTAAATAAACAGGATATACCTATTGATGGAGCTACTTCATTGACAATAATGAATATGAGGAACTCCTATAATACAGTAAATGATATATATAATAAAAGCATATGTAAAAGTACATATATAAACATATATATAAATATATATACATAAATTTTTTCACTCATCAAATCCATAATGTGTCCTGAGTACCCTCTCTGTGTCTGTGATAGTTAATGGAAATCAGCAATAAATAAAATGACCTGATCTCTGCAGACATGGTCCTTACAATCAACCTCAGCTGTAATCAAAGTGTGGTCTGTGGACCACCAGGATGAGCATCACATGGGAACTAATGAGAAATGCAACCCCATTAAGATATTTTATATCAGAAATTTGGAGGATCGGGCTCAGTAACCTGTGTTTTAACAAGCCTCTCAGGTGATTCTGATGTAAGCTCAATTTTGAGAATCACTGGTCTTGCAGAGAAGACAAATATTAAACAAAGTTATCTGTGGGAATTAAATCAAGTGTCATTGGAGAAGAATGAGAAATTGTTAGAGAGGGTATCGGAATAACATGTAAGATCTTTGGGAATTCAAAGAAAGCTCCCCTGAGCAATTGATAGAATAGAAGTGGGCCATTGAATAGAAGAATGGATAGATATGTAATAAAACAAGCATAATAAATTGCTAATGAGAGAATCTAGGTGATAGGTACACATATATTTATTGTAAAGTGGTTCAACTTTTTAACATTTTCATGATAAAATATTGAAGAAGATAAGAGTGGGCTTTCAGGAGGACTAGAGATGGTAGAAAATGAGTGAACGCATTCTTGGTATAGAAACATGTTCCATGTTATTAAATTCTCATTCATCTGTCAAATCTTATGAGTCTTATAAGTAACCAAAAGGACACTGTGGCTGGAACATAGTGACTAAATGGGAAATAGTCATGACAAGGGTAAGACGAGGTAAACAGTTTTTAACAGTGTCTGCTTGTGTAAATGTTAGTTTGCATGACATATAATCCTTTCTATTGCTGAGTAACACTGAATTACATAAAGGTACCTATTTGCTTATTCAATCTCCTATTGATGGACATTTGGATTGCTTCTAGTCTTTGACTATTATAAATAAAGCTGCTATGATCACTTGTGTGCAAGTCTTTAGTGGGTGTATGATTTCATGTCCCTTGGAATGGAATTAGTTTCTGAGTCATAGAATAAATAAATATCTAAGAAACTGTTGAACAATTAGAAGTTTTCTGAAGCAGTTGATTCATTTCACATGCCCACCAACAATGTTTAAGATTCTAGTTGTTCCATATACATATCAAATTTTTTTTTGTTTGTTTCTATTTTTATTATTTATAAAAATATTTCTGTTAATTATCCACAAAGTGATTTAACACATAGCTTAGTACAGTTAAACATAGGGATTGGATCTAGGTTTAAGAATGAGTATGGAAACTAAGAAAATACAAATATCTTTGCAATTGAGGGAGAACAATGCAGACAATATAAATGTTGGTCAACATGTGTGATTCAATTCTGAAAATATTTAGGAGCTATTATTATACATTTATAATATATTGATACAGAGAAATGTAACTAATTTCTTGAAGTTCAATACTAGTATCGAAAATAAGTTCAATTAATATATTCAGACAAAATTAATTCTACAAAAAGGCTTTTAATAAGACACAATTGTTCTCTGACTCAAAACAAAGAGTAGTTTGTTTTTTTTTTAACATCTTTATTGGGGTATAATTGCTTTACAATGGTGTGTTAGTTTCTGCTTTATAACAAAGTGAATCAGTTATACATATACATATGTTCCCATATCTCTTCCCTCTTGCGTCTCCCTCCCTCCCACCCTCCCTATCCCACCCCTCCAGGCTGTCACAAAGTACCAAGCCAATATACCTGTGCCATGCGGCTGCTTCCAACTAGCTATCTACCTTACTACGTTTGTTAGTGTGTATATGTCCATGACTCTCTCTCGCCCTGTCACAGCTCACCCTTCCCCCTCCCCATAACCTCAAGTCCGTTCTCTAGGAGGTCTGCGTCTTCATTCCTGCCTTACCCCTAGGTTCTTCATGACATTTTTTTTTCTTAAATTCCATATATATGTGTTAGCATACGGTATTTGTCTTTTTCTTTCTGACTTACTTCACTCTGTATGACAGACTCTAGGTCTATCCACCTCATTACAAATAGCTTAATTTCGTTTCTTTTTATGGCTGAGTAATATTCCATTGTATATATGTGCCACATCTTCTTTATCCATTCATCCGATGATGGGCACTTAGGTTGTTTCCATCTCCGGGCTATTGTAAATAGAGCTGCAATGAACATTTTGGTACATGACTCTTTTTGAATTTCGGTTTTCTCAGGGTATATGCCCAGTAGTGGGATTGCTGGGTCATATGGTAGTTCTATTTGTAGTTTTTGAAGGAACCTCCATACTGTTCTCCATAGTGGCTGAACCAATTCACATTCCCACCAGCAGTGCAAGAGTGTTCCCTTTTCTCCACACCCTCTCCAGCATTTATTGTTTCTAGATTTTTTGATGATGGCCATTCTGACTGGTGTGAGATGATATCTCATTGTAGTTTTGATTTGCATTTCTCTAATGATTAATGATGTTGAGCATTCTTTCATGTGTTTGTTGCCAGTCTGTATATCTTCTTTGGAGAAATGTCTATTTAGGTCTTCTGCCCATTTTTGGATTGGGTTGTTTGTTTTTTTGTTGTTGAGCTGCATGAGCTGCTTGTAAATTTTGGAGATTAATCCTTTGTCAGTTGCTTCATTTGCAAATATTTTCTCCCATTCTGAGGGTTGTCTTTTGGTCTTGTTTATGGTTTCCTTTGCTGTGCAAAAGCTTTGAAGTTTCATTAGGTCCCATTTGTTTATTTTTGTTTTTATTTCCATTTCTCTAGGAGGTGGGTCAGAAAGGATCTTGCTGTGATTTATGTCATAGAGTGTTCGGCCTATGTTTTCCTCTAAGCGTTTGATAGTTTCTGGCCTTACATTTAGGTCTTTAATCCATTTTGAGCTTATTTTTGTGTATGGTGTTAGGGAGTGATCTAGTTTCATACTTTTACATGTACCTGTCCAGTTTTCCCAGCACCTCTTATTGAAGAGGCTGTCCTTTCTCCACTGTATATTCCTGCTTCCTTTATCAAACATAAGGTGACCATATGTGCATGGGTATATCTCTGGTCTTTCTATCCTGTTCCATTGATCTATCTTTCTGTTTTTGTGCCAGTACCATACCGTCTTGATAACTGTAGCTTTGTAGTATAGTCTGAAGTCAGGGAGCCTGATTCCTCCAGTTCCTTTTTTCGTTCTCAAGATTGCTTTGGCTATTCGGGATCTTTTGTGTTTCCATACAAATTGGGAAATTTTTTGTTCTAGTTCTGTGAAAAATGCCAGTGGTAGTTTGATAGGGATTGCATTGAATCTATAGATTGCTTTGGGTAGTAGAGTCATTTTCACAATGTTGATTCTTCCAATCCAAGAACATGGTATATCTCTCCATCTATTTGTATCATCTTTAATTTCTTTCATCGGTGTCTTATAATTTTCTTCATACAGGTCTTCTGTCTCCTTAGGTAGGTTTATTCCTAGATATTTTATTCTTTTTGTTGCAGTGGTAAATGGGAGTGTTTTCTTGATTTCACTTTCAGAATTTTCATCATTAGTATATAGGAATGCCAGAGATTTCTGTGCATTAATTTTGTATCCTGCCACTTTACCAAATTCATTGATTAGCTCTAGTAGTTTTCTGGTAGCATCTTTAGGATTCTCTATGTATAGGATCATGTCATCTGCAAACACTGAAAGCTTTACTTCTTCTTTTCAGATTTGGATTTCTTTTATTTCCTTTTCTTCTCTGATTGCTGTGGCTAAAACTTCCAAAACTATGTTGAATAAGAGTGGTGAGAGTGGGCAACCTTGTCTTGTTCCTGATCTTAGTGGAAATGCTTTCTGTTTTTCACCATTGAGGATGATGTTTGCTGTGGGCTTGTCATATATGGTCTTTATTATGTTGAGGAAAGTTCCCTCTATGCCTACTTTCTGCAGGGTTTTTATCATAATTGGGTGTTGAATTTTGTCAAAAGCTTTCTCTGCATCTATTGAGATGATCATATGGTTTTTCTTCTTCAATTTGTTAATATGGTTTATCACATTGATAGATTTGCGTATATTGAAGAATCCTCGCATTCCTGGAATAAACCCCACTTGATCATCGTGTATGATCCTTTTAATGTGCTGTGAATTCTGTTTCCTAGTATTTTGTTGAGGATTTTTGCATCTATGTTCATCAGTGATATTGGCCTGTAGTTTTCTTTCTTTGTGACATTCTTGTCTGGTTTTGTTATCAAGGTGATGGTGGCCTCGTAGAAGGAGTTTGGGAGTGTTCCTCCCTCTGCTATATTTTGGAAGAGTTTGAGAAGGATAGGTGTTAGATCTTCTCTAAATATTTGATAGAATTCGCCTGTGAAGCCATCTGGTCCTGGGCTTTTCTTTGTTGGAAGATTTTTAATCACAGTTTCAATTTCAGTGCTTGTGATTGGTCTGTTCATATTTTCTCTTTCTTCCTGATTCAGTCTTGGCAGGTTGTGCATTTCTAAGAATTTGTCCATTTCTTCCAGATTGTCCATTTTATTGGCATAGAGTTGCTTGTAGTAATCTCTCATGATCTCTTTTATTTCTGCAGTGTCAGTTGTTACCTCTCCTTTTTCATTTCTAATTCTATTGATTTGAGTCTTCTCCCTTTTTTTCTTGATGAGTCTGGCTAGTGGTTTATCTATTTTGTTTATCTTCTCAAAGAACCAGCTTTTAGTTTCATTGATCTTTGCTATTGTTTCCTTCATTTCTTTTTCATTAATTTCTGATCTGATATCTATGATTTCTTTCCTTCTGCTAGCTTTGGGGTTTTTTTGTTCTTCTTTCTAAAATTGCTTGAGGTGCAAGGTTAGGTTGTTTATTCTAGATGTTTCCTGCTTCTTAAGGTGGGCTTGTATTGCTATAAACTTCACCCTTAGAACTGCTTTTGCTGCATCCCACAAGTTTTGGGTCGTTGTGTCTCCATTGTCATTTGTTTCTAGGTATTTTTTGATTTCCTCTTTGATTTCTTCAGTGATCACTTCATTATTAAGTAGTGTATTGTTTAGCCTCCATGTGTTTGTATTTTTTACAGATCTTTTCCTGTAATTGATATCTAGTCTCATGGCATTGTGATCAGAAAAGATACTTGATACAATTTCAATTTTCTTAAATTTACCAAGGCTTGATTTGTGACCCAAGATATGATCTATCCTGGAGAATGTTCCATGAGCACTTGAGAAAAATGTGTATTCTGTTGTTTTTGGATGGAGTGTCCTATAAATATCAATTAAGTCCATCTTGTTTAATGTATCATTTAAAGCTTGTGTTTCCTTATTAATTTTCATTTTGGATGATCTGTCCATGGGTGAAAGTGGAGTGTTTAAGTCCCCTACTATGAATGTGTTACTGTCGATTTCCCCTTTTATGGCTGTTAGTATTTGCCTTATGTATTGAGGTGCTCCTATGTTGGGTGCATAAATATTTACAATTGTTATATCTTCTTCTTGGATCGATCCCTTGATCATTATGTAGTGTCCTTCTTTGTCTCTTTTAATAGTCCTTATTTTAAAGTCTATTTTGTCTGATATGAGAATTGCTACTCCAGCTTTCTTTTGGTTTCCATTTGCATGGAATATCTTTTTCCATCCCCTTACTTTAAGTCTGTATGTGTCTCTAGGTCTGAAGTGGGTCTCTTGTAGACAGCATATATGTGGGTCTTGTTTTTGTATCCATTCAGCTAATCTGTGTCTTTTGGTGGGAGCATTTAGTCCATTTACATTTAAGGTAATTATCGATATGTATGTTCCTATTCCCATTTTCTAAATTGTTTTGGGTTCATTATTATAGGTCTTTTCCTTCTCTTGTGTTTCTTGCCTAGAGAAGATCCTTTAGCATTTGTTGTAAAGCTGGTTTGGTGGTGCTGAACTCTCTCAGCTTTTGCTTGTCTGTAAAGGTTTTAATTTCTCCATCAAATCGGAATGAGATCCTTGCTGGGTAGAGTAGTCTTGGCTGCATGTTTTTCTCCTTCATCACTTTCAGTATGTCCTGCCACTCCCTTCTGGCTTGTAGGGTTTCTGCTGAGAGATCAGCTGTTAACCTTATGGGGATTCCCTTATGTGTTATTTGTTGTTTTTCCCTTGCTGCTTTTAATATGCTTTCTTTGTATTTAATTTTTGACAGTTTGATTAATATGTGTCTTGGCGTATTTCTCCTTGTATTTATCCTGTATGGGACTCTCTGTGCTTCCTGGACTTGATTAACTATTTCCTTTCCCATATTAGGGAAGTTTTCAACTCTAATCTCTTCAAATATCTTCTCAGTCCCTTTCTTTTTCTCTTCTTCTTCTGGAACCCCTATAATTCGAATGTTGGTGCGTTTAATGTTGTCCCAGAGGTCTCTGAGACTGTCCTCAGTTCTTTTCATTCTTTTTTCTTTATTCTGCTCTGCAGTAGTTATTTCCACTATTTTATCTTCCAGGTCACTTATCCGTTCTTCTGCCTCAGTTATTCTGCTATTGATCCCATCTAGAGTACTTTTAATTTCATTTATTGTGTTGTTCATTGTTGCTTGTTTCATCTTTAGTTCTTCTAGGTCCTTGTTAACTGATTCTTGCATTTTGTCCATTCTATTTCCAAGATTTCTGATCATCCTTACTATCATTATTCTGAATTCTTTTTCAGGTAAGCTGCCTATTTCCTCTTCATTTGTTAGGTCTGGTGCATTTTTATCTTGCTCCTTTATCTGCTGTGTGTTTTTCTGTCTTCTCATTTTGCTTATCTTACTGTGATTGGGGTCTCCTTTTTGCAGCCTGCAGGTTCGTAGTTCCTGCTGTTTTTGATGTCTGTCCCCAGTGGCTAAGGTTGGTTCAGTGGGTTGTGTAGGTTTCCTGGTGGAGGGGACTAGTGCCTGTGTTGTGGTGGATGAGGCTGGATCTTGTCTCTCTAGTGGGCAGGTTCATGTCTGGTGGTGTGTTTGGGGTGTCTGTGGCCTTATTATTATTTTAGGCAGCCTCTCTGCTAATGGGTGGGGTTGTGTTCCTGTCTTGCTAGTTGTTTGGCATAGGTTGTCCAGCACTGTGGCTTGCTGGTCGTTGAGTGAAGCTGGGTGCTGGTGTTAAGATGGAGGTCTCTGGGAGATTTTTGCCGTTTGATATTATGTGGAGCTGGGAGGTCTCTTGTTGACCAGTGTCCTGAAGTTGGCTCTCCTACCTCAGAGGCAGAGCCCTGACTCCTGGCTGGAGCACCAAGAGCTTTTCATCCACACGGCTCAGAATAAAAGGGAGAAAAAGTAGAGGGAATTAGTAGAAGTATGAGGAAAGAAAGAAGGAAAGGAGGGAAGGAAGGGAGGAAGAAAGAAAGAAAGAAGCAAAGAAGGAAAGAAGGCAAGAAGGAAAGAAAGGAGGGAGGGAGGAAGGAAGGAAGGAGTGAAAGAAGGAAAAAAGACAGAAAGAAAGAAGAGACAGTAAAAATAAAATAAAGTATAATAAAATTATTGAATTAAAAAATTCTTATTTAGAAAAAAAAAAAAAAGGGACGGATAGAACCTTAGGACAAATGTTGGAAGCAAAGCTATACAGACAAAATCTTACACAGAAGCATACACATACACCCTCACTAAAAGAGGTAAAGGGGGAAAAATCATAAATCTTGCTGTCAGAGACCACCTCCTCAATTTGGGATGATTCGTTGTCTAAAGGAGGGAAGGAAGGAAGGAAGGAAAGAAAGAAAGAAAGAAAGAAAGAAAGAAAGAAAGAAAGAAAGAAAGAAAGAAAGAAAGAAAGAAGGTAAAGTATAATAACGTTATTAAAATTAAAATTGATTATTAAGAAAAAAATTTTTTTTTAAAAACCATGGACGGATAGAACCCTAGGACAAATGGTGGAAGCAAGACTATACAGACAAGATCTCACACAGAAGCATACACATATACATTCACAAAAAGAGGAAAAGGGAAAAAAATCATAGATGTTGCTCCTAAAGTCCACTTCCTTAATTTGGGATGATTGGTTGTCTATTCAGGTATTCCACAGATGCAGGGTATATCAAGTTGATTGTGGAGCTTTAATCCGCTGCTTCTGAGGCTGCTGGGAGAGATTTCCCTTTCTCTTCTTTGTTCTCACAGCTCCCTGGGGCTCAGCTTTGGATTTGGCCCTGCCACTGCGTGTAGTTCGCTGGAGGGCGTCTGTTTTTTGCTCAGACAGGGCGGGGTTAAAAGAGCCGCTGATTCGGGGGCTCTGGCGCACTCAGGCCGGCGGGGAGGGATGGGCACGGAGTGCGGGGCGGGCCTGCGGCGGCAAAGTCCGGCGTGACTTTGCACCAGCCTGAGGCCCGCTGTGCGTTCTCCCGGGGAAGTTGTCCCTGGATCCCGGGAACCCGGCAGTGGCGGGCTGCACAGGCTCCGCGGAAGAGGGGTGTGGAGAGTGACCTGTGCTCGCACACAGGCCCCTCGGTGGCGGCAGCAGCAGCCTTATCGTCTCCTGCCCGTCTCTGGGGTCCGCGCTTTCAGCCGCGGCTTGCGCCCGTCTCTGGGGTCTGCGCTTTCAGCTGCGGCTCGCGCACGTCTCTGGGGTCCGCGCTTTTAGCCGCGGCTCACGCCCGTCTCTGGGGTTCGCGCTTTTAGCCTCGGCTCGCGCCCGTCTCTGGAGCTCCTTTAAGCAGCGTTCTTAAACCCCTCTCCTCACGCACCAGGAAACAAGAGGGAAGAAAAAGTCTCTTGCCTCTTCGGCAGGTGCAGACTTTTCCCCGGACTCCCTCCCAGCTAGCCGTGGTGCACTAATCCCTTCAGGCTATGTTCAAGCCGCCAACCCCAGTCCTCTCCCTGCGTTCCGTCCGAAACCGAAACCCGGGCCTCAGAGCCTCAGCTCGCAGCCCCGCCCGCCCCGGCGGGTGAGCAGACAAGCCTCTCGGGCTGGTGAGTGCCGGTCGGCACCGATCCTCTGTGCGGGATTCTCCCCGCTTTGCCCTCCGCACACGTTGCTGTGCACTCCTCCGCGGCTCCGAAGCTCCCCCCTCCGCCCCCCACAGTCTCCGCCCGCGAAGGGGCTTCCTAGTGTGTGGAAACTTTTCCTCCTTCATAGCTCCCTCCCACTGGTGCAGGTGCTGTCCCTATTCTTTTGTCTCTGTTTTTTCTTTTGCCCTACCCAGGTACGTGGGGAGTTTCTTGCCTTTTGGGAGGTCTGAGGTCTTCTGCCAGCCTTCAGTAGGTGTTCTGCAGGAGTTGTTCCACGTGTAGATGTATTTCTGGTGTATCTGTGGGGAGGAAGGTGATCTCCGCGTCTTACTCTTCCGCCATCTTCAAGGTCCCTATCCATATCAAATTTTTAACTTTTTTTTTAAGTTATAATTTTTATAAAACATTTGTACATTGAAGTTCTCTGGAGATTTATTATTATCACTTTTTTGAAGTATAGTTAATTTACAATATTATATGTTTCAATGTACAACATAGTGATTCAATATTTTTATGGATTATACTCCATATACTCTGCTGTTTCTGGATAGAATGTCTTATGGATATCTATTAAGTCCAATTGGTTTAATGTGCCATATAAGACCACTGTTCCCTTATTTATTTTTTGTCTTGATCATCTGTCCATTGATGTGAGGTGTTAAAGTCCCCTACTATTATTGCATTATTGTCAATTTCTCCCTTTATGTGTATTAACATTTGCTTTATATTTTTATGTGTTCCTATATTAGGTACATATATGTTAACAAATGTTATATCCTCTTTTTGTATTGATCCCTTTATCATTATATAGTGCCCTGTTTTGTCTTTTGTTAAAGACTTTGTTTAAAAGTCTATTATGTCTGATATAAGTATTGTTGCCCTAACTTTCTTTTCATTTCCATTTGTGTGAAATATCTTTTTCCATCCTCCCACTTTCAGTCTGTATCTTTCTTTAACTCTGAAGTGAGTCTTTTGTAGGCAGCATATAAATGGGTCTTTTTTTTTTCCCAATTAGCCATCCTACATTTTTTTGGAGGAGCATTTAGTCCATTAACATTTAAAGTGATTATTGATAGGTATGTTCTTATTGCCATTTTGGTATTTGTCTTCTGATAGCTTTTGTCATTCTTCTCTGTTCTTTTCTTTTTCTTTTACTCTCTTCCCTTGTGGTTTGATGATTTTTTGTTTGTTTAGTGTTATGTTTGTGAACCTCTTTCTCTAGTTTTTGTGTATCTATTGTAGGGTTTTGATTTGTGGTTACACTGCAGTTTATATATGTTCACCTACAACTATTTCTACTTGTTTTAAACTGGTAGTCATTTAAGTTCACAGACATTCTAAAAAATCTACATTTTTTACTCCCTTTCCTCATATTTTGTGTTTTTGATGTCATATTTTTCATCTTGATGTTTATCCCCTAACTGTTAATTGTCATTATAATTTGATTTTACACTTTTTTGTATTTTCATCTTTGTACTAGCTTAAGTGGTTGATCTACAGCCTTTACTATGTATTTGCCTTTACTAGTGGGATTTTTCCTTTCCTATAAATTCTTATTTCGTGTGGTAGTCTTTTCATTTCCACTTTAACAAGACTTTTTTTTTAACATGTTTTGTAAGGTTAGTTTAGAACTGATTAATTCCTTTAGTTTTTGTTTGTCTGAGAAGAATTTTTTTTTTAATCTCTTCTTCAATTCTGAATGAAAGCCTTGCTGGGTACATTGCATGTTTTCCCCTTTCAGCACTTTAAATATATCATGCCACTCTCTTTTGGCCTGCAAAGTTTCTGTCAGAAAATTAGCTGATACCCTTGCAGGGGTTCCTTCGCATGTGAGTCTTGATTTTCCTCTTTCTGCTTTTTTTTTTTTTTTTTTGCGGTACGTGGGCCTCTCACTGTTGTGGCTTCTCCCGTTGCGGAGCACAGGCTCCGGACATGCAGGCTCAGCGGCCATGGCTCACGGGCCCAGCTGCTCCGCAGCATGTGGGATCCTCCCAGACCGGGGCACGAGCCCATGTCCCCTGCATCGGCAGGTGGACTCTCAACCACTGCGCCACCAGGGAAGCCCTGAGATGATCATATGGTTTTTATTCTTTAATTTGTTAATATGATGTATCACATTGATTGATTTACATATATTGAAAAATCATTGCATCCCTGCGGATAAACTCCAGTCGATCATGCTGTATGATCCTTTTAATGTGTTGTTGGATTCTCTTTGCTAGTATTTTTGTTGAGGATTTTGCATCTATGTTTATTATTTATATTGGCCTGTAATTTTTTTTTTTTTTTTTTGTGGTTCTTCTATCTTGTTTTGGTATCAGGGTGATGGTGGCCACATAGAATGAGCTGGGAGTGTTCCCTCCTCTGAGATTTTTTGGAATATTTGAGAAGGACAGTTTTAGCTCTTCTCTAAATATTTGATAGAATTTGCCTGTGAAAACATCTGGTCCTGGACTTTTGCTTGCTGGAAGATTTTTAATCACAGTTTCAATGTCATTACTTATGATTGGTCTGTTTGTATTTTCTATTTCTTCCTGGTTCAGTCTTGGAAGGTTGTACCTTTCTCAGAATTTGTCCATTTCTTCTGGGTTGTCCACTTTATTGGCATATAGTTACTTGTAGTATTCTCTTATGATCCTTTGTATTTCTGTAATGTCAGTTGTAACTTCTCCTTTTTCATTTCTAATTTTGTTGATTTGAATCCTTTCCCTTTTTTTCTTGATGAGTCTGGCTAAAGATTTATCAGTTTTGTTTATTCTCAAAGAACAAGCTTTTAGTTTCTTTGATCTTTGCTATTGCTTTCTTCATTTCTATTTCATTTATTTCTGCTCTGATCTTTATGATTTCTTCCCTTCTACTAACTATGGGTTTTGTTTTTTCTTCATTCTCTAGTTGCTTTAGGTGTAAGGTGAAGTTATTTATTTGAGATTTTTCTTGTTTCTTGAGGTAAAATTGCATTGCTATAAAATTCCCTGTCAGAACTGCTTTTACTGCACCCCATAGGTTTTTGGTCATTGTGTTTTCATTGTCATTTGTTTCTACTTCTTTTTAGATTTCCTCTTTGATTTCTTCAGTGATCTCTTGGTTATTTAGTAGCATATTGTTTAGCCTCCATGTGTTTGTGTTTTTTACAGTATTTTCCCTGTAATTTATTTCTAATGTAATATCATTGTTGTCAGTAAACAAGCTTGATATGATTTCAATTTTCTTAAATTAACCGAGGTTTGATTTGTGACCCAAGATGTGGTCTCTTCTGAATAATGTTCCTGTGCACTTGAGAAGAAAGTGTATTCTGCTGCTTTTGGATGGAATGTCCTATAATTGTCAATTAAGTCTATCTGACCTATTGTGTCATTTAAAGCTAGTGTTCCCTTATTAATTTTCTGTCTGGATGATCTGTCTGTTGGTGTAAGTGGGGTCTTAAAGTCCCCCACTATTATTGTGTTACTGTCAATTTCCCCTTTTATGGCTGTTAGCATTTGCCTTATTTATTGAGGTCCTCCCGTGTTGGGTGCATATATATTTACAACTGTTATAACTTTTCTTGCATTGATCCCTTGATTATTATGTAGTGTCCTTCCTTTTCTCTGGTAACAGTCTTTATTTTAAAGTCTATTTTGTCTGGTAAGAGTATCACTACTCCTACTTTCTTTTGATTTCCATTTGCATGGAATATCTTTTTCCATCCCCTCACTTTCAGGCTGTATGTGGCCCTAGGTCTGAAGTGGTCTCTTGTAGACAGCATATATATATATATTTTGGGGGCTTTTTTGTTTCCATTCAGCCAGTCTATGTCTTTTGGTTTGAGCAGTAAATCCATTTACATTTAATATAGTTATCAATATGTAGGTTCCTATTGCCATTTTCTTAATTGTTTTGTGTTTGTTTTTGTAGGTCTTTTTCCTTCCTTTCCTCTTTTGTTCTTTTCTATTGTGTTTCCTGCCTAGAGAAGTTTCTTTCACATTTGTTGTAAAGCTGGTTTGGTGGTGCTGAATTCTCTTAGCTTTTGCTTGTCTGTAAAGCTTTTGAAATTTCCATAGAATCTGAATGAGAGTCTTGCCAGGTATTCTTGATTATAGGTTTTTCCCTTTCATCACTTTAAGTATATTATGCCACTCCCTTCTGGCCTACAGAGTTTCTGCTGAAAAATCAGCTGACAATCTTATGGGGATTCCCTTGTACATTATTTACTGCTTTTCCCTTGCTGCTTTTAATGTTAGCAACAAGGGGAAGTGATTAGTGTGTGTCTCATCCTGTGTGATTAGTTTGATTACTATATGTCTCAGTGTGTTCCTCCTAGGGTTTATCCTGTATGAGACTCTCTGCACTTCCTGGACTTGGGTGACTATTTCTGTTCTCACGTTAGGGAAGTTTTCAACTATAATTTCTTTAAATATTTTTTCAGCCCCCCCCCCCCTTTTTTTTCTTTTTCTGGGACCTCTTTAATTCAAATGTTGGTGATTTTGTCCCAGAGTCCTCTGAAACTGTCCTGACTTCTTTTCATTCTTTTCTGTTCATTCTGTTCCATGGCAGAGATTTCCTCCGTTCTGTCTTACTGGTCACTTATCCATTCTTCTGCATCAGTTATTCTGCTACTGATTCTTTCTAGTGTATTTTTAATTTCAGTTATTGTATTGTTCATCTCTGTTTGTTTGTTCTTTAGTTCTTCTAGGTCTTTGTTAAACACTTCTTGTATCTTCTTGATCCATGACTCCATTCTTATTCTGAGATCTTGGATCATCTTTACTATAGTTACTCTGAGTTATTTTTCTGGTAGATTGCCTATCTCCTCTTTGTTTAGTTGTTCTTATAGGTTTTTATCTTGCTCCTTCATCTGCAATGTATTTCTTTGTCTTCTCATTTTGTTGAACTTACCATGTTTATGGTCTCCTTTCCACAGGCTGCAGGATCATAGTTCCTCTTGCTTCTGCTGTCTGACCCCTGGTGTGTGAGGTTGGTCCAGAGACTTGTGCCATTATCCCCTTGATAGGGGGTTTGACTGGTGTTATAGTGATCAGAGCCTGCCCTGGATATTGAGCAGGCCCTTCCCTTTACTCTGTGGTTGTCACTGCCCTGTCAGGGGTAGGGTGTGTTGCCTAGTTGTTGGAGTAGAGGCCCCCAGATCTGTTTCTTAGCTGTGTTTCTGATCTGTGGTGCAAGGTAGGTGGGATTGGAGCACTCCCACTAGGAGAGAAACCACCAAGTATTTCTCCTCTGGAGCTGTTCACCTGTGAATGTGCTCTATTGTGTCCCCTTTCACCTGTTGGGTGGGGTCACAAGGTACACTGTTGTTGGCACTGCTCATGGTCTCTCTTTAACTGTGGGTATGCTGGCAATTGGCCCTGGTGACTGTCAGGTGTTGTTTTCACCAGGTCATTGAAACAGATCCTCTGAGGTCAGGTCCCAGGACCGCAGTAGCTGTGTACCTGGAACTGCTGTGTGAGCTATGGAGGCAGCTCAGACTCTGGGCTGGCCCAAACCACCCCCCCACCACCACCATGTACATACCCACAGGGCCCAGAGCTGCTAAAGCCAGACCTGTCCCAGCAGCAAGATTGCTTTTTGTCCTTTCAGATGTTTCACAGGCGTTGAATTTAGGAAGTCATCAGAGGAGGTGTAACTCCAGAGTTCATGCAGCTGCGAGGATAGATTTCAGCTCTTCTTCCTTAGTCACATAGCTCCTGGGGCTCAGCTGTGGTTTCAGACCTTCCTCTAGGCAAATTTCCTTGTGGGGAGAGCTATATGTGACCTCCGGAACAGCAGGGTGGGTCCTGGCACCCACTGGCAGATTTCCTAGTAGCAAGAGTTTTCTGCACACTCCCAGAGCTTTGGGGCAGTTCTTTGTCCCTGCTGATGGAGTTCCTAGTGGGGTGATTTATCATGACCCTCCCAGGGTAGCGGTGCAGGTCCCAGCACCCACTGACAGATTTCCCAGTAGCAAGAGCTATCTGTGCCCTCCCAGGACAGCAGGGCAGGTTCTGGCACCCACTGATGTTTTTCCCAGTTGTGGAAGCTTTCTGCAATCTCCTGGGACAGTGGGGCATGTCCCGGCACCCACTCGTGGATTTCCTTATAGGGAGAGATGTCTGTACCTTCCCAGGACAGTATGGGCAGGTCCTGGGATCTGCTGGCAGAATTCCCAGCAGATGGATCTGTCTGTGCCCTTCCAGGTCAGCAGCGGTGTGTCCTGGGACTTACTGGTGGAATTGCTAGTGACTGGATCTGTCTGTTCCTTTCCAGGTCAGCGGGGGTGGATGTTACTGGATCATTAATAGTTCTATTTTTAATTTTTGGAGGAATGTCCATACTGTTTTCCACAGTGGCAATACCAATTTAATTCCCACCAGCAGTGTACAAGAGCTCTCCTTTCTCCACATGGTCACCAACATTTGTTATTTGTGATTTTTTGTTAATAGCCAATTTGACTGGTGTGTGGTGGTATCTCGTTGTACATTTTTTTTTTTTTTTTTTTGCAGTATGCGGGCCTCTCACTGCTGCGGCCTCTCCCATAGTGGAGCACAGGCTCTGGACGCGCAGGCTCAGCGGCCATGACTCACGGGCCTAGCTGCTCCACGGCATGTGGGATCCTCCCAGACCGGGGCACGAACCCGTGTCCCCTGCATTGGCAGGTGGACTCTCAACTACTGTGCCACCAGGGAAGCCCTCTCATTGTAATTTTGATTTGCATTTCCCTGATGATTAGTGAAGTTGGGCATCTTTTCATATGCCTTTTGACCATCTGTATGTTTTCTTTGGAAAAATGCCCATTCAGGTCCTCTACCCATTATTATTATTTTTTTATATTGAGTGTATAAGTTCTTTATATATTTTGGATATTAACTCCTTATCAGACAAAACATTTGAAAATATCTTCTCCCATTCATTAGTTTGTCTTTCCATATTTTGATGGTTTCCTTCACTGTGCAAAAAGTGTTTAGGTGTGATTGGGTCCCACTTGTTTATTTTTGCTTTTGTTTCCCTTGCCTGATGAAATAGATCCAAAAAATTGCTAAGACCAATGTCAAAGAGTGTATTCCTATGCTCTCTTCTAGGGGTTTTATAGTTTCAGGTCTTACATTTAGGTCTTTAATGCATTTTATCTTATTTTTATATATGGTATAAGAAATATTCTATTTAATTCTTTTACATGCAGTTTCCCAGTTTAGCCAACACCATTTATTTAAGAGACTGTCACTTCCCCATTGCATATTCTTGCCTCCTTTGTCATAGATAGACTGCATGAGTGTGGGTTTATATCTGGGCTCTCTATTCTGTTTTATTCATATATGTGTCTATTTTTGTGCCAGTACCATAGTGTTTTTTTTTGTGTGTGTGTGATATGTGGGCCTCTCACTGTTGTGACCTCTCCTGTTGTGGAGCACAGGCTCCGGACGCGCAGGCCCAGCAGCCATGGCTCACAGGCCCAGCTGCTCCACGGCATGTGGGATCTTCCCGGACTGGAGCACGAACCCACGTCCCCTGCATTGGCAGGCGGACTGTCAACCACTGCACCACCAGGGAAGCCCCATAGTGTTTTGATTACTGTAGCTTTGTAGTATAGTTTGAAATCAGGAAGCCTCATACCTCCATTTTTGTTCTTCTTTCTCAAGACCAGGGTCTTCTGTGATTCCTTACAAATTTTAGGATTATATCTTCTTGGCTGTGAAAAATGTCATGAGTATTTTGTAGGGACCACATTAAATCTGAAAACTGCTTTGTGTGGTATGGACATTTTAACAATATTAATTCATCCAACTCATGAGCTTGAGATAGATTTCTATTTATGTGTATCATTTTCAGTTTCTTATATCACTGTCTTTAGTGTTCAGAATACAGGCCTTTCATCTCCTTGGTGAAATTTATTCCTAGGTAGTTTGTTATTTTTGATTCAATTGTAAATTGGGCAGTTTTCTTGATTTCTCTTTCTGATAGTTTATTATTAGTGTATAGATATGCAACAAATTACTTTATATTAGTCTTGTTTCCTGAAACTTTACTGGATTTGTTTCTTATGTCTAATAGTTTTTGTTTGTTTGTTTGTTTGTTTTGTGGACACTTTAGGGTTTTCTATAAACAGTACCATTTCCTCTTCAAACAGTGACAATTTTATTCTTCCTTTCTATTTAGATGTCTTTTATTTCTTTTCCTTGTCTGATTGCTGTGAATAGGACTTCCAGTGCTATGCTAAATAAAAGTAGTGAGAGTGGGCATCTGTCTTTTTCCTGATCTTAGAGGAAAAGACTTTAGCTTTTCACCTTTGAATATGATATCAGCTTTGGGTTTGTCATACATGGCATTATTATGTTCACATTTGTTCCCTCTATACCACAGTTGAGAGTTTTTATTATGAATGAATGTTGAATTTTGTCAAATGCTTTTGCTACATCATTTGGGATTTTCATGTGATTTTATTCTTTGTTTTGTTAATGTAGTTTATTACATTGATTAATTTGTGGATATTGAACCATCCTTGAATTCCTAGGGTAAATCACATTAAATCATGATATGATCAATTTACTGTATTGTTAAATTTGGTTTGCTAATGTTTTGTTGAGAATTATTGCATCTATGTTCATCAGAGGTATTGGCATGTATCTTTTTTTTTCCTTTTCAACATCTTTGTCTGGATTTGGTACCAGGGTGATGTTGGCCTCATATAATGAGTTTGGAAGTGTTTTTGCCTCTTAAATATTTGGGAATAGTTTGAAAAGGATAGGTATTAACTCATCTTTAAATGTTTAATAGAATTCCACTGTGAAGCTGTCTTGTCTTAAATTTTTGTTTGTTGAGAGTTTTTATTGCTGATTCAATTTCACTACTAGTCATTGATTTTCTATTTTTTCCTGATTCAGTCTTGGAAGGTTGTATGTTTCTAGGAATTTATTTATTTCTTCCAGGTTGTCCCATTTGTTGCATTTAACTTCTCATAATATTCCTTTATGACTTTGTGTAATTTTGTAATATTGGTTGTATCTTCTTTCATTTATAATTTTGTTTATTTTGACTTCCTGTTTCTTTCTTAATGAGTCTAGTTCATGGTTTATCTATTTTTTATCTTTTCAAATATTCAGCTTTGGGTTTCATTGGGCTTTTCTATTTTTTTGTCTCTATTTTATTTATTTCTGTTCTTTATTATTTTCTTCCTTTTGATGACTTTAGACTTTGTTTGCTCTTCTTTTTCTAAGTACATCAGAAGGAAAGTTAGGTTGTTTATTTGAGATTTCTCTTGTTTCCTGAGGTAAGCCTTTACTGCTATAATCTTCCCTTTTGGAACTGCTTTCACGTCACCCTTTGGATTTTAGAAAGTTGTATTTCTATTTTTATTCATCTCAATGTATTTTTTAAATTTCCATTTTGATTTCTTCATTGGCCCATTGGTTGTTTAGTAGCGTATTGTTAAGTCTCTGCATTTTTGCGTTTTTTTTTTTTTACCGTTTTCTTCCTAACTGATGTTTATTTTCATACAGTTGGGTTAAAAAAAAAAGATATCTCATATAATTTAAATCTTATTAAATTTATTGAGAGTTGTTTGTGGCTTAGCATGTGATCTATTCTGGAGAAAGTTCCATGTGTGCTTGAAAATAATGTGTATTCTGCTGTTTTTGGATGGAATGTTTTTCAGATATCTATTAAGTTTATCTGGCCCAATGTGTCATTTAGGACCTTATTAATTTTCTGGATGATCTATTTATTTATGAAAGTAGAGTAACAAAATACCCCACTATTGGGGCTTCCCTGGTGGTGCAGTGGTTAAGAATCTGCCAGCCAATGCAAGGAACACAGGTTCTATCCCTGGTTCGGGAAGATCCCAAATGTCTCAGAGCAACTAAGCCCGTGTGCCACGACTACTGAGCCTGAGCTCTAGAGCCCATGAACCACAGCTAGTGAGCCCACATGCCACAACTACTGAAGCCTGCATGCCTAGAGCCCGTGCTCTGCAACAAGAGAAGCCACTGCAATGAGAAGCCCGCACAGTGCAACGAAGAGTAGTCCCAGTTCACCACAACTAGAGAAACCCCACGTGCAGCAACAAAAACCCAACACAGGCAAAAATAATAAGTAAATTTATTAAAAAAAATAATAAAATACCCCACTATTATTGTATTACTGTCAATTTCTCCTTTATGTCTGTTAATATTTGCTTTATACATTTAGGTTTTCCTTTATTAGGTGCACATATATATAAATATATATTTCCTTCTTGGATTATCCCACTTATCATTATTAATTCCTTTCTTTGTCCTTTGTTATAGATTTTGTTTTAAAGTCTATTTTGTCTGATATAGGTATTGATGCTGTGGCTTCTTTTTGTTTCCATTTGCATGGAATACCTTTCTCCATCCCTTCAATTTCAGTGTATGTGTGTTTTTAGCTCTGAAGTGAGTTTCTTGTAGGCAGGATGGAGAGAGGTCTTTTTCTTTTTAATCCAATCAGCCACCCTATGTCTTTTGATTGGCAGGTTTAGTCTACTTACATTTAAAATGATTATTAATAAATATGTGCTTATTGCCATTGTGTTACCAGCTTTCTGGCTGTTTTTGTAGTTCTCTGTTCTTTTATTCTTCTTTTAGTCTCTTCCCTTGTGTTTTGATAATTTTTTTAAAATTTATTACTATGTTTGCATTCCTTTCTGTTTGTCTTTTGTAGTATTTTGATTTGTGGTTACCATGAAGTTAATTATTTCAACCTATAAATATATCTACTTGTCTTAGGCTAATAGTCATTTAAGTTCAAACATATTTCTAAAGGTCTCTCCTTGTTACTCCTCCTCCCTATGTTTTATGTTTAGGTATCATATTTTTCATCTTAGGTATATTACTTAATTGTTTATTATTGTTATAGTTGGCTAAACAATTTTTGTTTTTTAATCTTTGTACTAGCTTATTTAAGTGGTTGATCAACTGCCTTTACTATATATTTACCTTTACCAGTGGGTTTTTTCCTCAAATTAAAGAAAACTTGTTATAACCGTTTCTTTTTCACTACAAGAAGATCTTTTAACATTTCTTGAAGGCCAGTTTAGTGGTGATAAACTCTTTTGGTTTTTCATTGTCTCAGAAAATATCCTTCAATTCTGAATGATAACCTTGCTGGGTAGTGCATTCTTTGTTGTAGTTTTATTTTTTTTTCCTTTTAGTACTTTAAATATGTCAAGTCACTCCCTTCTGGCTTGGAAAGTTTCTGCTGAAAATCAGTTGATAGTCTTATGGGGGTTCCCTTGTATGTGGCCCTATACTTTTCCACATATGCCTAGTGGTTTTGGTGGGATGTGCTAGCAGCTGCCACCATGGTGAGGCCTAGGGCGGTAGTGAGAAGGGCTGGAGCTGGAGCAAGGTGTGAGCCAGGGCTTCTCCAGGCTTGATGACAGTCACAGCCCTGTCAGCACGTAGGGCTGGGGTCCAAGGGGCTCCTAACTAAAATATGAGCTAACTTTACTTATCCCTGGCATAATGCTGGCATCCACCTTAGTCAGGGGCATGGTCTGGGGTGGCGCCAGGGCCTAAGAAGCTGGAGCCATGTTTCTAAGCTAGCTCTTTTTCTCACCTGTGTGATGGCTATCTCTGCCTTGACTAGGTCAGGGCCGGGACTGAGAGGCTAGAGCCATAGTACTAAGCTAGTTTCTCCACACCTTGGTGTGCTGGCAGTCTCTACCTTGATTAGGATCATAGCCAAGGCCCCAGGAACTGCAGCCACAAATCTGATCTAGCTCCACTTCTTCCCAGAAAGATGGCAGTGTTCACCTTAGTCAGTGGCAGGGTCAGGGCCCAAAGGACTGCAGCTGCAAATTTAAGTTAGTTCTGCTTCTCCCTGATGTGATGGCAGTCTCTGCCTTGGTTGGGGTCATAGCCAAGGCCCCAGGAGCAGCAGCCATAAATCTGAGCTAGCTCCACTTCTCCCTGGGCAAAATGATGGTTTCCACCTTTTGAGAGCAGTGTCAGAGCAAGAGGGCCTGGAGCAGGAGCCCTGTGCAGGCTAGGGGCATGCTGGGGAGGTTCTGTCAGGCTGGCCAGAGCACAACAAATTCTCAACCTGTTGCTTCTATGCTGGGACTAGGAGAAAGAAATTCTGCATGTGCACTCTTCAAGGGCTGAGTCTAGGTTCATTACAGCTCTCTGGTAAGCCTTGCTAGTTTTCAAACCAGCCAGGCTGGCTGGCCTTCCCAGTCCCAGACCTGAGGTTTGGGGTTCCCATTAGGGGGCTTAACATCTTGCTCCTTAGAGAGCATCCCTCAGCCTCTGATATCCCTCTTCTCTTCTGGATCACCCAACCATGGTGTGGGTCCTAATTAGTTCACTTCTCTTTTCCCACAAGAGGCTACTTCTTTCTTTATAACCTTGGCTGTAGAAGAGCCATTCTGTTAGTCTTCAGATAATTATCAGGGAGCGTTGCTCTATTGCTAGTTCATGGTGGGGGAGGTGAGGTCAGGGTCTTCTTACTCCACCATCTTCATGCAAGTTTCTGGGATGGGTTAAATTTAAAGGGGCTTTGAAAGTCAGGAGAATTGTAAGGATGAACCTGGTAGGTTAAGAATATGAATCTGTTAGTGTTAGTTAGGAAGATTCAGAAACAATCTATGCTAGAGTTCTCTGATCTCTCAGTACACACTAAACAAGTGGATACACTTTCAGTTTTCATTTCTATAAGGAGAGATAATCAAATTAATGACATGGAAACTTAAATTTGAAAGCTAATCTTCCTGAGGTTTCAAGAAACCTTTCAGTAGTCACTGGGTACAGCTACAGGTACAGCTACTATAGTGATATAAATAAAAATTATTTAATAATTAAAGATACATTTCATTTTTTGCAGTAATTTATTAATTTTAAAAAATTTTATATAATTTTAAAAGGTTACTTTCCACTTACAGTTATTACAAAATATTGGCTACATTCCCTGTGTTTTACAATACATCCTTGAGTTTATCTTACATGCAATAGTTTGTACTTCCCACTCTCTCACCTCATATTTCCCCTCCCTTTCACTGGTTACCACTAATTTGTTCTTTATCTCTGTAAGTCTGCTTCTTTTGTTGTTGTTGTTGTTAAATTCACTAGTCTGTTGTACTTTTTTAGATTCCACATATAAGTGATATCATACAGTATTTGTTTTTCTCTGCCTGACTTATTTCACTTAGCATAATGCCCTCCAAGTCCATCCATGTTGCTGCAAATGGCAAAATTTCATTCTTTTTTTAATGGCTGAATAGTATTTCATTATATATATATATATATATATATATATATATATATATATATATATATACACCACATCTTTATTCATTCATCTGTTGATGGACACTTAGGTTACTTCCATACCTTGGCAATTATAAATAATGCTGCTATGAACATTGGGGTGCAAAAAGATACATTTCATTTTTGAACAAGTACTTCACCCATTACACTATTTATTTTACAGTTTAAGTATTTGCAGCTTGTTGTATGCCAATTATACTACAATAATTATTTTAAAATATATTAAGTTTTTAAATGATCAGCTATTACATAAAATTTCAAAATTAATAATAAAACTTTCTCATACTAATGAAGGACTCATCTGCAACTTTTCTTCATTTGTGATGTTTCACATTCAGTTGGCCTTTTTATTATTTTAATTACAAAATTAGAATATTCTAAATAAATTTTTGTACCTATTTACTTATTTATTTTTAACCTAGAGAATGACATTATGCTAGGTGCTGGGGATGAAGCTGTAAAAGGACAGACACTAATCTTGGCCTTCATAGAGTTTACAGCCAAAACCTCCAGAAAGAATAAATCACTCTTTAACTCCTCCACTTCCGTCACTGCAAGACTCTTATCACCTTGCTCTGCCCTAATTTTTTTGAACCCCATGATAGCAATAACTACCCCTCACTTGAGGGCAGTGACAATGTCTAATCATCTTGATAACACGTGCTAAACATAAATCCTTATTTAATTAAAACTTAGTGAATGAATTAATAAAAGAAACTGAAATAGCCTCAGAATAGCCCTGTGTATTCTTATCCCCAATTTTTTTGCAGGAACTATATAAATACAAGACTTTTTCTTTTTTTGTGGTATGCGGGCCTCTGACTGTTGTGGCCTCTCCCGTTGCGGAGCACAGGCTCCAGACGCGCAGGCTCGGTGGCCATGGCTCACGGGCCTAACTGCTCCGCGGCATGTGGGATCTTCCCGGACCGGGGCAAGAACCCATGTCCCCTGCATTAGCAGGTGGACTCTCAACCACTGTGCCACCAGGAAAGCTCTTCTTCTTTTTTTTTTTTAACCTTTTACTGTTGAGTTCTGAGATTGGGTTAAACTTTGCATACATAATGATTGCAAACTTAAATAGAGTTAAATTATATTTTCTTAGTCTAAAAAGATTCAATTTTACTTTTTATGTTTCCTGATTTTATGCAGATGCAGGAACTTTGAATGTCTTTCTGTCTTTCAGAGAGACAAATGACTTCACAAATTTTGGGTTGCAAATGTTATAATACATGAGGTAAGGCAAACCTACACTGAACTCTCATTCTTACTTTTAAATTAAATAGTAAAATATTGGTCTCATCCATATACATTATAGTTCTTTTTTTTTCTCTTGAGTTTACAGTGCATTCAAAAAATTATGCAAGGGTGCTGTAAAAACATCCCTGTCCCTGAGACACATTCACTGACCACTAAGAAGAGACCCAGGTTCCAATTCTGCCTCAGCCATGTATAATTCATAGTATGTTTAACAAATGATTTAGCCACATTAAGAACCCATGTTTGGATTTTAGTGAATTCATTAAGGTAGAGGCTCTCTGGTAGTCAACTGACTGTACTTTTTCCTGGTGACATACCCACTTATTGTTTCCCTTCTCTGAAAACTGCACAGATGTTATTTTTATTATGACTGAGTTTTCATATTGCACTTCTAAATGAAACATGTTAAACCAGCACTGATGTGTGCAACTTGTAAGAATGTGAATGGTATGTCCTTTCCAGAAAATAATTTGCCAATACATTTATAAAAACACTTTAAAGTATGTATACTTTTGATGCAATAATACTACTTTGAGAAATTTGACCAAACAACAATTGTAATCAAGGAATTATATACCATTTTTTTAAATGATAGTTTCATTTATAATGTCAAAAAGCAGATACAATTTAAATTTTCAATAAGGAAATTGTATAGGTACACAAAAAATACTCAGATATCAAAATGAAGTTTTCACAGAATATTTGAAGATACGTGGAAATAATTGCCTTTACAACATACAAGAAAATAGATGGATATTTTAAGTATTTTCATCCAAGGTTTGTTTACATGCATATACACTTAAAATATGTATTTGTACAAATATTAAAAAAAGTATATCAAAATATTAAAGCATGTATCTATTATGGGCTACATATGTCCTTCCTAAATTCATTTTCCCTAGTACCTCACAATGTGACTATATTTGGAGATAAGCTCTTTAAAGAAGTAATTAAAGTTAAATGAGGTCATTAGAGCAGGCCCTAATCCAACATGACCGGTGTCCATGTAAGAAGAAGAGATTGGCACATGGACACATAAACTGAGGAAAGACAATGTGAAGACACAGGGAGAAAATGGCTGTCTTCAAGCCAAGAAGAGAGGCCTCAGAAGAAACCAACCCTGTCAATATCTTGATCTTGGACTTCCAGCCTCCAGAATTATAAGACAATAAATTTCTGTTGTTTAAGACTATGGTACTTTCTTATGACAGCCCTAGCAAACTAATTATAGCACCCACTGGAGGTGAATTTATGAGTGGCTTTTATTTACTTTTTAATACATTTTTATGTAGTCCCTAATGATTTTACTATGAGCCTAAGCACTGAATCCAGGCACTATTTCCTCAGAGTCATGAATTTTTTTCTCTTTTTCTTTGGGCAGGGCAATTGGATCCAGATAACATGTTAATAAGTAGTTATTTATGTGTGTATCTCTTTCACTTGGTTGTGAGCCTTTGGAGGACAAAGACTTTGTTCAAATCCATCTGCCTAGTATTGCAATTGGCACAGATATTAGGTACCCCTAAATGTTTGTGGAATGACATATAGATGGCACTGATTTATAATGTGTTTAGTCTACTCTCTCACATTATAAAAACAGTTTACTCTGTACCTATTCTATACCTGTGAGGATTTTGAGTGTTTCTATCATCTCATAAAGCATCATTTACAAATGCTAAACTGAGACTTCCCTTTCATAGGGAAAAATCCAGCTTGCTGTTCTTTTGTCTTCTTACCAGTGTTGTCTAGTTTTTGCCTTAATTTTCCATCAGCAACCCCTCTACTCCCAGGCCTCTCTACTCGCAGACTTCTCTACTTACTTTCACATACAAACACACACAGTCTTTTCCAAAGGAGGGGTCAAGGATACTTTGACTCAACGAAAAGCACTACATATAAAAGACTATTGATCTAAACTGCAAACCAGAACAGAGTTTGAGGGAATGAAAGGTTAAAGAATGGGTTTTCTTGTCTATTTGGAGAGAGGGTTAAGGAGCTGGAAAAGAGGGAGGAACCAAGTACTACGATAGACATACGTAAATACCTACCTTCCTCATTTTAGTCATTTTTCAGAAGTAAAGCCTGTCTGTTTTACTGGAAAGTGTAGGAATACCTTGGTGGTTTGGAATCAATGCCAACCCTCTACCAACTGAATTTGTCCTTGAGGATGTCATTATTTTAAGACATCGACATATCTTTCTATTTAATTTTGAGTATATACTAAATCCAAGGCACTTTGCATATATGTATGATATTTAGTCCAGAATCATCCCTGAAAAGTAGTATCAATGTTAAATAAACTGCTTACCAAAGGTTACCTAGCTTACCTAAGGTCACAGGAAAATGCTTCTGGGATAGGCATCTTAGTGAAAGTTCCTAAGATCTTCCTAAGAATAGGTTCCAACAAGAAGAAATGACATTTTCCATACATAACCTTGTTTGATTTGTCTAACATTGCTAATAGGTGGGAATTAGCATTGCTATCTTACATGGCAGAAAAGGTAGGACAACCTGCCAAGTGAACACAGAATTAAATAACAGAGTTGAGATTTAAACCCATCTCCATCTGATTCAGAAGAAAGAAATCTAGATAGAGAATCAGAAGCTTTTTAGAAAGTGGTAAGGGTTAGGGTTATAGTCTCTGGGAAAATCCATGCCATTACAACTTTACATTTGGTAGCATCCTTTTTTGCTTTTATATAGTAAACTTATTAACTTATAAGTTTACCACTTGATTCATTGTTTTCCTATCGCTAATTCCTTTTCACATTTAGTGACTTCAAGATCCAAATGGATTATTTACCAACCTCTTAATAGCTAGCTAGGGCTTCTTTACTTTTGGTAATCTCTCCTCTACTCCACTTCAACCACCAACTCCTATAAACTTATTCTTAATCTGGTCATTCACAATAACTATGTTCAAATCATGAGTATAAACATGCTCATGTATAGCTACAAACTCTGATCCTTCCAGAGGGTAATTATGATAGTCTAGTCTGTCAATTCCATCAAGTTAAGGCTAATGCAGGATGTGTTTCTTGTCAAAGTTTGGATGCATGAAAATTAAAGGAGTGTGCAAAGTTGCAATTGGGGTGGGGCAGAAAACTGGAAGAGAATCTACAGGGGTCATTTAAATAAATAGATGCTTCAGAAGTAGACATAGGGTTTTGGTATTAAGAAGTCAGCTATCCAAGGTGATATAAGCAATGAGCAATAGATCTTGTAGGCAAACAGGAAGATTCTTAGTAGTGGTAAATAATCATTCAGAGGTCATTACCCCAAATCTATATTTCAGGTTTGCATGAAGGATTTGATTTATTTCAGGAGTCTTGGGTCAAGCAAATACATATCACGGTTATGCCAAGGATCAAATACAAGTATGGCATTAATGCAGAAGAGCTTTCCAATGCAAATATCAGCTGTTGATACTATTCTTGATTTAAATGGCCCATCTTGATGTTATAGGCAGTACTGATATTATGGGGTTCCTACTTTCTCCTACACCCAGGTAAATGTTTCCTTCCTTGTTTCTTTAGTGGTTAAGAGAATTATGGAGAAACTAGCTGGGGTTGGTCAACTATTCAAACATGCTTTTTATACATAAGCAGCATATTTGTTCTGTCTCAGTACGTTTATATTTATTTTTTATAAACCTTACTTCCCATCAGTAAACTAAGTGAAGATAAGAGAATAGAATTAGCATATCTGTCCCACTTGTTGTGACAAAATATGAGCTTAAGATTTGTATGCTAATTTAGGAAAGCATATTCCTAGCAGTATGTGGTAAGCCTGATAGAATAAAGTTTCAGTAGCAAATACAACTGTGGGAATCTCCATTAAAAAGCAACACTAAAAGTAGATGACATGAAAGAGTGTTATGGAAGCTATTTAGAGTGAATTTGAACAGAAATAGAGCCATCTCTAGAGAGGCGGAGCCTTGGGACAACTCATTTGTGGAAAAAAGATGGAAAGAAAAAGTATAAGGATAAGGCTTCTCCCTGCCACTCTCCAAATTTGTGGGGAAAGATGTTGACGGAAAGAGGTAGGAGGAGGAAGTTACAACGTGTTTGCATTTCTTGATAGGCAAAATACATAGAGCTTTGTATAGCTTGGAGATGGAAAGGAAAGGAGACGTGCTAAACGTGCTGGAGTTAATTATATTAGCTAATTGCATTTTCTTCTATTGATGCTCCCTCATTCCAAGTCACACCAGTGCCTATGGAGAGACACCACTCTTGTTTTTTGAGGCAGCCAGAGGAGTGTCCAGAGCATGTGCTGGGCTCCTTGCTACCTTATAGAAAACATATCTTCTTTGGAAAGTAGAAATACATTCCTATACACCCCAAATCCTCCTTGCAAGTTAAAATTAGGAACAGAAGGGAGGATGCCTTTTGAAATATTCTACAATGTACTTGTTATTTATTTTTCCCCTGCGTGGCATATACTAGCCACATGCAATATAAATTTAAGTAGGACACAAACAAATAATATTGACTTTAATATCTGTATATTTATCTCTTTCTTTTTCTTTTTATGACAACTGATGTCTTTCATTTGCAGAATCAATATTATTATTAAAATTAATGTATTTAAACAAGAAAATTAACTATTTTTGAAATAACTACCTTTATATCATTAGGTCAGCCTGCAGATAGGTAAAATTTGTGAAGATGGCTCTCAAGTGGCTGAAATTTGGGAGTCACTGTAGTATAACATGATGTGGCAGAAAAAAACAGGATTGAAAATAAAAAATTTATGGATGCTCAGCTTTGCTAATAACAACCTATGCATTGTGGACAAGTGGTTTAAACTTGCTTAACCTCAGTTTTCTTCTCTTTGTTTAAAAATATTGATAATAATCCTCAATTTAGCTAATTTATAGTACTTTTTGTGAAGATTCAATGGGATAGTGTATTCTATATTCTTTTTAAAATATCCAGTGTTAAAATGAAGAAGTATTGTGGATAAACCTTAAGAAGGCCCCTACTGAGTCATTCCCTTAATAGTTCCCTCACCTGAATGTGGCCAGAACCTATAACTAGCTTTTGTTCAATAGAATATGAAAAACAAAGGTGATGGGATCAAACTTCCTTAATTAGATCTGGTTATATGTCTTAGCTGAATGAGAGGGTGAGAGAGAGAGAGATTCTCCCATTGGCCTTGAAGAAGTAAGTGGCCCTATTGTGAACTGCCTATGGGAAAGGCCACATGGAAGAGAACTGTGAGCAGCATCTAGGACCTGACTGTGGTCTCCAGCTGACAGCCAGAAACTAGGGCCCTTGGTCATACAGTCACAAGGAAATTCATTCTGTCAGCAACCTAAGTGAATTAAGTAGAATATTTCCTAATTGAGTACAAGGATGGGAATATTGTCTAGCCAACCCCTTGATTACAACACTGTGAGTCCCTAGGAAATAAAAAAAAAAATTACTTTCTCAGATGTACCAGCCACATTTCAAGTGCTCATACAGTGCAGTATAAACATTTTCATAATCTTATAAAACTCTATTGAACAAGACTCTTCTGGAGGTTCCTGAAGGCTGAGGCTGAATCTGAGACTTCCCCTGAAATTGAACCTGATTTGGCTTTTCCTTTTATCTGTCCTATTTCTTGTCAGAGGTTACTGCTTTTTCCTAGGCATGTTTCCTTTATGAAATTTTTGCATCCAAACCCTTGACTCAAGGTCAGCTTCTGGGACAGCTTTATCTAGGACTCCAGAGAAATTAACTGGAAGAAATGTCATTTATTTCTATCCCTGAATGCTAATTGACAAAATATACTTTCATAATTACTGATTTTCTAATCCTTATTCCTTCATGGTACCTCCCTTGATTGTTAATGTGGAAATACGGATTGCTGCATTTACAGTTTACAAAATTCTTTCTCAGACATATTTTAAAGAAAAGATATTTTAAAATGTAGCATACCTGCACTGGTTTATAGTAGGCAATCAGTAATAGGTAGCTATTAATATCCTTATTTTAAGGATTGGAGAATTGAATCTTAAAATGGTTGCAATAGTCTAAGACCATATTTCAAAGAAGTGGCAGAGTTAGAATTCATTGCTGGCTCTTTTGACCAAGAATTTGGTACCCTTTCTTTACAATGCACTGACTTCAGAACTCCAGAGGATCTGCCACACTGAGCATCCTCTGTATGAATACAAAATGGACATCAGAGGGTGTGTTCTGAGAAGGGAGATTGTTCTTTCTAAAATTAAGAATTACATGGTTGCAAGATGACTAAAGGTCAAGTTGTGAGGTAGACATTCACCCTTCACGTACTTTCCTTTAAAGTATCTGTAACTGATTGTTTAGTGCCCTAATGCTTTATGTCTGCTTCAACCATGTAGTTTGGCTGATCTTTTTTTTTCCCATACAAGCACAAAATGACCCCATAGGTCAAATACACTCTGTTTTTCTCCTCCTCCTCCTCCTCATCAGCTGCAGCTGAAGCAACAGCATCATCATCATCATTGTTGTCATTATGATCTATTTATTGAGCCAGGCAATATGCTAAGATTTTGCAGGCATTATTTTATTCAATATTCATAACAAGCCTAGGAGCTGTTGTCATTATTATCATTCTCATTTTATAGATGAGCAGAATGAGGCAAATGTCAAAGACTTGTAGTAATTATATAGGGTACAACTTCCTTCCTTTCCACCATGATCCCAAGTTAACAGTTTTCCAGGTCATGTGAGGAATAACCAATACTACTTGGGCTTGTTTCATTCTGTGTCCTCTCCAAACCTGGTGTATCGTCAGTAGCAGTGGAAGAGATAAAGTAACTCACTAAGAAATAAGGCCAATTTCTCTTTTTTCTCAGATTTTCTGCTGATGTTTACCTAAAAGTAAACATCAATAGATTTGGTTCTATTATATTAAAAAAAAAAGATATGCATCAGTTTCTTTGCATCATTTTCAAAGAGCTGCTTACATTGTTTCAAAATAGGGTTAATTAATGTGATATGGCATGTAATTAGATCAACTTTGTCCTAGAAATTGGTCTAATTCATTCTTAGACTGAGCCATATCTGAACTAGTGACCCAGAGGTGGATGGCTCAAATGCCCATTACCAGCTCCCAAAGCTATCTATCATGTCAAAAGTGTTGATGGATCCAGCTTAATGACACCCAGATATTATTTCTGAATCTTAGAAGACAAACTGCAGATACAAGGTAAATATAAAAGTCTCTTGCTGAGATCTATAGAAAAATGTTGTCATTTTAATTAACATTTCCAAATAATAATCATTAATTTAGGGCTGCAAAGCCAGCCACATACCAAATGCAAAATTTCTGAGTATTTTAAAGCAGGAAAATGCTCTTTTGGGAAATGAAGAATAAACTTGGTTTTCTGATTCTAGTCTGGAAATATCATATCAAAGCATGTTTTTTTCTCCTTTTAAATAAAAACAATGTGACTTTCTAAAATTATTCTTCCTTATTAATTTGTCCACTGACATGCAGTACTTTTGAAAAAAATTCTTACAATGGATTAAAATTGTATTTTAAAAAATGAACTTGAGATGTTGAGCTTCATGGTCTTCAAAAATACAAGGTAATTGGAAGTGCTTTGGAACTTGGAACATGAACGAATAAAACCAATTTCGATAGCAGATTAAAAGGTTTTTTTTGTTTTCATGAAGAATGTAGTAACCATCCCACAACTCCCCTTCATCAGTCTATCATAGCAACCATCCCACAACTTCCCTTCATCAGTCTATCTCCCCATTTCCCTAGTCTTTATACCACTGACTTACCTTACAGATTGATCCCTTAGCTCTCCATGGGAACTGGAGGTCTTGCCTTGCATCCTGAATCCCAGCCACTTGACAGTAATTTGGAATCTCTTCCTGATTCTCTCATTCCTTTAGGTAAAGGGATGCCAGAGACTTCCAATTGTCCCTCAGTGGCTGACTTGGATCTCATTCTAAACAAATTTATCATCTAGCACCTTGCCTATCTGTATTTAAATTAACATTATTTAGTTAAGTGGATTCTACCACCTTTCTTGAATCATCCACTTTACTACCTTTACATCCACTTTACTACCTCCATATGCTCACCTAAGCCACTACATTCTCTCACCTGATGAAAGCATTAGATTCCCAGTGGGTCTCCCAGATTAAAATATTGGTCTCTTTGGTCCATTTTCCATGCTGTCACCAAGGAAAACAATTCAATATGAAAATCTGATCATTTTAATTATTAAAATATTCCTAGCCACCCATTACTCTTAGGAACAGGCCCTAAATCTCTGATGCAGTTTGTGAGGCCTTGCGTGACAAGACTCCACATTTACCTGGTGTTCATCAATACACTCTTTCACAAAACTATGCTTTCTCTTTTATGGGATTTTCACACAAATTTCCTCTGCCATGGACCCACTTTCCTCTTGTCTCCATGTAAATCACTGGCTTATCCTTCAGGTCTTTGCTTAACCTTTTTTTCCCTAGAAAATTCTTCCTGTTCTTGCAGATCCGATCAAGTATCCTTTTATAAACATTCATATTATCTCTCTCTGTGTGCGTAATTACACATTGAGTGTGCATTGTGTGCCAGACACTTATCAGTTGTAATTTGTTACCACGTTATAAGACCCAAGAACATTAAGACCACATTTATCTTTTTCACAGCTATGTTCCCAGGTATATATAGAGCATTATGCTCCAACAGCAAATACAAGATAATGAATGAATGAATGGGCTCCTACATAGAATCTCCAGGTTTTGGCAGATCAGGAGAATTCCTAAATGATAGCACTTATTGGCCAACTACTATATGCTAAACCCTGTGATGAGCTTAAGTATTTTATCTCATTTTATATTCACAGCAACCATACAAATTAGCTTCTAATATTAACCCATTTACAGATGAGTAAAATAAGACTTTTAACTGACCAACCAAATTTCTTTTATTAAATTAAATTAAATTAATTTATTTTTATACAACAGGTTCTTATTAGTTATCTATTTTATACATATTAGTGTATACATGTCAATTCCAATCTCCCAATTCATCCCACCACCACCTCCCCTGCCACTTTCCTTCTTGGTGTCCATATGTTTGTTCTCTACATCTGTGTCTCTATTTCTGTCCTGCAAACTGGGTTATCTGTACCATTTATCTAGGTTCCACATATATGCGTTAATATACAATATTTGTTTTTCTCTTTCTGACTTACTTCACTCTATATGACAGTCTCTAGATCCATCCACGTCTCTACAAATGACCCAATTTCATTCCTTTTAATGGCTGAGTAATATTCCATTGTATATATGTAGCACATCTTTATCCATTCATCTGTCGATGGGCATTTAGGTTGCTTCCATGTCCTGGCTATTGTAAATAGTGCTGCAATGAATATTGGGGTTCCTGTGTCTTTTTAAATTATGGTTTTGTCGGAGTATATGCCCAGTAATGGGATTGCTGGGTCATATTGTAATTCTATTTTTAGTTTTTTAAGGAACCTCTGTTCTCCAAATTTCTATGTATATATAATATATAATCTCCCTCTCTCTCTCTCTCTCTCTCTCTCTCTCTCTCTCTCTCTCTATATATATATATATATATATATATATATATATACATGCACAATCACAGACATATACATATGAGATGGGGAGAGAGATACCCACCTACCAACTATAGTACCAGTAATGTAGGCCCTACAAACAGTTTTTTCCCTTATAGTTACAGGCCTCTGCATTCCCAGCTCTCTCTCTATCAAATATACAAATACATTTACACACATACTGTGTTCCCAACTTGCAAGGGTCTGAAAGAAATTATGTTCAAAGAGGACTTCACTCTTAGTGCTGCTATAGAAAGGTCCCTCTCATTCATATGTTCCTCTCATTCCCCTCACAGATCAGCTCTGAGGGTGTGGGGGTGGAGGACATGGAGGGAGGAAACAAAAATGGGCTTTTGTTTTTCTCTTGAGGCCAAAATCTTATTTGTTTTAAAGAGAAAAATTCCCTTTGGGAATTACCTTTGGGCTCTTGTCAAGTGACTTCCCACTTCTTTAGGCCCTTTGAGTAAATGAATAAATGTTCTTTGGTGTACTGGACATTTTGTGTGTGTTTAGCTTATTAAAAGATCGAATTATGCAGCCAAAGTGGAGAGGTCAGAAACTGGGCTGATGCTTTGCAAAATATCTCTCTACTGATGAATTCACGATTTTATATGAAAATTGAACACAATTGTTTCTTATGATTTTTCAATGAAAACACATTTTCTTCCTACCATACATAACATTCATAATTTGTTTCATAAATATAGCATTTGAAAGAAAAATGTTTATTTTTCATAAATATTTATTTGCCAATTATTTGGATCACCCAATGAGGAAACTGCCAAAACTTTTTGTTGTGTTGTTTTGTCTTTCCTTATTCCCTAGGTTAAGTTTTTAAAATCCATAATGTGGAAATTACATATCATGGCATGGATGCTGGAATGCTCTAACACTTTTTAAAATTACACATTTGGTTAATTTCGGGATGTTAAGCTCAGGCCAGGAAATTTTATTATGGAATCAAGCTCCCTGACTTATATATATATTTTTAGTTAATAAAGTGTTGGGTTTTTGTTCCTCCCCACTGTGAGCCATATTTTCATTTTTGACATCAACTCATTCAGTCACTAGATAATGACTTCGAGAATAATCTGACAAGATACCCTGAAGTCAGGATTATAGTTAGGAAGATGTGTTGTGCAATTAACTTGTGTCTAACAAAAGACCCGTGGCATCTTTACACCTAAGAATGGTCAGCCAATCATGCCCACATTTGATCATTTATCTGTGCGCTGAAGTTGGGATGACTGGCTACGTAATTTTTTACTATATTTTTTTACTATTTTTCTACTTTATTCTTACTATTCTTTAAATAAAATGCTTTCTAAGATGGATTGTCAGGTTCTTGACAAATTATGTATTTAGGTTATGTATTTATGTACAGAATTGCATTCATTAAGATGTGAGAAGGGAATCCTCTATTTAGTGAAGCAAGGTACATGCCTGTTAATGTTAGATCTTCATAAGAAACATCAGCATATATATTAAAAAATTTTTAAACCTCTCAGGGTGATTTAAATATGCAATTTTGTATTTCCCTCAATATGCCATTAAGTTGATGTAGGTAGGAAGGAGAATACTTTATCAATACAAATGATTGAAAGATGTATAAAGAGGAGGGATAGAATTAGTTTATACTAATAATGACTCCTTGATAATAGATTTGTCACCATGTAATTAGAGAAATATTTCTCTCCAAAATCAATTCTTCCAAGATTAAAACATAACCCAACCTTTAGAGGGGTTCTTGCAAGAAGGTAAAATAATGAATTATTAAAAATACTGCAGCTTCTTGATAAAAATTTTATGATAACTGTACAGTGCTCATCTAACCTTGCCTTTTAGCAATATGGAAACATGAGCTCTGCTTATTTAAAATTGTAAATTAGTTTCCTCTTATTGTCTCATTTAAAGTCTTTTCCAGAATAGACCCAGAGGTGCCAAATGACTCCAAATTGTAATATACAGTTTTTTTTTCTCCTTCAGAATTATTGTACCCATTATATTAATACCTTCCACTTTGCTGTAGAGCTCCTTGCATTTGCAGAGGTTTTTATGCATCTCTAAAATGAAATGTCAACAGATTATATGTATTATTGAGAGTCTGAGCACTGAGCACCATCTTAACTTGGAAATATCTACAAGTACAGTATTTAGGATGCTCCAGGGGGGAAAAAGGGAGTAAAATGAAAATTTCATATTGTCACTTGCATGTTATAGAACTAACTGAGGTGACTGGTAAACACAAAGAATGCTAACTCCTTTTCTGTCTTTGAGTCCTATATTTGCTCACTTCTTCTTTATCATAGACACATAGAGAATGGGGGAAAAGAGGAACATATTTCCTTTGGACATTTTTATATGCAGGTACCACAAAACCACTCTTTTTGTATCAATTAGCACTGAATTCCTGTCCTTAGGCATGGTGACTATTGATTGCAAGAATATTTCCTATAGATTTATTTATTCCAGGGGAGTTTCAGTCTTCCATCATAGGGAGGATAATGTCCCTAACTCATTACATTGCTGGTAGGTGTTGTTTGTCTCCACTCTGCCAGTGCTCTAGCATAAGTACTTGGATTGAAGTGTTAAACCAAAATTTGGTCAAACCCACCGAACAGCCCAGGAACTGTGTTTCATGGAAATAAACAAACTAGAAAGCATTCCACTGAAGCACTAGAGTAGTGAAATAAGCCCAGGTTTCATAGTCAGGTGACCACACCATTATCACTTACTATTGAAGTTAAGTAAATTATTTTACATTTTTAACCTCCCCTATCTTTCTATAAGGACTGAAACTGAGATGATTAGATCTAAAAATAAATGATTTAAGATAGGAGAATAGCTTAATATAATGCTTATCACAAAGATGATTCTCAATAAATAATACTATATTTGTTTTTTAATTTATCTACCTCTGCAGAGTTGTTATGCTCCATAGAAGAGTGCTCCATATTAATTTATTAATTTTCTTCCTCTTATTGTGATGATTGGTCAGAATGGCCAGTAACTCTTCATTTGAACTTCCTGAAATTTTAAGGATCAACATATGCTGAGATTGTTTACCATGTAGAAGACACATAAAATATGTTAAAGCAAGAAAAGTGTGGCATATTATTTAATAAATTTTACTCAGTTTAGAAACCCTCATCTTGAAATAACTGTCAGCTGGGTTCTATGTGGCCAAGGGATGTATGTATATGTACATTTGGTTGAGGAGACAAACAGATGACTTGTTGGGAATAACTAAACAGTAGTTTGTAATGAGAACTCAAAACAGTGACCTTGTAATGTACATATATATATATATATATATATATATATATATATATATATATATATATATATATATATGATAGTGATTCCTAAATCTTCCTTATGAGGAATTGATAATCATTGCTCCTGATAGGACTCAAATGAGTCTGTTACGATTGGTTCTAGGCACAAATTTGAAAGTAGTAATCAGGCCCCTCCCTTTTTTTTTTTGTAAGAAAACACTATTCAAGCACAGTTAAATTGAACTTATGTAGTATGCATTACATACAGGCAGTTTCTATTTCATTACGTTCATTCATTCTATTTCATTTATTTCTCACAGATGAACAAGTGTGAGATATTTCCTTCTTGAAAAAGGGACTAATAACTATTTGTAGATAATACTTCGTGTCTCCATCTTCTATTTCTGAAAAATTTTCCTCCAATATAATGGTTATAGGGAAGGTAACTCTACTTTCAGGTTCACCTGGGATGGTTTTAAGTTTAGACTTGTTGTCCCAGTGTAATTAGTCATGGGTCTCCCTTTTACTTTCATTCAGTCTGAACAATAAATTTTATGGTTCCCTGGTTATGGGACCTGTATTTATCTCCAGTATGTCATGGACAATGCTGGGTCTTACTTTCTTGAGGTTGGCTTTTCCTTGGCCTACTGTATCTTGCCAGCATGTTCTTTGCTTTGGCAAATAGACTCTGCCTTAATCAGTTCTCATGTGTAATACAGAACAATAAGATTGTCAAAGGATTTTTTCCCCAACAGCTTGTATTGTGGAGCAGTCACTTTTTCTTTAGAACTAAACTTAAAATGCAGATTTTTTTTCATGATTTCACAGTATTGCGTAAATCCATATGTGTATGGTACCAGAATATCAATAATAACTTTGTTTTCAACACCATGTTCATAATTATGTTTCAGATTAGGGTGGCAACCAATTAGTGGGTTGTGAAATCTATTTAGTGGTTCAAAAGAGGCATTTAAAAGCAAAGTAGAATACAGAATATGAAGGTGTAAGTCTACATGTTACTTTGAGAAAGTGTACTTTCAGTAGTGTGCATGTGTATGTATGTGTACAGGTATTGATGTAGATAGATGATAGGTAGAAATATAGATGGATAGATAGATAGATAGATAGATAGATAGATAGATAGACAGATAGATAAATGAGAGTGAGAGAGCAAGAAAGAGAGAGAAAGGAAGAGAGAGAGCCAGTCTCCAAAATGGTCCCCCATGATCCTTGCCTTCTGGTATTCATGTCCCTATGCAGTTACTTCCCATACTCAGTCATGGCTGGTTTGTGTCATAAATAGGATAGTGCAAAAATGATGGCATGTGACTTTTGAGGCTAGGTCATAAAGACTTTGCATGGCCTGTTTTGTCTTTGGAGTTATCTCTCTGTGCAAAGCCATCTGCCATAACATAAGGATGCTTAAGTATCTGTGGAGAAACCCATGTGAGATTGAATGGAGCCCTATAATGTGTCTGATGCTGTGCAAAATTAAGACATTTGTCAAAGGTTATATTCTTTGACTTTAAACTGTATTAACATCCTTAGAAAACATTTTGGGTTTCCATCTTAAGACTTGCTTCTATGCAATCTTTTTATAACCTATAGTTTTTTGTCCCTCTCTTGAGCTCTCATTTAGCTAGTTTTAATATTAAGATGCTTCTTATTAATGTCATTATAGACCATTTTTTAAACACTTAGACATTCTTTTAAGCAGTGTTGGACAAACAAAATGGCTGCATAATATAATATTTTAAAACTAGTAGAGGGCTTCCCTGGTGGCGAATTTGTTGAGAGTCTGCCTGCCGATGCAGGGGACACGGGTTCGTGCCCCGGTCTGGGAAGATCCCACATGCCACGGAGTGGCTGGGCCCGTGAGCCATGGCCACTGAGTCTGCGCGTCCGGAGCCTGTGCTCCGCAATGGGAGAGGCCACAACAGTGAGAGGCCTGCGTACCAAAAAAAAAAAAAAAAAAAAAAAAAAAAAAATCAGTATAGGATGACTATGTTAAAAATTCATAGTTTTCTAAAAATGTGTTTTACATTTTAGAATATTATTTAAACATTCAAAAACTAGGATCCTTGTTGGAATGACACAGACAATTTCAGAGAACAGTATGTCTGGGAGATTTTTAATGCAGCCCTTAATTTACTATGAGTTTGAAATTATTTTTGAATTGCTGTGTTCCATGGTGGAGAAGTTTGTCAAGAAGTATAATGAATTATATTGAGTTAATATTTTTGTGAAAGAAGACAGACATAGACGTTGTGGGGAAAATCACACTTGTGGGAAATAGTTCTACCAGGAGTGATTCAGCAGCAGCCTGCTCTAGGGCAACCGTTGGTACAGTCACCGGAATTGGGTTAAGTTGATTTGTGAACTAGGTTCCCATTTCCCCATTCTTTGGCCATTGACTAAAGCTTGTGCTGTTCCAGTCTCAGCATTGGTTTCCTTATTAGCTGCCCAAATCCAATTGGAAAAAGAAACTCCCTGGTAGAGACAGGGGGTCTTGGCCCAGGCTAGGGCCCTGCAGCAGGTCTGGTTGACTAATTCGGTAACAAAACCATACACCTAATTGTATATTTCCACATCCTGGTTTATTCATGACTTAGAGGACTTCAAACTCAAGTTATTGTTTCTCTCCAGACTCACTGCTTGATAGTTTGTTCCTTTTGATTTACATGCCAGTAATACCAAACTGATAGGACTTGAACCCATGATCCCTGACTAGGAGGGGACCCCATCCCACTGTTTTTTTTTGTTTGTTTTTTTAATTAAAACCACTCACCTGTTGTCAGGACTTACTGAAGCTCAGGTTCTTTTGTCTTGTCACAGAAAGAATTCAGCGTGAGGCAAACCTGTAGGTAAAGAGTGAGTTTATTAGCATAGGACACTTGTGAGAGATACAAGCAAGCTGGCAAGGGAGCACAGCAGCCCCAAGAACAGAGAAGGCCACACTTTTATAATCAAAGAGTGCAGAGGGGAGAAGACAACCTTCTTCCTCATTCTTGGGCAGACGTCAAGGCTTACATCATCAGTTTGTCCTTTGGTCCTATATGGTTTAATTGGAACTGTCATGGTGTTATTTAAATCATCTGTATATTAGCAAAAGGGTGTGAAAGTTATCGAGTCCAAGCTCACTCTGCTCGCCACATGACAGGCCAATAAATCGGAGATGAGGTGTTGAGGCAAGAAATAGGACTTTATTTGGAAAGCCAGCAGACCCAGAAGATGGCAGACTAAAGTCTCAAAATAACCATCTTCTTGGGGTTTGGATGCCCGTTTCTTTCTTTCTTTTTTTTTCTTTCTTTTTTTTTTTTTTTTACAGCACAGAGAGGGGGAGGAGATGAGGAAGTAAAGTAAAAAAGCCATAAGTTTTGCAAATATCACAGGAATGGCCTGCTTCAGGGAGGGGATGTGTTAATTTCTTCTTTCTTGTAACCATCCACGGGTGGACAGAGTCCGGATATTTGCCTGAACAAAGGCACTTTGGTTTAACATTCAGGCAGAGGAGCAGGGTTCCCCAAGGCAGGCCATTATGTATAGACAGTATCCTTTTAATGAACAAAAGCAGCAGAAAGCAAAGGTTAATGTAAAAAAACAGATACAACATGTAGTCAGATTTGGCTCTTCCCTGCTACATTAACATATACATTAAATGTATATGTATACATATACATTAACATATACATATACATTAAATATGGTAGTTCATCTCAGGCTTCAGTAAAATGTCCCCTTTCACCTAGTTTCTGTCTTGGCTACATTCAGAAATGTTACTCTTCAAGGACTATTAACTCTCTGACTTCATGTAACAAGATTCAGGCACCATATCTATTGTCTTGTATTTTAACTATCACGGTTTGTGGATTGAGTGTGTCTGGCACTTGGATGAACCTGGTCTTCCTTCAAGGTAGTGTAGATTGTTGCTAGGTTACTGGATTTTTTTTCTTGAGTGGTCATTAGCTTACAACAGTCTTCCAAACTCCCTTAAAATTCTCTTTCTGTCTTTAATCCCCTAGTGGGATTTCTAAACTGACCATTTAATTATCCTACTCTATCCTTATCACTTTGATGTAATTTATTTACTTGTACAATTATCTTAGGTTATGAATCCCTTGAAGGCAGAAAGAAAAAGTCCCTTTTGTTTGTATCCATGTATGGGTATGCCCATACACCATAGGTACTCCATAAATATTTGTGAAATGTAATTTCTTAAATTTCATTTGTAAAGGAAAGAAAAAGCATTATTCAATGGATTGGTGCCTCCTGCTACCTGAATTCTCCACTCTTTATGTGCCAAAAATTGAGCTCACTGGAAAAGTCAAGGTCTTTCATTTGCTTTCAATCTATTCACAATCTCTTTATTCACTTCAAAGGTGAATTGTGTCAGGGACAGAGACATGACAAAGGCAACCATGTTCTTTGTTTTTAAGGAGAGACTCCTCAGTTATAAGAGGAAGGTAAATAATTTCTATATATTTAGTGGAAAGATTTTTAAAGAGTAGGAGAAATTCCAAATAAGACTTAGTATAAACAAAAACTTCAAGTTTTGTTGCCCATGCTGTAAAAAGAAAAATTTGAAATTTTAATTATTTGTTACTCTTCATGGAACTTTTAAATAACATAACAGTTTTTCAGCTCAAAGAATTGTCACTTGATTCTGAGTCAATAGGATTTTTTGTTGATGCTGTTATTTTTGTTTTTCTCTCTTCCTCACTCTGTGTTTTTTCCTTCTTCTTTCCTTCTTTCCTTCCTTCCCTCTCAACCGTTTTCATCTCTCTCATTCTCTTATTCTTTGTTTCTTAAACTTGAAAAACATTCAGATATTTTTAACTTATTTAATTCCTCATGCCTACTCTATGCCATCACTGTACTAAACACCAGTAAGTCAAAGATAAATACGTCATAGCCTCTACCCTCAAGGAAGTATGAGTTTCATGAGGTAGACAAAAAACAGTTACCTTGTGTGATTGGTGTTAAAATTGATACATTGCAAGGTGCTATGAGAACATAGAAAAGCAAACAATGCTTTATAAAGTAAAAAAATCTTTAAAATGTCAAAGGAAGAACAAGCAAAATTATTTTGAGCTACAACCATGTACAAGTTTCCTGCTAATCATTGATTTCTTCACATGTATTAACTCATAGTGATAATCCTTATAATTAACTATGCAAGGTGGGGAATATGATTATCCCTATTTATTTAGATTTGAAAACTAAATTTCAGAAAAATTAGGTGGATTTTCAAGGTCAAGTGTCAAATAACAAGGGAAGTCTTATCTTAAATAGTATTATAAGCGGGGCTTCCCTGGTGGTGCAGTGGTTGAGAGTTTGCCTGCCAACGCAGGGAACATGGGTTCAATCCCTGGTCCGGGAGGACCCCATATACTACAGAGCAACTAAGCCCATGTGCCACAGCTGCTGAGCCTGTGCTCTAGAGCCTGCAAGCCACAACTACTGAGCCCACATGACACAACTACTGAAGCCAGCGTGCCTAGAGCCCGTGCTCTGCAACGAGAGAAGCCACCGCAGTGAGAGGCCTGTGCACCACAATGAAGAGTGGTCCCCACTTGCAGCAACTAGAGAAAGCCCGCACATAGCAGTGAGGACCCAGTGCAGCCAAAGATAAATAAATAATTTTTAAAAATTATTAAGAAAAAGACAAGTGATTTTTAAAAAAATGTTATTTTTAAAAAATATTATAAGTATTATTATTATTATTTGCAGCTTTGAGGTAATATATGCCATCTGATAATAATGGGGATAGAAGATAAACATGTACTACTCCAGCTTTTAAGCTGCCTTCCACCATTGTTAATGAGTCTACAATACCATATCATATAGTCTTGTACTTCATATTCATTATTTGATTTACACATGGCTGGAGTAGATGTTGCTACTCCATTGTTTCAAAGTTTTAGAAAGTAGGCTTCAATTGAATAGTTTGTTCAAAAGCACCTAACACATACTAAATGCTCAGTAAATGCTTTCTTCCTCCAATCATGCTTCATCTGACTCCAAATTTTACTAGTGTTTTAAATAATAAATGTTAGAATAATGTATTGCTTTGGCAAGCTTCTATACCTCTTAAATCCCCTTAAATCTCCATGGCAGTTTGATCCAAACTCAGGATTTAAGTTCCTTATTTCACCAGGAAAAATGTTTTATGTTTTGATTTTGTACTACTCCAGCATTTAAGACACCTTCCACCATTGTTAATGAGTCTACAATACCATATCATATAGTCTTCTACTTCATATTCATTATTTGATTTACACATGGCTGGAGTAGATGTTACTACTCCATCGTTTCAAAGTCTTAGAAAGTAGGCTTCTCTCTCCTCTCAAATCTATCTATTTTCAAAGGAAGACAAAAACTGCTTAACAGGATCTGAGAGTGACAGGGAGATGCGGTGGCGGAGGAGAAAATTTTGTAATAAAATTAAATGATTTAGGAATATAAATCAGGTGACAGTTTGGCTTCTCATGAAGGGATAATTTTTGGCACCTGAGGCAACTGCTGTGGATCCACACCTTTATCCCATGATATTTCCTGCTTTACCTCTGTTTCTGCCTCTCTACTTCTAAATTGTCTTTTCTTTCTTTTCTGCAACATGTGGTATATCCTTAAATTGCATCAAGGTTGTCTCATAGCTGCATATTGTAGTCCATCACTGTGTTGGGAGCCAGCAAACAGAGGATCAAAGGAGAGTAATGAGTTCTTACATAACACTGCAGCATTTACTGTTTCCAACAGCTCTGTTCCTTTCAGGACAGTGTGGGGAGCAATAATCACTACCCATATAGTCTGACTGTCTTAATCATTCTTGGAAAACCAATTTCAGTACACTCATTAGAGCCAAGAGAGTTCCTTTTCTCCAAAGGGATTTATGGAATAGGAACATTGAATTAGAATCTGATGGAGGCTGGAAAACAGGAGTTCAGAGGGATGAGAATGTAAGAAAAAAGTATTTTTTCAGTTGTGTCTGTGAGTGTGAAATGAGCTCCCTTTTGATCCAGGTTTTTATGGCTGTCATAACAGACACAGCCACTTGAAAATATTGAGAGTTTTCTATATGTTGAACAAAATAATAAAATTTATAGACCACCTCTTTGAATAGTCACCAAAATCAAGGTGAACTTATTTTGTGATTATCTCTTGAGAGCCATGATGACAAGACAAGAGGAGATTTTATATTCCTACCCATTCTAGGGCAAACTATATCAGGCCTGATAAAGCATGGCCTTAAAGACCAGATGAGTCTGGGAAGATTCCTGATGGTTAACAGATTATGGAGAAGATCAAGAAGGAGTTTTCAATCTTCCCCTCATGTCCTCTCCACCCTGCATTGCTGATAATATGGATAGTGGGCATGGGGCTCCAACCTCAAGGGCAAGTCCCTGAGACGTAGACCAATCAAGCAAACAGTATGGAGGTTCCTTAAAAAACAAAAAAATAAACTACCATATGACCCAGCAATCCCACTACTGGGCATATACCCTGAGAAAACCATAATTGAAAAAGAGATATGTACCACAATGTTCATTGCAACTCTATTTACAATAGCCAGGACATGGAAGCAACCTAAGTGTCCATCAACAGATGAATGGATAAAGAAGATGTGGCACATATGTACAATGGAATATTACTCATCCATAAAAAGAAATGAAATTGAGTTATTTGTAGTGAGGTGGATGGACCTAGAGTCTGTCATACAGAGTGAAGTAAGTCAGAAAGAGAAAAACAAATACTGTATGCTAGCACATATATATGGAATCTAAAAAAAAAAAAAATTGGTTCTGATGAACCTAGAGGCAGGAAAGGAATAAAGACACAGATGTAGAGAATGGACCTGAGGACATGGGGAGGGGGAAGAGTAAGCTGCAATGAAGTGAGAGAGTGGCATGCACATATATACACTACCAAATGTAAAACAGTTAGCTAGTGGGAAGCAGCCACACAGCACAGGGAGATCAGCTCAGTGATTTGTGACCACCTAGAGGGGTGGGATAGGGAAGGTGGGAGGGAGGCACAAGAGGGAGGGTATATGGGGATATATGTATATATATAGCTGATTTACTTTGTTATACAGCAGAAACTAACACAACATTGTAAAGCAATTATACTCTAAGAAAGATGTAAAAACAAAACAAAACAAAAAAAACAGTGAGGAGAAAAAAGCAGTGACCCTTTGTCTTATAAAAAGGAATGCAAATTCCAGGCACAATTTATTAATATTTCTAGGTTTTTCTGTAACTCAGCCACTCCTGCCATTTCTTGGGAAAATAGATGTGCATGTGTGTTTTTGATTGCACACTCTAAAAACTAGACACACACACACACACACACACACACACATATATATATATATATATGAATGAACATCTACGCCTACACATAGACTAGTATAGAGTAGACACTATCTAACACAACACTGGGGAAGAGGAAGTTCCTCCCCTCTGCCCCTTCACTATTATACACACATACTGAAACTTATGTCAAGGGAAATTTTTTAAATTAAAAAAAATTTTTTTAACACCTTTATTGGAGTATAATTGCTTCACAATGGTGTGTTAGTTTCTGCTGTATAACAAAGTGAATCAGGTATACATGAACATATATCCCCATATCTCCTCCCTCTTGTGTTTCTCTTCCACACTCCCTATCCCACCCCTCTAGGTGGACACAAAGCACTAAGATGATCTCCCTGTGCTATGTGGCTGCTTCCCACTAGCTATCTATTTTACATTTGGTAGTGTATATATGTCAGTGCCACTCTCTCACTTCATGCTTATCCTTCCCCCTCCCTGTGTCATCAAGTCCATTCTCTACATACGTGTCTTTATTCCTGTCCTGCCCCTAGGTTCTTCAGAACTGTTTTATTTGGATTCCATTTATATGTGTTAGCATATAGTATTTGTTTTTCTCTTTCTGACTTACTTCACTCTGTATGACAGACTCTAGGTCCATCCACCTCACTACAAATAACTCAATTTCATTTCTTTTTATGGCTGAGTAATATTCCATTGTATATATGTGCCACATCTTCTTTATCCATTCATCTGTCAATGGACACTTAGGTTGCTTCCATGTCCTGGCTATTGTAAATAGAGTTGCAATGAACTTTGTGGTAGATGACTCTTTTTGAATTATGGTTTTCTCAGGGTATATGACCAGTAGTGGGATTACTGGGTCATATGGTAGTTCTGTTTTTAGTTTTTTAAGTAACCTCCATACTGTTCTCCATAGTGGCTGTATCAATTTACATTCCCACCAACAGGGCAAGAGGCTTTCTATCAAGGGAAATTTTGCTTTGGGTAATCCCATCTAACAAGTTTCCATGTTTGCCATGAGGCAGTTACACATATGAAACAAAGAACACAAGATTTTGTGACTTTGATGCATAAAGTTTTCCTTTCTTTCCTTATGTTTCCTTCCTTCTTTGAGGAACTAGGACCAAGTTAGCTCCCTGGGGTTCATGAACTTATTTTGGAACCAGGGCTTCCAATGGAGGGAAAAACAGCTTTGCCATAAATAGTCTGTTGGAGCCATGGTGTAATTTAACTTGAAAACTAAAAAGAGTGTGATCCCATTTTATATTCCATGTTGACAAGACATTGATTTTTGTCTATTGAGTCTCAATATAAATACATTTTAGAGCTTGAGGAGACTTCAAAGGGGAGGAATGAAAGGATGAAGAGAAAGAAAATAATATTTATCAAGCATATACTATGTGTTAGTCACTTGGTAAGCTTTCCAGACATGTTAGCTCACTCAATTCTTACAAAAGTTGTGTAAGATTTGGAGTTGTATCCTATTTACAGGCAAATAATTAAATAATAGGAGAGGTTAAGTAATTCAACTTAAGTCATATTATTGTTGGAAGGTAGATCTGCAGTGTGAATTAGCACTGCCTTCTCATTTAAAGATGGGGAAAATTAGCTGAAAGAGATGAAAGAAAAAGGCAAAGCTAAAACTGGAGTTCAGATTCTATGACTTTCATAGTAAGTGTTCTTTCCAATCCACTGTCTCCACTGAGACTGTCACATGCCTAAACACTATGTATAAAAGTATGGAAGGGAAATAAGAAGGAAAAAAGGTTGAGAAAATTGCACTTGCCACAAATGGTATCTAGGATTGTGAATCCTTTTCTTTCTTCCTATACATGGTTGCATAATCTAAACAAAAGATTCAGGAATCTTTAGTCACAACTATAATGTCCCTGGTAATGTTTTCATATAGTCTTTATTTTCCCAATGCATTGCCTTTATCACCTGCTGAGTATTATTAGGTTTTACACACTATGTGACATAAAACTTTGACACTCATGAAATTTTTCCCAAATCCAAGCTCATACTGCTCAGTGTACAATGGATCAATAAATCAAGAGATGAGTTGTTGCTGCAAGGAAGAGCAACTTTATTTGGAAAGCCAGCAGACTGAGAAAATGGTGGACTAGTGTCCCAAAGAACCAGCTTGCCTAAGTTAGAATTCAGGCTTCTTTTATACTAATAGGGGAGGGAATAAATTCAAACATTTCCTGGTTCTTGTCAGCCTCCAGAGGGGATGTGTTAATTTCTTCCTTCCTGTAGTCATTCACAGGTGGTTCTGGTCAGGATATTTCCTGTGAGCTAAACCAAAGTATTTTTAGCTTAATGCTCATTACCTGGGAGGCAGGGTTCCCAGAGATGGGCCATTGTACATAATTTAAGTTTATAGGCAACATCCCTTTAGTGATTAACTTAGAATACAAAGGTTCTTTCTTATTACAAATTATGCTATTTTAGATTCTTTTGAAATCTTGCAAGACTAGAAATAGATTAATTATGCCATAGTTCCTTGCTTTGCTTAAAGAAATCTGCACGAACACACTGTAACTTTGCTCTTGAGACTGGAGGTTTATTTTTTTAAAGGGTACATAGGATAACAAAAAATAATGTCATTTTATCTTTCCATATTTTAACATATGGAAGCATATATGAGCAGAGTGCTTCAAGAGGAGAAATATTTTAAGTGATTATGCATTGATTATTTGTTTCATTTAGTAACTGGTAATATTTTGCCTTATGGAACATTCAAATTTTGTTTTCTTTTTACGTTTATAATTAGGGAAGTCTGAGATCAATTTGTAGCACTTCTTAGATAAACGTAGAAAATTAATGACTTGCATTCTTTAGTATTATTTGTTTATCTGGTCTTAACTTACATATTTTACCTTTATTTTCTCATTCTCCGCTTTTTAAAAAAATATTTACTTTGTTATTATTCTTAATTAATTGCATTTATTTACCTTGTTTCCAATCCTTTTGCAAAATGGAGGAATATAAGTAGAGAGCTAGTTAGCAAGAAAGAAAACAAGCTACTCTTATTCGATGGCATTGTGTCAATCAGAGACAGTTTCTTCTTTAGAGTTAATGAGAAATTTCTTTAAGGGATTAAAAATTTCATCCTGTTTGGCATGACTCCTAATACCTATAAATCATATCCTGCTTTCCATTTTGAAACAAGAATGATAAATTGGATAAAGCTGGTGGAACTGAGCAGCAATGCATGTGTTGCTGTCATGTTCATAGAATATAAATTTTACATTATGACTAAAACTAACTCATCTGGTCTAATGCAGATGTGACTGTTCAGTTTGACTTATTATTATTTCACTATATATGCTTATTAGTTCTCTGTTTGTTATTATGTGTTACTTTTGGTTTGTTTTCTTAATTGCTTAAATGGCAATTAAAAGATATTTGAAACATTTTGCAATTTGTTTCTTAAATAGCCAAACAAGTGTTATTAAGCAAATATAAAATTAACTCATAAAATCTGTGAGTCATTAGAATAACCTACAAAATAGAACTCTACTAGTTTAAGAGCTCAGTTATTAGCATCATCTAAGAGTTCTTTTAGACCTTTCATTACTATTCTTTTAAAATATATGCTCAAGATGAATAATAAGAGAAGAAATATGTCAGCTTTGGAAGGTTGCACAATATTTTCAAGACACTATTCTGACTTTGGCTGTCACAGTAAAATACACCCAATTTTAACTTCATCCTTTTTAATATTAAGCAAAAAGTTCTAAGACATAACGGTAGCCTAAAACTAACTATGCCATCTAAAGCTAACCCTAATTTTAGCACTAATCTAAGCCAAAACCCTAATATTAATGCTGAGACTAATTAAAGCCTCTCTCCCTAGGATTAATATTTACTCTCATGCTAAAGTTAAACCCTAACCTTCACTTAAACTTTATCCTTAATATTAGTATCAGTACAAAGTCCAGAAGCAAATAAGTTTTGCTGTTGAGTTGAGTTTGTAGATGAATTTGGGAAGTATTGCAATCTTAACAATATCAAGTTTTCCAATAAATGACATGGGATGTAATTCCTTTATTTAGCTATTTTTTTCCATAACACCTTTATTGAGTTATAACTCACATACCATACAATCCATCCATTTAACTTGTACAGTTCAATGTCTTTTAGTATATTCACAGAGTTGGGTAACAATTACCACAATCAATTTTAGAACATTTTTATCACTCCAAAATGAACTTGGTACCTATGAATAGTCACACTACATTCATCTCACCCTCCCCCAACATGCCCCCCCCTCCCCCAGCCCTAGGTAACAACTGATGTACTTTTTTGTCTACATAGAGTTGCTTATTCTGGACATTTCACATAAATGAATTCATACACCATGTGGTCCTTTGTGATGGCTTCTTTCACTTTGCATAATATTTTCAAGGTTTATCCATGTTATAAAATATATTATTACTTTTGAATGCTGAGTAATATTCCATCGCGTGGATACATCACATTTTGTTTATCCTTTCAACAGTTAATGGACATTTGAATTGTTCCACTTTTGGCTACTGTGAACCATGTTGCTTTGAACATTCATGTACAAGTTATTGTGCAGATGTAGATTTTTATTTCTCTTGGGTGTATGACTATGAGTGGAATTTCTGGGTCATATGGTAATTCTATGTTTAACATTTTAAGGAACTATTAAACTGTTTTCCACAGTGGTTACACCAGTTTACATTCCCACCAGTAATACACGAGTTACAGTTTCTCTATATCCTCATCATATTATTATCTATCTCTTTTATTATAGCCATCTTAGTGTCTATGAAGTGATATCTCATTGTGTTTTTTTTCTCCTTTTTTTATATCTTTATTGGAGTATAACTGCTTTACAATGTTGTGTTAGTTTCTATTGTACAACAAAGTGAATCAGCTATAAGTACACATATATCTTCATATCCCCTGCCTCTTGAGCCTCACTCCCATCCTCCTTATCCCACCTCTCTAAGTCATCACAAAGCATTGAGCTGATCTCCCTGTGCTATGCAGCATCTTCCCACTAGCCATCCATTTTACATTTGGTAGTGTATACATGTCAATGCTACTCTCTCACTTCATCCCAGTTTCCCCTTGCCCCCCTGTGTTCTTTTAATAGTGTTTTGCAGTTTTCTTTTTACAAATCTTGCATTGCATATGTTAAATTTATCACTATGTATTTTATTTTATTGATGTTTCATATTAACTGGAAAGTTGTATTACTTTTCTAATCAGGGTCCTGCCTTCAGTCCTATCCTATTCAAATTCTGCTAAAATAATCTCTCAAATAAATGTTGGTTCACATTATCTTACTTCATACATTTTGAATTAAATTGGAGTTACATCATATATGTATTTAATTTAAATAATTTTGACTTTGACAGAGAAAAATCAAAAGTAATTAATGTTGCAAGGGGGAAAGGAAGACAAATTCTCAGAGTATGTCCAATACCCATCTTCACTGTTTCATCATTTGTCTCAGACATTTATACCAACACACCACTGAATAAGGTTGGATGGATGAAAGGCAGATATACCATACTTTATGAGCAATTTATGGAATTTTAAGGAAAATGTTGGCTACATGCTATTTTAATTCTCAAAACCTACTCATGAGGTGACACTGAGGTACTCAATTTGGAAAAAAATGATCATGCTATCTCTCCATACTCATCTCTTACTCTTTCTTAAATCTGCACTCTGATATCCAGCCATTCTGAACTGCCTGTGTTCCTCTAAAACAGTCACACATGACATAAACATTCACAAATTATTGTCTTTGCACTTACTATTCTTTGCTTAGAAAATCCTCCATGGATTCACATGGTCAATTACTGTTCACTCTTTAAGACTTAACTAATATCAAACTTGAAATATATCTTTTTGCCTCCCTTTTGCCAAGATTGATATTCTTCTTTGTGACCTCTCAGGACCATGTGCACAATTCTCTCATCACATACAATATACTCATCTCTGTTTTTAAACTGTAAGGTTCTTTAAGGCATGGACTCTGTCTTATTTACCTCTCTGTCTCCTGAATTTAAGAAATATTGGGCAAAAAGAGTCACTAAAATGTATATTGAATTAAATTGATTCTTAGCTATAAAATATACATTTTTATAGAAAACCAATTATAGTTACTATTCTAAAATTGCTGGCCTAAAGCATATAAAGTGAATATGCATCTGTGGTCATTAGAAAAAATAGATAAGTCTCTAAGTATATATACCAAAGTAGCTATATTGTCACATTTTTCATGATTTTAAAAGAGATGATTTTTTAAACAGTAGAAAGCAACATAATAGGAAAATATTCCACTCTTTGGATTCCATTTGTAATTGAAGATAGACCACTGGAGAAAATAGTGGTAATGATAATAAAATCATTGAGCCTGAAATGGTTTGGGTGTATGATTGCAAAAGGCATGGGTCTTTTTCTCCAATAATACAACTTAACAAACATACTGTGATGTGCTGCATAGTTTACCATAGAGTTATTAAAAGAAGTCTATCTAAGGAAACTATCATGACAATTGCAGTATAAAAGTTTTAAAAGAAATTATAGGAAGATTTTAATGATTAATATAATGTTTCATACTATACTCTGTGTCCTTTGACTTCAAGATTCTAGCACATTCACATTTTATACACCTTTATGCAGTAGTATGGGATCAGAAAATACTGTAACAATAAGCATATCTTCTTACTGTTTATATTTTTTATCCTTTCCAAGTATTACTATAGGAAATAAAAATGAGCTGCAGTCAGTCTCTTTATAGCTATATCAATGCTGTGGGTTAAATTGTGCAAAAGGTGTATGTCTTAACTACTTGATGTGAAATCTATGCTGTTTATTTCTGTAGAATATAGAGCAAGGTAAATATTAACTCAAAAATTTTCGTGTAAGTGATAACAATAAGTACATTTTAATTCAAACTGAGATAAATAATTTTAAGAAAACAGTTTTCCATTTGGTTTAAAAAAAAGAAAAGATTTTAACAGAATATTCTCAATTATATAACTCTCTATAATTAACATTCCTATGTTGCAAAAAATATATTCAAAGTTAAAGAAAATGTTTAAAAACAGCTTGACTGAAAATTAAAAAGGAATTTTCCTCTTCTCATTTAATTAGTTAGGAACTAATGAGTTTAAAATTTTAGAGGAGACAAAGACAAACTAGCAGAGTAGAAGGAGGTGAGCTTACTTCTTCTTATGAAAACACCAAAAATCACAACTAACTGCTGAACAACCAGTGAAAAAATAGGCTGGAACCTACCGAAAAAAAATGTCCTACATCCAAAGACAAAGAAGAAGCCACAATGAGATGGTAGGAAGAGTGCAATCATGATAAAATCAAATCTCATACCCACCAGGTGGGTGACCCACAATCTGGAAAATAATTATACCACAGAATTTCTCCCACAGGAGTGAAAGTTCTGAGCCTCACATTAGGTTCCCAGCTTGAGGATCTGGCAAAACGAGGAGGAGCCCCCAGAGAAACTGGCTTTGAAGGCCAGTGGGGTTTGACCACAGGAATTCCACAGGACTGGGGGAAAGAGAAACTCCACTATTGGAGGGCACACACAAGGACCCAGGGGAAGAAAAGCAGTGACCTCATAACCCTGGGCCAGACCTACCTTTTAGTATTGGAGGTTTTCCTGTGAAGGTGGTGGGTGGCTGTGGCTCACTGTAAGAACAAAGACACTTGTAGCAGTAGTTCTGGGGGGCTACTCATTGGTGTGAGCCCTCCTGGAGGCTGCCATTTTCTCACCAAGGCTTAGCCAACAGCTCTAGCCTCCAGTGCTGGGACATCTCAGGCCAACAACCAACAGGCTGGGAACACAGACCCAACCATTATCAGATAGGCTGCTTAAAGTCTTCCTGAGCACACAGCTGCCCAGTAAACACAACCCCTGACATGGCCCTGCTGACCAGAAGGACAAGACCCAGCTCCACACACCAGTGGGCAGGAAGAAGTTCCTCCCACCAGGAAGCCTGCACAAGCCCCTTAGATCTGCCTCATCCACCAGGGGGCAGACACCAAAAACAAGAACTACAAACCTGCAGCCTGTGGAATGGAAACCACAACTATAACAAGTCAGACAAAATTAGATGGCCGAGAAATATGTCCCAGATGAAATAACAAGATAAAGCCAAAGAAGAACAACTAAGTGAAGTGGAGATAGGCAATCTATATGAAAAAGAATTCAGAATAATGATAGTAAAGATGATTCAACATCTCAGAAAAAGAATGCAGGCACAGATCAAGAATATACAAGAAATGTTTAACAAAAACCTAGAAGAACTAAGGGACAAACAGAGATGAACAATACAATAACTGAAATGAAAAATACACTAATAGGAATAAATAGCAGAATAACTGAGGCAGAAGAATGGATATATGACCTGGAAGACAGAATGGTGGAAATCTCTTCTGCAGAACAAAATAAAAAAAAATTAAAAAAAATGAGAAGAAATGAGGACAGTCTAAGAGACCTCTGGGACAACATTAAGCACACAGACATTCACATTATAGGGGTCCCAGAAGGAGAAGAGAGAGGAAGAATCTGACAAAATATTTGAAGGGATAATAGCTGAAAATATCCCTAAAAAGAGAAAGGAAACAGTCACCAAGTCCAAGAAGTGCAGACAGTCCCAGGCAAAACAAACCCAAGGAGGAACATGATGAGACACACAGTAATCAAATTGACAAAAATCAAAGATACAGAAAAAATATTAAAACAACAAGGAAAAAACAAAAAATAACATACAAAGGAATTCCCATAAGGATGTCAGCTGATTTCTCAGCTGAAACTCTTCAGGCCAGAAGGTTGTGGCATGATATACTTAAAGTGATGAAAGGGAAAGACCTACAACAAATAATATTTTACCCAGCAAGCCTCTCATTCTGATTTGTTGGAGAAATCAAAAGCTTTACAGACAAGCAGAAGCAAAGATAATTCAGCATCACCAGACCAGACCAACTTTACAACAAATTCTATAGGAAATTTTCTAGGTGGAAAAGAAAAGGCCATGATTAGAAACAAGAAAGTTACAAATGGAGAAGCTAACTGGTAAAGGCAAACATACAGTGAAGGTAGGAAATCATCTATACACAAATATGATATTCAAAACAGCAATGGTGAGAGAAGGAGAGTACAAATGCAGGATATTGGAAATGCATTTGAAATGAAAAGACCAGCAACTTAAAACAATCATATTGGACTTCCCTGGTGGCTCAGTGGTTGAGAGTCTGCCTGCTGATGCAGGGGACGCGGGTTCATGCCCCGGTCCAGGAAGATCCCACGTGCCATGGAGCAGCTGGGCCCATGAGCCATGGCTGCCAAGCCTGCGCATCCGGAGCCTGTGCTCTGCAATAGGAGAGGCTACAACAGTGAGAGGCCCGCATACCACCAAAAAAAAAAAAAAAATCTTATCTCTATATAGATGGTTTTATCAAAACCTCGTGGTAATGGCAAACTGAAACTCTACAGTAGATACACACACACACAAAGAAAAAGGAATCCAAATACAGCAGTAGAGATAACAATTAAATTACAAGAGAAGAGAACAAAATAGGAAGGGAAGAAAAAAGACCTACAAAACAAGTCCAAAACAATTAACAAAATGGCAATTAGAACATACATATCAATAATTATTTTAAATGGAAATAGATTAAATACACCAACCAAAAGACATAGACTAGCTTAACGGATACAAAAAATCCCCCATGTATATGGTGCCTACAAGAGACCCACTTGTGATCTAGGGAGTAATGGGATGGAAAAGGGTATTCCATGCAAATGGAAATTGAAAGGAAACTGGAGTAGTAATACTAATGCCAGAAAAAATAGGCTTTAAAATAAAGACTGTTACAAGAGACAAAGTGAGACACTACAAAATCATCAAGTAATCAATGCAAGAGAAGTTATAATAATTGTAAATATTTATACACCCAACATAGGAGCCCCTCAATATATAAAGAAAATACTAACAGCCATAAAAGGAGAAATCGACAGTAACACTTTTATTAATGGACAGATCATATGGACAGAAGAACATCAATAAGGAAACAGGCCTTAAATGACACATTAGACCAGATGGATTTAATAGATATTTATAGAGCAGTCCATCCAAAAGCATCAGAATACACATCCTTTGCAAGTGTACATGGAACATTCTCTAGGATTGATCACATCTTGGGTCACAAATCAAGCCTCAGTAAATTTGAGAAAATTGAAATCATATCAAGTATTTTTCCCAACTACATCAGTATGAAATTAGATATCAACTACAACAACAACAACAACAAAAAAACTGCAAAGAACATAAACATGTGAAGACCAAACAATATGTTACTAAACAACCAATATATCACTGAAGAAATCAAAGAGGAAATCACAAAATACCTAGAGACAAATGAAAATGAAAGCAGACAAACTAAAACCTATAGGACACAGCAAAAGCAGTTCTAAGAAGGAAGTTTATAACAACACACTCTTACCTTAGGAAACAAGAAAAATCTCAAATCAATAACCTAACCCTACACCTAAAGCAACTAGAGGAAGAAGAACAAACAAAACCCAAAGTTAGTAGAAGGAAAGAAATCACAAACATCAGAGCAGAAATAAATGAAATACAAAGAAAACAATAGCAAAGATCAATGAAACTAAAAACTGGTTCTTTGGGAAGATAAGCATAATGGATAATCCTTTAGCCAGACTCATCAAGAAAAAAGGGGAGAGGATTCAAGTCGACAAAACTAGAAATGAAAAATGAGAAGTTAAAATGGACACCCCACATATACAAAGGATCATGAGAGACAACTACAAGTAACTATACACCAATACAATGGACAACCAAGAAGAAATGGACAAATTGTGAAAAAGGTACAACCTATCAGGTCTGAAACAGGAAGAAACAGAAAATATGAACAGACTAAATACAATTACTGAAATTGAAACTGTGATTAAAAATCTTCCCACAAACAAAAGTTCAGGACCAAATGGCTTCACATATGAATTCTATCAAACATTTAGAGAAGAGTTAACAACTACCCTACTGAGAGTCTTTCAAAAATTTGCAGAGGAAGGACCTCTCCCAAGCTCATTCTATGAGGTCACCATTAACCTGATGCCTAAACCAAAGATATCATATAAAAAGAAAATTACAGGTCAATGTCTCTGACAAACATGACACAAAAATCCTTAACAAAATACTAGCAAACCAAATGCAACAGCACATTAAATGGATCACACCATGATCAAGTGGGATTTATCCAGGTATGCAAGGATTTTTCAATATCCACAAATCAACCAGTGTGATACACCACATCAACAAATTGAGAAATAAAAATCATATGATCATTTCAACAGATGCAGAAAAAGCCTTTGACAAAATTCAACATGCATTATTAGTAAAAACTTTCCAGAAAGTGGGTATAGAGAAAATCTACCACAACATAATAAAGGCCATAAAGGTTTCTTGTAACACCATTCTCAAAGGTGAAAAACTGAAAGCATTTCCTGTAAGATCAGGATCAAGAAAAGGATGTCCACTCTCACCAGTCATATTCAACATAGTTTTGGATGTCCTGGCCATGGAAATCAGAGAAGAAAAAGAAATAAAAGGAGTCCAATTTGGGAAAGACATAAAATTCCACTGTTTGCAGGTGACATGATACTATACAAGAAAACTCTAAAGATGTTACCAAAAAACCATTAGAGCTCATCAACGAATTTGGTAAAGTTACAGGATAAAAACTTAATATACAGAAATGTCTTTTATTCTTATACACTAACAACCAAAGATTAGAAAGAGAAATTAAGGAAATATTCCCATTTACCATTGCATCAAAAGAATAAAATATCTAGGAATAAAACTACCTAAGGAGGCAAAGACCTATATTCAGAAAATATAAAATACTGATTAAAGAAATAAAAAAAAAGATGGAGAGATATTCCATGTTCTTGCATTGGAAAAATCAATATTGTAAAAATGACTATACTGCCCAAAGCAATCTTCTATGCAATCCTTATCACATTATCAATGGCATTTTTCACAGAATTAGAACAAAAAAAATCATTTTGTATAGAAACACAAAAGACCTCTAATAGTCAAAGCAATCCCAAGAAAGAAAAACAGAGCTAGAGGAATCAGGGTCCCTGACTTTAGACTATACTACAAAGCTACAGTCATCAAAACAGTATGGTACTACCACAAAAACAGAAATATAGATCAATGGAACAGGGTAGAAAGTCCAGAGATAAACCTACGCACATATTGTCACCTAATCTATGACAAAGGAGGCAACAATATACAGTGGAGAAAAGATAGTTTCTTCAATAAGTGGTGCTGAGAAAACTGAACAGCTACATATAAAAGAATGAAATTAGAACACTCCATAACACCATACACTAAAATAAACTTAAAATGGGTGAAAGACCTAAATGTAAGGCCAGATACTTTGAAACTCTTAGAGAAAAACATAGGAAGAACACTCTTGGACAGAAATCATAGCAAGATATTTTTCAATCCACCTCTTAGAGTAATGAAAATAAAAACAAAAGTACAAATGGGACCTAATCAAAGTTAAAATATTTTGCACAACAAAGGAAACAATAAACAAAATAAAAAGACAACATTCAGAATGCGAGAAAATATTTGCAAATGAAGAAACTGTTAAGGAATTAATCTCCAAAATATACAAACAGCTTGTGCAGCTCAATATCAAAAAAAAAAAAATAAAAAAATAAAAATATGGGAAGAAGATTTAAATAGACGTTTCTCCAAAGAAGATATATAGATGGCCAAAAGGCACACGAAAAGATGCTCAACATCAGTAATCATTAGAGAAATGGGAATCAAAACTATAATGAGGTATCACCTCACACCAGTCAGAAAGTCCATCATTAAAAAAACCTACAAACATTAAATTATGGAGATGGTGTGGAGCAAAGGTAACCCTGGTACACTCTTGGTGGGAATGTAAATTGGTACAGCCACTATGGAGAACAGTACAGAGGTTTCTGAAAATGCTAAACAAGAGCTAGCATATGATCAAGGAATCTCACTCCTGGGCATATATCAAGAGAAAAAAATAAATCGAATAGATACATGCATGGCAATGTTCATTGCACCACTATTTAGAATAACCAGAACATGGAATCAAACTAAATGCCTATCAACAGAGGAATGGATTACTCAGCCACAAAATAAATGAAATAATGCCATTTGCAGCAACAACCTTTGTATATGTGGGGTGTCCATTTTAACTTCTCATTTTTCATTTCTAGTTTTGTTGACTTGAATCCTCTCCCCCTTTTTCTTGATGAGTCTGGCTAAAGGATTATCCATTATGCTTATCTTCCCAAAGAACCGGTTTTTAGTTTCATTGATCTTTGCTATTGTTTTCTTTGTATTTCATTTATTTCTGCTCTGATGTTTGTGATTTCTTTCCTTCTACTAACTTTGGGTTTTGTTTGTTCTTCTTCCTCTAGTTGCTTTAGGTGTAATGTTAGGTTGTTTATTTGAGATTTTTTTTTCTTGTTTCCTGAGGTAAGATTGTATTGCTATAAAGTTCCCTCTTAGAACTGTTTTGCTGTGTCCCATAGGTTTTGGATCATCGTGGTTTTGCTGTCATTTGTCTCTAGGTATTTTGTGATTTCCTCTTTGATTTCTTCAGTGATCCATTTGTTACTTAGTAACATATTGGTTAGCCTCCATGTGTTTGTGTTTTCTCACAGTTTTTTTTTTTCCCCCTGTAGTTTATTTCTAATCTCATGGCGTTGTGGTCAGAAAAGATGCTTGATATGATTTCAATTTTCTTAAATTTACTGAGGCTTGATTTGTGACCCAAGATGTGATGTATCCTGGAGAACGTTTCACTGCACTTGAGAAGTAAGTGTATTCTGTTGCTTTTGGATGGAATGTCCTATAAATATCAATTAAGTCTATCTGGTCTAATGTGTCTTTTAAGGCTTGCATTTCCTTATTAATTTTCTGTCTGGATGATCCGTCCATTGGTGTAAGGGGTGTGTGTGTGTGTTGAAATCACCCACTATTATTGTGTTACTCTTTATTTCCCCTTTTATGGCTGTTAGCATTTGTTATGTATTGAGGTGCTCCTATGTTGGGTGCATATATATTTATAATTGTTATAGATTCTTCTAGCATTGATCCCTTGATCATTATGTAGTGTCCTTCCTTTTCTCTGATAACAGTCTTTATTTTAATGTCTATTTTGTATGATATGAGTATTGCTTCTCCAGCTTTCTTTTGATTTCCATTTGCATGGATTATCTTTTTCCATTCCCTCACTTTCAGTCTGCATGTGGCCCTAGATCTGAAGTGGGTCTCTTGTAGACAGCATATATATGGGTCTTGTTTTTGTATCCATTCAGCCAGTCTATGTCTTTTGGTTGGAGCATTTAACCCATTTACATTTAAGGTCATTATCAATATGTGTGTTCCTATTGCCATTTTCTTAATTGTTTTGGGTTTGTTTTTGTAGGTCTTTTTTCTTCCCTTCCTCTTTTGTTCTCTTCTCTTGTGTTTCCCACCTGGAAAAGTTCCTTTAGCATTTTTTGTAAAGCTGGTTTGGTGGTGCTGAATTCTCTTACATTTTGCTTGCCTGTAAAGCTTTTGATTTCTCCACAGAATCTGAATGAGAGCCTTGCTGGGTAGGGTTCTCTTGGTTGTAGTTTTATCCCTTTCATCACTTTAAATATATCATGCCACTCTCTTCTGACCTGCAGAGTTTCTGCTGAAAAATCAGCTGATAACCTTATGGGGATTCCCTTGTTTGTTATTTTTCCCCAGTTGCTTTAAATATTTTTCTTTGTATTTAAGATTTTTATTACTTTGATTAATATGTGTCTTGGCATGTTCCTCCTTGAGTTTATCCAGTATGGGACTCTCTGTACTTCCTGGACTTGGGTGACTATTTCCTTCCCATATTAGGGAAGTTTTTGACTATAATCTCTCAAATATTTTCTCAGGTCCTTTCTTTGTTTCTTCTTCTTCTGGGACCCCTATAATTTGAATGTTTGTGCATTTAATGTTGTCCCAGAGGTCTCTGAGACTGTCCTCATTTCTTTTCACTCTTTTTTCTTTATTCTGTGCTTCAGCAGAGATTTCCACCATCCTGTCTTCTAGGTCACTTATCCATTCTTCTGCTTCAGTTATTCTGCTGTTGATTCCTTCAGTGTATTTTTCATTTCAGTTATTGTATTGTTCATCTCTGTTTGTTTGTTCTTTAGTTCTTCTAGGTCTTTGTTAAACACTTCTTTTGTCTTCTAGATCTGTGCCTCCATTCTTATTCCGAGATTTTTGATCATCTTTACTATCATTACTCTGAATTATTTTTCGGGTATATTGCCTGCCTCCTCTTCATTTAGTTGTTCTTGTAGGTTTTTATCTTGTTCCTTTTCTACAACATATTTCTTTGTTTTCTCATTTTGTTGAACTTACCATGTTTGTGGTCTCCTTGCCACAGGCTGCACAATAATTGTTCCTCTTGCTTCTGCTGTCTGCTTTTTGGTAGCTGAGATTGGTCCAGAGGCTTGTGCCATTATCCTCTTGATAAGGGGTTTGACTGGTGTTGTGGTGATAAGAGCCTGCCCTGGAAATTGAGCAGGGCCTCCCCTTTGCTCTGTCAGGGGTGGGGTCTTCTTCCTAGTTGTTGGAGTAGAAATCCCCAGATCTGTTCCTTAGCTGTGTTCCTGATCTGTGGTGTGAGGTAGTAGGATTGGAGCACTCCCACTGGGAGAAATGCCACTGAGTATTCCTCCACTGCAGCTGTTCACCTGTGAATGTGCTCTGTTGTGTCATCTTTCACCTGTTGTGTGGGCTCACAAAGTACACTGTTGTTGGCACTGCTCTTGGTCCCACCTCAAGTATGAATATGCCAGCAATTGGCCCTGGTAACTCTCAGGCATTTTTATTTTATTTTATTTTTTTTTACCATGTCACCAGTGCAGGTCCTCTGAGTTCAGGTCCCAGGACTGCAGTAGTCATGCACATGAACCCACTGTGTGAGCTATGGAGGCAACTCAGACTCTGGCCTGGCCCAACCCCCACATGTGTATGCCCACAGAGCCCAGAGCTGCTAAAGCCAGTCCCATCTCAGCTGCAGGAGCACATGTTGTCCTTTCAGATATTTCACAGGCACTGAATTTAGGAAGGTGCCAGCAGAGATGTAACTCCATGGTTTGTGCAGCTGCGAGGAGAGATTTCAGCTCTTCTTCCTTAGTCACATGACCCCTGGTGCTCAGCTGTGGTTTCCACATCCACCCTCTGCCTTTGTCCTTCCTGCCAGAGTCTGCTCCAGATGTTGCAGGAGCACATGAGCCCATCATGCAGGAAGGAGCTGAGGCAGCATCCAGGGTGAGCAGTCCATCCAGGCGGGAGGGTGCTGGCCTAGAGATTGAAACGTGTAACTCCTTCAGGAGGTGATTGGTGTCAGTGGGCCACCCAAGTGTGAGAGTGCTGGGGTAGAGTTTGCAGTATGCAAGCTCATCAGGTGGCTATCAGGGCAAGCATATTGCCCAGGTTTGGGTGGGGCAGAAGAGGCGATGTCAGGGGCACCCTAGCTGGCTCTGGTGGGAGTCCTCCCTAGTTCCTGTGGAGGCAGGGGCTGGTGCATGAGGAGAGAGGCTGAAATGGTGGCCCAACCCTTTGCATGTTACTCAACAATGGTGCTTTGCTTCTGTGGTGTGGTCTGGGCTTGCCCTCTGAGTATTCCTGGTTGTGGAGCTCCTCACTCCTATCCCCTCAGGCTGTCTCCTCACAGCCAACAGCTGTCCCCTCCCTGGGTCTGCTCTCCAAACTCCACATTCCAGCACCCAGACCCATGTGCACCAGTGGACACCTGCTTCAGGCTGGCTGCACATTGCTGTGGCATGGACCGTCTGTGTAGGTCTCATTCTGTCCTGACTGCCACAGACCAGTTTCTGGGCTCTCCTCTGAGCCCCTGAAGCTCCCCTTCTGTTGCAGCTGATCTCCCCATTGGTGTGGGGATTTCCCCAGATGTTGAAACCTCTCCTCACCTTCAGGTCCCTGCCAGGGGCATAGGTCCCATCCTGCTTCCTCTCCTCTTCCTTTTCCCTTTTTCTTTCTTTCATCCTACCCAGTTCTGTGGGGATCTTTCTTGTCCTTTAGGTGTCAGAGTTCCTCTAATAATGTTCAACAGGTGCTTTGTGAGAATTCTTCCACTTGTAGATGTATTCTTGATTTGTTTGTGGGGAGAGATGGACTCCACATCCTTGTTCTCCTCTGACATCTTGGCAATTCTTTCCTGTTGCTTAAAGAAGAGGACTATATAATTCTAGAGGATAATAAATAAGCTCTAGTTTCCATGATTCTGATTGAAATAATATTATTTTTCTGCTTGATATAGAGTATTTGCATTGCTGGAATTTATTGAATCAGCATTAAGATCCAGAAATTTTTTATCTTCCATATCATTTTTGTTCCAAGATCCTGATTCAGATAAAGTAAAAAATGATGAGTTAAAAAATCTTTCACTGAAAGAATTCTCAGAGATATTAAACATCATGTTAGTTTTTACTGTTTTCTCACAGGAAAGCCTGAAGAGATAACAAAGTATGATGCTGTTGATTTCCATCAGGCATTCCTTTATTTCCAAATACTTATGGTGGAGGAACCACACAAAAAAGAGATGTCTCCTTAAAGGAATTTGTATTAGTTTCTTCTTGTCTCAAAGTATATTTTTAACAGTGAGCACTAATTCAGAGCCTGTTTATTTTCTCCACCAAGTGAAATTATCTAATTAAGCCATCTCCTTAATAATGAGTAGTATTATTTTCCCCTCAAGGATCTGTATGAAGAACTCTGGACTTCCAAGTTCAGACGTTTCTTAATAAAGTCTCTTAGAAATGGTAGAAGTGGGATGTGATGGGAATAACTCTTGCTTTTTTTTTTTACCTGTGATTGAGACTAGTCATTTGCTCTGAGTATCTTTGTCTTCAATTCAGCTATGTGGAAGGCAACAGTAAGACTTTAAGTCCAAGCTACATTGTCCTATCCAATTTTACCATAGAGTTTTGGGATGCTTACTTTAATCACCCTTTTATTAATTGTGCATGTTTTCTTCATGATATAGAACCTGTAAGCAAGAAGTATTAAAAACACTCCAAACTCCAAGAGAATCATTAGATTTTTGTAAGTAGCTATTTCCTTTTGCTCAAATCCTAATATAAAATTCCTGAAGTTACCAGATTCTTGATAAGGTAAATCTTTTGGATTTTAAAAGAGGAAAGTCTTTCAGTGAGTGAAAACTATATTCAGATTCATAACCATTGAATATATACTGAGTTCCTGTTGTTATATAAAAGAGATCCATATAATACTAGGGAATGAAGAAACCTAAAAGCCTATGCAGTGTTACCTGATCATCTCACAGATGGGAAGAAGATTTCATATATTTGATTGGAACTTCAGCCATGGGCAATCTCTTTGTGAACATGATGACAGATTAAATGTCCTCGCTATTGCATCAGTTAGCTATAAAAGAATAAAAAGAAACACCTGGATATCTAGCCAGGAAAGCCAAATTGTTGGAAAAACATTTTCCTTCTCACTGCCAACCTCATGCCAAAGCATGCAATCAACTGAAACATAAAATGGATGAAAACCTAGATCATGTTTAAATCTGAAATAAAGTATCATACAAATAACTCCTCTGTGAATCTATTCTTAGGTACAGATACTCTAATTTGCTTGAGAGGATGAAATATAAAATCTATGGCAGGCTTCAGAAATTAAGAAAAATAGTGGGAATATTCATGAAGTACCAATAGAAAGAAATAAATATCACTTTTACTATTTAATTCTGTAAAACATGTCAGAAACAAAGGAATTCTGAAGGAAGAATAAAAAAGAAGTGATAAAGACAGGCAGTGGAGAGGGTTGTGATAATATAGATAATATTGAGAGTGGTAGTTGGTAAGGATAGTGTAGTGTTTTGTTGGGAATTAATATAGCAATTGTAGAATAAAGTGCTAACAGAGTCATTTATGGGATGGTAGTAAAAAGGGTTTAGTAGGAGGTGACTCAACCCTAGAATCTCTATTGGTACATATGAGCTTAGAACCCATCATGTTTCAAAATTAAAGCCTTATAAATATTATATTCAATCACTTCTGTAAACTAATTGCTATTGCCTTTGGACTATATCTTAGATAGAATCTTGTTATAGGGGTTGGTGCAAATGAAGGTGTCAAATTGCTGTATACAGTATGATATAAATTAATGATATAGAAGATGATCTGTACAATGTCTAGTTGAAGATTTGTTGTTTTATGGAAAGACTTAGCATTGCTCCACGTTTGAAATTGAGTTCCTTCCAGAAATTCTTGTTTCTCAAATAAGTATTGTGAAAAAGTATCAGTGCCACTTTGATAATGTATGAAGTGCCTGTTTCCATTCTTCAAATGGCACATAAAAATAAAAGTAAACAATGAATTATTTCTGACATGTTTGACTTAATTTTTGACACTTGGATTCAAATTACCAAAGGAAAAATATTTTAAACAAGTACTTAGCCTCCTTGTAGGGGAAATGGAAATATATTTGACTGCCATTGATGCTCTATTTCTTTGTACTATGTTCAACATAAACAAAAATCCAAAGTCACTCTGTTGTAAATACATATGGACATAAACCTCTAAAGCCCTTTATCTTCCCAATGTGTTTTTTTAAAGGACAATAGTTAACATTTACTCTTGCGTATATGAGTTGTAACTGGACTCTTTTTTTTCACTTAACTTTTAGAAAGAGTTTGTAATATAGATATTAAAATAATGCTAACATTACTTTTGAGGAGGCAGATTTAAAATAGCTTATCAAGATCATAGACTCAGGATTTGCTTTCTGTTCTATCTAAAAGTAAGATCCATATTCCTCCTTTGCACTCTTAATTAGTTTAAAAATAATGATGCACAGATGTAAAACTGGGAACATTTTATAGTGTATACCTCAAACTCATTTGAACTATATCTCTATCTCATTTTTGTTTGTTAATGAGTTAATTAAGCATTTACTATGATCCTGCTTACCTTTTTATATAGTTAGGTTAATTTTGGATTCTTATGATTTATTCTGAGGTCATAGTCAACATATTTAACAATCATATAGGTGTACAAACAAATCTTTCAGAATAGAAGCCAGCTTCACACAGTCATTAAGGGTCTGTCATTATTTACAGGGTGAATGTGAGCCATGAATTTATGTTCTATTCATGGCTGTTAGACAATGGAGAGGCCAACGCATGGTGACTTATATTTCAAGAATGTCTGCATCCAGGTAAACCTTTTTTTCCCCCTCAATGTTAGTGAGTGTCTACTTTTTTTCACAAAAAGTATGAAGTGCTTGTAAGAAAAATTAATTAAATGAGATCAGTGAATGTGGCCCTTGATGGCAAGACTTTTCCACTTGAGGTCAGTGTTCCCATACATAATCTTGTTTTTCCTATCTCTCCTGAAATGATCTTACTTTTTAATTATAGTGTGTACTTTTCACAATGTAGAAGGCAGGTAGACGTAACTCTAGATTATATTGTGAAAGGAGGAAGAGAGTCTTAACATTTATGTAAATTTTGTGTATGTTTGCATCTTTGAATTGACTTCAAACATCACATTCCCTGTTTTCTTTATACCAGCAGGCATCATGAAGCTGATTTATTTTCTTAAGATTCTGCAAACCAGCCTTGTCTCCATCCTCACATGTTACTCCAATTACACTAAGACTCCAAGGAGGTTGCACATATTTGGTGATTGACAATAAGATGAAGTGGTATTACCAGTTAGAGAAACATGTGACAAAGAAGGAATAAGGAGATTGGAGATGCCAGAGAAATAAGCAAAGGGGAAATTGCAGAAGAGGGAACAGGTTAATAGAGGACAACACATATAACAAAATAGGCAATTGTGTTGTAGCAAAAAAAAGACACTAAATTTGTTGCATGGGGTCCAAGTGTGGTCCTTTGTTTCTTTTTAGTCATGTGTCTTTGAGTAAGTAACTTACCACTGATTCTCCATTCCATCATCAGTAGAATGGAGATGACACTTAACTCACAGGGTTTTTATAAGGGTTGGATGAAATAACATGTAGGAAATATCAAACAGAGTTCTTAGTGCATAGTAACAACAAATTCTAGTTGAATGATATGGTCTCAGACACCCTCACTGGATTATTTCTTCCTAGTGTTAGATTTTATATGATTTCCAAGTGCAAACTTAATCACAAAACATAACCAGTGCTTTTGACTTTTGGGTTTTTTTTTTGGTCCCTGGTAAATGAAAACACTTAAGTTTTCTCTTCTACATGTTGTCAAAATAATTGACTAAAAGCTTGAATACATTGTAGACATTCCCAATTTCTTTTCTTTTCAGGTTTCTTTTTATTTTGTTTTCTTTTTTTGTGTAAGTAAATGTCCTACTCCTTTATGAATAAAAAGTTGTCTCTCTCTTTTGATGGAACTTATCATCTGGTTTTGTCACTCTGCTAAAAGCAGATGTTAAAGAGTATCCCAAATTTTAATGCCTTTTAAAAAAGATAAAATAAAATTCACTGGGCCTGAAATGCTCTTATGATATGTGTTTCCAAAGAGGTTAACATCAGTTTAAATTTATTAATTATATTCATGTTAAGAGAATCTGGAGACAAACTACTGCTTTTGACCTTCAAGTTAAACTGCTATGCCTTATTGATTGTGCAAAAATTGAATTAATTTGAAAGGCTCTTAGGTTGGTCTTTGAATTTTCTGATGGTTTCTGATTCTATAATTTAGGGCACAGCGGTTCTCAAAACTGGCTAGCTATCAGAATCACCTTAGTAGTTTCTTAAACTATTTTGCTAAAGATATGTTCCTGGTGATTTTTATCCATTGGGCTTAGGGGGAAACTCAGGCATATATATTTTTAATAAGTGATTTTTATACAGTTAGACTGGGATTAGCAATCAATAATGGATTTAAAAATCAAAGGGAGGGCCAAGGGAATAAAAATCAGGATAACAAGCCATATTTTTTTCACTTATAAATAACAGAAATTTATTTCTCATAGTTCTGGAGGCAGGAAGTCCAAGACTAGGGTACCAACATGAGGCCTTCTTCCATGTGAGGACACTCTTCCACATTTCCATCTTCTGGTTTTATTTTCACATAGCTGAAGGGAAAACCAATGAATTTTATTACCAAAAATTTTTGTGTGCACTGGACCCTCGGGTACATTTATTGGACAGGAAAAAATAGTAGGTTTAAGATGACAAAATAAACCTGACAAGGCTAGAGATATATTCACAGCAATCCAAATCTCTTCCTATTTTATGAGAGTCATGTTCTACCAACTCTAAAGCAAAAATAAATAGATCTAGAACACTTTTCTAACCCTAACTACTCATACAATAAATTTACTTTTATTCCTTGATGTGCTTATGAGGCAAATACTTTACACTCTTGAAAGTTAAGAAAACTTGGGTTAATAAGATTGAAGAGTAAAGTGGTGATGGTCCCTTGTCCTCTCAGAAATATTGGATAATATTCTCAATAAAACTAGGAGACACAGGGCTTCCCTGATGGCACAGTGGTTGAGAGTCCGCCTGCCGATGCAGGGGACGCGGGTTCGTGCCCCGGTTCGCAAGGATCCCATATGCCGTGGAGCAGCTGGGCCCGTGAGCCATGGCAGCTAAGCCTGCGCGTCCGGAGCCTGTGCTCCGTAACGGGAGAGACCACAACAGTGAGAGGCCCACATACCGCAAAAAAAAAAAAAAAAAACAAAACGAAAAACCAAAAAATAAAAAAACTAGGAGACACCAGAAGAAATGCCTACAGTTGTGGCTTTCAACAAGCCTTGTACAGTTCTCTGTTATAAATGACTTATACTGTGAGCTAAAATTAACAGCCCCTTCTTTGGAACAAAAGATACAAGCAGTGTAAGCTGGCCCTGGAACATTTTTCTGAATACCATTGGCTAACAGAATAGCAGGGGAAGAAGTGCTGAATGAGGAAACATGCAGACATGCCATATCTGTGTGGGAAGTGGTCTGTAGTTGAGGCAAGGTGAAGGAGAAAAATTGCCTTCCATTGGCTGGGAAGAAGTAGAGGCTAAAATAGATCACACACATAATATACAACCCTGTGCCTCAAGGAGCTTCACTCAGAACTAGGGAAAATTATTCAGAACTTGGTATCTTGTTCCTTCCCCCAACACAATATTCCTGAAAATATCTTGATGGCAAGTATCTCACCTCAGTCATAGATTAGAAAACGTTGGGAAGGATATCATCCCAGGATCTATAAGGATACTATATAAGTTAAAAATGAAAAACATTCCACTGAGGGATCACTGAGACTGTACTTATTTTCTGCAGAGATATATCGGACCTGGAAGAAGTATTGGCCAAAAGAGGACTCTGTTTCTTGCCTTTAAAGCATATGACTGATTTCTGGGAACTTTTCTAAGACTGCCATAGAAAATTTCAATGTCTCCATAACCATACTTGACAGCAGTAAAAGCAGAAGCAGAAATAGAAGAAATATGACCTCTGTCTAATTTCTGTCTTCAAGCAATGATATCCAAGTGCATTTGGCTGGCTGAATCTAAATTTCACCCAAGACCCAAGGTGAAACTGAAGCTAGAAAATGTAATTTTGAAAACACTAATTATAAATAAATAATTAAAGCATAATGTTCAGCTAAATGAATTACCATATAAAGTAAACTTTATTTATCACCCAGAAACTTTATTTTTCAAATATATGAAAATATGCTTGTTCTTACATTGAGAGAAATACAAGTTATGACTATAACGCTATGGCATTTTTGCATAACATTGCCAAAAAAGTCTTAATAACCTTCTATTATTGGCAAAAATATGGCTAAACAGGTGATCAAAATTACAGGCAGGAGTGTAAAATAGTACAAGTCATAAGGGAAATGTTGCAATATCTATTAAAACTAAATATGCACATATTCATTGACACAGAATTTCACTTCTAGGAATTTATACTACATATATACAAATATCTATTATTATATTCATTTTGGTACTGTCTCAATAACAAAAAATTGAAACAAAATATTAAATAATCTCAAAAGTCTGGATAAAGATGTTTGTATAGCACATTGTTAAAATGGAATAGCCATTAAAAAGAATGAGTCAGACCTATGTGTAATGATATGGAGTCATCTCCAAAATATATTAAGTACAAAAATCAAGGTGCAAACTGTGCTCCAATTAAGGTGCATATGCAACACACATACAAGTGTACATGCATGGAACATATATACAGTTCTATATATAAGGAATACTTTCTCTAAAAGAACATTCATGAAACTAGAAGGGCAATTGTCTTCAGGATAGAAATATGGTGGGTGGAGAAAAAAGTTGGGACAGAGATTTTATCATATACTTTTTCACACTATTTGAATTTTGATTCATGAACATGTATAACCTATTCAAAATTGATTTTTTAAATGTTACTTAAAAATTAAAATTTTTGTTTACTATATACTTATTTAAAGTTCTGAGCATTTTTTAAAAAGTCTAGTTTATTGAAGTAAAATATACATACAGTATAAAATCTACATTTTCTGGATTTTTAATGATTTTTGACAAATAGAGATGTATAAGTATCATCATAATCAAAATTCAAAAACTATTTCTAATACCCATATACTTCTTTCAAGAAAAAATAAATTTCTATGTATATTCACAAGATGGTGAGAGAAGGGCAATCACTAATTATAAGTCATTAAGCATTCAATCATTGTGAATACTCTATTAGTTTCATTTTTGTGGGTGCAAAGATGATTATTAGTGTGTTTTAAACTTTCTGAGTTATTCTCTATACTAGCCTGGTATGAAGGCAAGTAACAAATTGGGAGATGGTTAAAAGATATTAATGCATAGGAAGTCCCAAATGTTATGCTTTAATATACTAATACGTCTACAAATATTAACCTTATTCCAAAAAGAAGTAAGTTTCAGATAATGAAAGAAACCTGGTCATGGGAAGTGAAATGACTGTTAATTGCATTTCAAGTAGTTTAGCTAAATTTTCAGTAATATTATACATCTTTTCGGAGTTGTCTCTGTTTTACCCCATTAGCTCAAGTATACATAATTAGTTTTTGCATTAGTGTACATTAGTCACTTCTTCCCCTCCCCCACCCCCACCTCCCAGAGTCTCACTCTATTTCTCTTTCCTGCACATGCTTTATTCCAGTCCCTGGTTATGGCCTGAAATGTAAACTATTTTTTTCAGGGCTAGAGTACTAGTCATAGAATCTGTGTTCCTAACTCAGAAGTATGACTACGGATTTAAGGATAACACAGGAATTCTATGAGAAATCTTCCTTACTCCTCCAATTCTCTTCTCCTCAGCTAAATTGGCTGCAAGACTATGGAAAAATTAGTTAAATTTTGTCCTGGTAAGAAATCCCTTGTAAGTTATGGGCTAGTTGTAATATACAGACATTATCCCCTCCTTTTAATTGTTGCAACAGACAAATGTACTTTTCCCTCCTTCCCTTAAAACTTAAAGTAAAATGGAAACTGATCAAGAAGGACCCTGAAGTATCTAATATTTTAAAGGAATTTTTCTGTGGCATCCCTAATGTTTGATAGATTTAAATCTTTTCGTTCCTCAAAATTATTTCTTCTAGTGGACCTCCTGGGTTTTCTTCTGTGTTGACCTTCTTAATTATTTTGGCTTCTGCCATCAACTTGAAAGAATTTATTAAACATTAAACAATGACATTTTGTGAGGCATTTAGGAGGGGTGGGGAAGGAGAAGGTTGATTTCTCTTCCTATCATTTTATATAAGATGCATATGGAAATCCTTCCTTAGGAAGAACTAAATGAATTTTAGTCTTTGGATCATTACTTTCATTTCTTTTTCAGTTTTGTGGGTAATATAAAAACACAGGTGTATTTTATTTTTTAAATTATTTTTTTAAATTAATTTTTATTGTAGTATAGATGCTTTGCAATGTTGTGTTAGTTTCTACTGTAAGCAAAGTGAATCAGCTATACACATGGTTATTTTAAATTAAATAGCATTGCTATCATCGCAGTGTTTTCATAATTCTCTATGCAGGCTTTGAATACCCTTGAAGGTAAGTTTTGACATCTCTTCAGATATCAGAATGATGATCAATGATTTAAAAGCACACTAAGGATCATGGATGTGAGAAAACTTTGATGAGTCTTACTGCATATCAGTATTTTAAATTTTAAAAGTGCTGTTTGAGGTCATATAGTACAATTTTCTCACTTTATAGATGAGTCAATTGGACCCAGAAATATGCAACAAACTAGAGAGTGGAGCCAATAATAAAACTAAGTCTCCATATTCCCAGTCTAAGTAAGTTTCTTTCCACAGTATCATATTCCTAAATCCAACTAATAGTCATGAAAATGAGATATTTAGAATGTGTTGAAAATATTTTTATTTTTTCAAAGTACATTATGTAGCTCTTTATAGTTTTCACTCAAAATGTTGCTGAAAGTTAGGAAAGGTCAGTTGTATTTTTGATTTCTGCTGAAATAGCAATCAGACATAAACAAGCTCCTGAAGATCACTACAGAATTTTCCTATGTATGTCTAGGTATGTCCTTTCATTTATATAATCACTTTCTCATCTACAGTCCCAGTCATTCTACATTGATAATGAGAAATAACCTTTCCTAAAGTTGTTTTTTTCCCTCCAAAAAGATCTTCATGAAGATTTATTCAAGACAACTTGTACTACACATCAAGGTAAGTAAAACATGTCTTTCAGTGTACTAATGCTTTTGAGGAAGTTGAGGGGTTGTTGGTAAAATGTAACAGGGGCACTGTTTTACTCTGAATTGCAGTGCTTATTCAAATATTCTGGAAATGGAGAGAGAACCAAGGCTTTTCATAATTCTTTACTAATAACAGGTGATAATGGTGATGCTCTGACTACTAAAATATTAAATGAACAATATAGAATTCATCATTATTTCAATTTTTAAACACCTGTCTCTTCTTCAGACCAGTGTGAAATAACAATCAGTAAAGTAACAGAAAATAGTATCAGTCCTTAGGACAAAAGTTGATGAAAATAATTGATTAGAAATGTGATTAAAAATGTTGTTTCTATTTTCTAAGTTTTGCTTTCACAAATGAGCTGGAATACCTCTAAATAAAACAACACCTACAACTTTACTTAAATGCAGGTATAAATATCTCCAGGGGAAAATAGGGAAGAGAACTATATGCTAGGTATTCTACAAGGCAATTTATGTGTGTGACTTTATTTAAGCTCCAAAGCAAGAAAAAAGTCTCAGAGGAGTCACTTAACCTACCCAAAGTCACATGGAAAAGCAAAAACAAAGAGAGAAATAGAATCTGATACCCAATTAGCCTGACTTCAATGTTTCAATTGATGAGGAATATATACACACACATATATATGTATGAAACATATATATTATTACACTATCATATATATTACAATATTACATATATATACACCTTGTTGTTTGCCTGTAAATATATATATGCCTTGTTTTTTTTAAGTAGTTGTTAAAGGAACTCTCAGACACAACTTTTTTAGCATAGATAATAGGGAGATTGCACCAATTATAATCGTTTCCTCCTTCCCCTTTTTCCATTTCTTCCTTTTTCTCCTTTTATTCCTCGTTATCTTTATTTATTTGAGTGGCATGCAACAAGTGTTATATTTTCAAAACAGTTTTTTTAATGTTTTCCTAAGAAATCTTTTATTCTTCCAATTATCATTATCACTATTGACATCACATCATCAACTTTTATAAATGTTCTATTATTAATTTTCTCTCTTAGGTGTTATGATTTATACATGATCTTATGCTTATTTCACAGTAACTCAGTTATTAAAGTCAAGTTTTCAAAATTCTTATTTGTGTTGACTTTAATTTCACAATTAAATAAATCAATGAAATACGTAATTAAAAAGAAACTAACTGAGCTCTGAACACCCCTGGCTTTTTGAGGTGTTGAGACTACACTGGTAAATAAACATATTCTCTTTCTTCTAGGAACTTATATTCCAGTTAACAGTAATGATACCTTACATTAATACAGTCCTTTACAGCTAATGAAAATACTTTAACATGTATTATCTCCTAATGAGATAATTTACAAAGATATACTAAATTTGCTGGGATATGTTTTATGCAGGAGGAATTCAGAAGCAAGATTTTATTAGTTAGAGTCAGTTTCATATTTGAAAAATAAGCCTACTGATGAGGTTGGATTTTATAGTAGAGAGTAGAAAATAAATTTTTTCCAGACCTTTTATGACTATGCCTTTACAGGTTTTTTTTTTTTTTTAATTTGGCTGGAGAAATTGGGTTATAATTTGTGAGTTATTGGAGGAAGATTGCAAGAGAAGGATAAAACAAGTATCAGGAAGAATGAGGTTTGGGGAAGATGATTGAGGAAAGCAGAATCAGGAGAGCAATTGACAATACAGTGGTGAATATAGATAAGTTCACACACACACACACACACACACACACAGAATTTGGGATTAGAATGGGTGTTTTGCTGCTTTGGCAGAAAATAAGAATTTTCTTGAAGCTTGTAAAAATATCAGTGCTGAAGATCCACTCATAGATAGTTTGAATTTATTGTTGTTGGGTGAACCCCAGGTATTGGTATGTTTTAAAAAATCCTTAGGTAGTTCTAATGGGTAACTAGGGTTGAACACCACTCCCTTAGCATTGGCTCTCACATTTTTGTGTGCATCAGAATTACTGGAGGGCTTATTAAACCCGGTGTTTCTGGCTTGTTACATTTGGGTTGGTGCCTGTTATGAACTGAATGTTTGTGTCCCCTTGAAATTCATCTGTTGAAGCCCTCACTTCCAATGTGACTGCATTTGGTGGTAGGCTCTGTGAGGAGGTGATAAAACCCTAATCCAGCAAGCCTGCTGACATTAAAATAAGGGGAAGAGACACCAGAGATTACTCTCTGGACTGTGTGAGAACACAGCAAGAAGATGGCAGTCTGGAAGTCAGGAAGAGAAACTTCCAGAGACTGAATTTGCTGGCACCTTTATCTTGGACTTTCTAGCCCCCAGAACTGTGAGGAAATAAATTACTGTAGTTTAAACCAACAAGTTTATGGGAGTTTTGTTATGGCATCCCTAGAAACTAATACAAGGTCCAAGAATTGGCATGTCTAAGAAATTCCAAGGTGTTGATGATGCTGCTGGCTTTGGGATCACATTTTTAAAATGCCTATTAAAGAAATAAAATCTGTCTTAGTAACCATGAGTCATTATTAATTGATTGTCTTAATGCAAAAACAACATTGTCCACAGTAGTGTTCCACAGTTCCACAGTACTGTTCTTATCCTCATGGTTTTGGATTGAATTTCTATATCTCCCTGAAGACATAGGTTTAAGCAAATCATCTTGATGATAGTTATTCTGTTTTATCTTTAACAGACTTTATCTGTTAAAGATATGAGTTAACAGACTTTATCATAACTAAAAACCCCACAGAGAAATGTGCTCATTTATAGTACCTGGTCTACATGTAACTTAGTCCTTTTGTTTTATCCCTAAATAGTGTTGTATTTGTTCATTTATTTATTTATTCAATCCTGCAATGATGTGGGATTAGTATATCGTGGATTTCTGGGGTCCGCTTGTTTAGTTTGTTTTAGATAAATATAAAAAATACTACCCAACTATGGTAAGCGTTTCTTATTTATAAAAGATACTTAGCTACAATTTTAAATAATAAAATTAGTAAATTCATACATTGAATAAAAACCAGCATATTTTCAAATCATATGACACTTCAAGGAGATTAGTGGAAAACAAACAAACAAACAAAAAACTTATTGTATACTTCTGAGGGTATTCACTATCATAAAATGGCAACATTGAACACCCTGAAATAGCAATCCAAACTTCCAAAAATTCTATACAGTTTTCAAAAGCAGGTACTCATAAAGGGGTACACAATGTAGTTACATAAGAAAGGAAAGTAAATTCTATCCTGAGAAGATAAAATCTTGAGAATGTTTACATACGCAAAGTGGATGAAAAATTTAATCAATCATTTTGGTGTCTTATCCCACAGCATTGGTATTAATGAAAAATGTGGGGTCTTCTGAGAACTGAGTTAGCTGATTCTGTGGCTTTATCAGTCTGATAAATGATTGGTAATTTATTTCACAGTTCTCCTTGAACTTAATTCATGGTGGCAGGTAAAATTCTCCTTTGTAAAATGGTCACCTAGGGAATTCACTTTAGAAGGAGAGAGAACAGAAAACTCCTTAGAGAAGCAAAGAAAAATGAATCTGGGGATGGTATTGAAGACTTTGAAAAATGGATAAATTTTTGGTTCAAGAACATTGAAAATGTTATTCATGGACTCTGAAAAATTTGGGTTTGTACATGGAGATTACTGACTGACAACACATTGTTTCCACCTACCACAAAATAGCTTTATCTGTTTAAGAGTAAACACTAGAGTGTCCTCATTTTACAGACAGACTGCCCAAGAGGAGAGTAACTACTTTATACACATGGTAATTACAGTTATTTTCTCTTTCCTAACAAATAAGCAAGTGTTTGCTTTGTTATTTATTTCTTATCAGAAAGTCATCTGGAAAAATTCAGAAACAATTCTGGAAGGAAATAAGAGAACTAATGTGTAGAATAACCCAATCTCTGGAATTTGTGGACTGAAGAAAATAATAAATATGATTCTTAGTTTTAAATGAATTGTGGAAAGTGGTAAGTACATGTATTTCAGATTTATAATCAAGAAAATGTGCCCAGAACTTTATTGGTACCCAAGCTTCTTTTTGATTTGATATGAGTAATAATACCACAATTGATTATAAATCTCAACTTTAAAAAATTGTTCAGTGAATATTTTTTTGTCACGCAGATGGATCAGTATGATACTGGCACAAAAAAATGTTTAAACACTGCCAATTATCTTAATTGATAAAGCAGGTAAGAGGCTACAATTTTAAAAAGGAACATCTTTCTTATTTCTCCTATAGTATGGATTTAGCAGTTATTTGGCCATATCTTCTAAATTGTATTATGGTTTCCTTTTCAAAAAAAATTACTAACCTATGTTTCTCAGGACAGTACACTACTAAAAAGGAAGGAGAATTTAAGCACATAGACCAATATTGACTATACCACATGGAGAAATCTGTTAGGAACAAAATGAGATTGTTTCCAGTTTGAATTTGTGTTTCTGCTAGAATTTTTTTGACTCTGGACAGCAAACAATGATTAAACAAGCAGTATAACCTCAAAATAAGCTATTGGGCAATGATTCTTATGCAGAATATAAACTTTACTAAAACTATGAGGGCCAGAATCGTTGCTGATAGACAATTTGAAAACTGAGGTTGTTATAAGGCACTGGTTTTTAAAGGTTTTATTTTTATCCCATCTTCACTTTTTTTTTTTTCATCTTCACTTTTTAAAAAATCATTTATTCTAGTGACATGAAATCATACTTGGTGGATCAAGATTGAAGACCTACTGATATATTGACAGAAAAATAAGTGTTATCCTCCAAAGTGATGATTATTTACTACTTTAAACTATAAATAGCCACTATAGATAACTTATCATCCTATCTATTAAAATTAAGAAACAGTGGCTCAGACCAACTCTTCTAAAACAAACCAACTTTTGGGGAAGCTGAATTCTAATATATATATATATATATATATATATATATATATATATATATATATATATATATATATATATATATATCTCCTATCAACTAAGTTAGTTACTAAGATCAATGTTTCCTGTAAAATTTGCCAGGAGTGCAACATCTGTCAAAATACCAATGGCATTTCTTCACTGTGCTAGAACAAATAATACTAAAATTTTTATGAAAATTCAAGAGACCCCAAATAGACAAAACAATCTTGAGAAAGAAGAACAAAGCTGGAGGTATTGCACTCCTTGGCTTCAAACTATATTACAAAGCTACAATAATTAAAGCAGTATGATACTGGCACAAAAACAGATACATAGATCAATGAATCAGAATTGAGAGTTTAGAAATGAACCCACACTTATATGATCAATTAATCTACCACAAAGGAAGCAAGAATATACAATGGAGAAAAGACAGTCTCTTCAATAAGTTGTGTTTGGAAAGTGGGACAGTCACTTGCTAAAGAATCAAAATAGACTACTTTCTCACACCACATACAAAAATAAATTCAAAATTGATTAGAGGTTTAAATGTAAAACCTGAAACCAAAAAACTCCTAGAAGAAAACATAGGCAGTACACTCTATGACATCATTAGTCTTAGCAATAAATTTTTGGATACATCATCTCCCCAGGCAAGGGAAACAAAAGCAGAAAATAAACAAATGAGACTATATCAAATGAAAAGGCTTTTGCCGGAGAAAGAAACTATCAACAAAACAAAAAGGCTGCCTACTGAATGGGAGAAGATATTTGCAAACAATATACCTGATAAGGGGTTAATATCCAAAATATACAAAGAACTCATACAACTCAACATCAAAAACACAATAAACTCAATTAAAAAATGAGCAGAGGACTTGAATAGACATTTTTTCCAATAAGATATACAAATGGCCAACAAGTATATGAAACAGTGCTCAACATCACTAATCATCAGGGAAATCAAATCAACACCACAATGAGATATCACCTCACACGTTTCAGAATGACTATCTTCACAAAAAGCAAGAAATAATAAATGTTGTTTAGGATGTGGATAAAAGGGAACTCTTGTGCACTCTTGGTTGGAACTCTTGTACACTGTTCCATGGTGTAGCCACCATGGAAAACAGTATGGAGATTACTCAAGAAATTAAATAAAGAACTATCATATGATCTAGCAATTCTACTTCTGGGTATTTATCTGAAGAAAATGAAAACACTAATTGGAAAAGATATATGCACTCCTATGTTCACTGCAGTATTATCTACCATAATCAGACTATGGAAGCAACCTAAGTGCCCATGAACAGATGGGTGTGGTATATATATAAAATGATATACATATAAACCATAGAAAATAATTAAACCTTGCCATTTGTGAGAACATGGATGGGCCTAGAGTGTATTACGCTAAGTGAAATAAGTCAGGTGGAGAAAATAAATACTCTAAGATTTCACTGATAAGTGGAATTTAAAAAACAAAATAAATGAATAAACATAACAAAACAGAAACAGATTCAGAGATCCAGAGGACAAACAAGTGGTTGCCAGAAAGGAGGGAGTTGGGGGAGGATAGAAATAAGTGATGGAAATTAAGAGGTTAAAAAAATTTGACCAGGAGTTTGCATTGCAAAACAACTATATATTTTCTGTATGTAATATTGAGATATTTTTATAGTGTGAAACAATTAAAGCCATGGCATTTTGATGCAGACACTTCGATGTGATTTTCCACATACAAACATTTTTACTATGACCAAGAGCAAGCCATTCCATTTTGGGCATTGTACAGGGGAAAAAAAAGAATACTGTTTAAGCAAGAGTCAAAGACTGAGGAAGACCCTAGGAATACAGTTATTATTTAATTTTCTTACTTATTTTATTAATTTGATCAATTTATTGATTTTTATTTAATTTTCATTGTGAAGCAGGCTATGTGTGGAAATTATAGGAATACCTGGTCTCTCTTGGGAATCAAGGAAATGTTTATTGAGGAACTAATGCTCATTATGAGCTCACAAGAATTAGGAGGACTTTTAACTGGGTCAAGGGTAGGCAAGAGCTTTCCAAATATGGAACAGAATGTGTGAGGATCTTAAGGCAGGAAGAATAATAAATTATTTAATGGATTGAAATAAAACATTGAGGCAAGAGCAGGGACAAATGGGTCTCATGAAGAGGGCAGGCCTGGATGATATAGAGGTGTGAATCTACATTGAGAATTTTGGTCTCTGTCCTAGAAATGACGGGCACCCACTGACCACTTTAGTAGGGTAGTTAGATGATTTGACTTGTGCTTCCAGTGGAGGAAGAATAGAGTATATTAATGAATTTGGAAAAGCTAATTGGAACACCTTAACAATCATTCAGATCAGAGACTAAAGGAGACTGTAATGGTGTTGGCAAAGGAATCAAAGAAGTGACATATTTGGGCAGTAACCATCTACAGAAATTGGGTATCAGGGTATATGAGAAAGGCAGAATTCTTGGAGGATTGCTAGGTTTCTTTCAAGAGCTATTATATGAATAAGAAAGTAATATACTCTCCTATAGAACTAGTACTTTTTATAAATAAATTTATTTTTTAAATTTTTATTTATTTTTGGCTGTGTTGGGTCTTTGTTGCTGTGTGTGGGCTTCCTCTAGTTGTGGCGAGCGGGGGCTACTCTTCATTGTGGTGTATGGGCTTCTCACAGCAGTGGCTTTTCTTGTTGCAGAGCATGAGCTCTGGGCGCACGGGCTTCAGTAGTTGTGGCTCACGGGCTCTAGAGCACAGACTCAGTAGTTGTGGCTCACGGGCTTAGTTGCTCCACGGCATGGGGGATCTTCCCGGACGAGGGCTTGAACCCATGTACCCTGCACTGGCAGGCGGATTCTTAACCACTGTGCCACCAGGGAAGCCCCTAGAACTAGTATTTTTTTTAAGGTAGAATCTGTGGTGGGCTTGGGGGTTGAGGGAAGAAATTATGAACTCAGTTTATACCTGAATTTGAAATCCCTGTGAAATATCCAAGTGAAATTGTTAAGCAGGCAGTTGAATGTGTGGGGCTGAAATCAAGAAGAAAGATTTAAACTGGAGCTATACTGATATCTATTATTATAAGGCATTCACCAAATACCAAATATTTTTCTAAAACGTTACATGTATTAATTATTTAATCATTACAACAACACTATGAGGAAATTATTATTATTACCTGTACTTTGCAGAAGAGGAAACTGAGGCATGGAGAGCTGGATCAACTTGCTCACCATTATAGCAGCAGTAAGTAGATATGGAGAACGGGGTTAACAGCAGGTCTGCAATCTATTCCCTCCTTTTACTAGGGAACACAAGAAAAAAAGAAAGGTAACCTGATCAAATTTCATTGTAAATATGCTAATGATAGACTTCCTGGCAAGCACACTAGTAGTGTTTACTAACTGGAGAGTCCTTATGTATGTAATGCTTTTAGGGGATTTACCTGGTCTTCCTAGGTAAATGGTCTTCCTGGGATGGATTAAGATAAACAAACCTGATATCTATGGTTCTGTGAGCATGGCTCCATGGAAAATGTCCCATAAGCTATGTCACTACTAGACTATAAAATAAGGATTTTTTGTCATTCTTATTTGAGTAACTAAAACACACATGCACATCACTTAGATTTCTCAGAGATTTTATATGTGTGTATATATGGCTCATATGTCCTAATGTGATGAGAAAGGATGTGAGAGCTTGCCATGGCAGTCTAAATTTATCCTTGCTTGTTTTACTCCTTGTGAATACTTGTATACTTGAACCTAGCACCTAGGACTATCTTTTTTTAAAACACCAAAAGTTGAAAATTAGGTCAAGGAGTATGAGCTGACCAAGGAATCTGAACAGTAGTTATCAAAGAAATATAAGAAAACAACAACAAAATGTGATGCCACAGGAACCAGAACATAAAACCAATATTTTAACCAATCCCTTAGCCTCATCCCATTGTTGAAACTCTCTCCTGACCCTGGCATAGTCTTGAAGATGATGTTGGGTTACAGATGGTTAGGGACAAAGAATAGTGTGGGTTAGGAATAAGTGTGAGGATGAATTTCATGGAAGTGGGTAGGGATCAAGGAGGAGGATTGGTCAAAGTTGGGTTAAGGGAGGACATAGTAGTTTGACACTGCCCAAGTCAAATTATGTATAAGCAGAAGATATGTGTACTACAGCAACTTAATTCAGAAAAGCTCTTCAATCATTTTAAGTATAATGTTTGCTCATTTTCTAGCAATTCCTGATATCCTGAGTGATTTGCCTATCACATTCACTAATTACTTTATAAACATTATGATGGTCATACTTATTTACTTTCCAGTAATAATTTCAGAATACGAATGGATTTTATTTCACTTTCTGTTTGAAAATCTAGATGGCATATTACTCTCCTTTTTGTAAGCTTCCTAATTGTGGTAATTTTGTTTGTTTGAATCTATATTAGGCACTGAAGTAGAAAGGAGAAAAAAATGTGGGTTCATAAAAAGATCCATTAAACCCAACTGTCAACTCTATAGTCAATTCTCAAATATTTTTCTGTTGTTTCAGTAAAATAGAGTGCTATAAATAAACTTAAAAATAATGGTTTTAGGATAAATATCTAAGGTCACATAACCCAATCAAATATAGACAGCATATTTTTCTGGTTTATAAATTTAACACAGACTCATAAAAATTTCTAAAATGACATGGAAATGAAGAGGGCTTCCCTGGTGGCGCAGTGGTTGGGAGTCCGCCGGCCGATGCAGGGGACCTGGGCTCGTGCCCCGGTCCGGGAAGATCCCACATGCCGCGTAGCGGCTGGGCCCGTGAGCCATGGCCACTGGGCCTGCGCGTCCGGAGCCTGTGCTCTGCAACGGGAGAGGCCACAGCAGTGAGAGGCCTGAGTACCGCAAAAAAAAAAAAAAGGAGACATTGTAATGGGTGAGGGTCAGAGGTATATTTTGTGCATATTATCAGGTAATTAAGAAAAAATGGAGCCATTTTGATGTAATTATGCCAATATATTATATTAAAATATAATTTTTTCTTAAAAATGACTATATTAAAACTGCTAAATCAAAATATCTATCCCCATAAAGATCTACGACAAACTCCTATAACATGTAATAGTAAGTATTAAAGAAGGTTCTTAAGCCACACTTTTCCTATTGGGATATTCTGAGAAATAAGGGGTCTAAGTTCAAATTATTTTGAAAAATACTACATACTACCACTGTCTTGCAAGTCTTCAGTGTGCACTAATTAAGGTTATGAAAAACATTTTTTGAAGTCTACTTAAATTAATTTACACTTGTGTTTCCAAAACTACTTTGAGCACAGGACTCTGAATATGGGTATTGGTAAAATGTTACCGATATTTTTTTAATTTATTATTATTATTTTTTTTGTTTTACTTATTTTTACTGAAGTATAGTTGATTTACAATGTTGTGTTAATTACTGCTGAAAGCAAAATGATTCACTTATACATATATATACATTCTTTTTCCATTATGGCTTATCATAATATATTGAATATAGTTCTCTGGGCTATACAGTAGGACCTTGTTACTTATCCATTTTTTATATAAAAGCTTACATTTGTTAACCCCAACCTCCTCCCACTCCATCCCTCCCCTAACACCCTCTCCCTTGGCAACTGCCAGTCTGTTCTCTATGTTCATGATTCTGTTTCTGTTCCATAGACAGTTTCATTTGTGTTATATTTTAGATTCCACATATAAGTGATATCATATGGTATTTGTCTTTCTCTTTCTGACTTACTTCACTTAGTATGATAATCTCTAGTTGTGTCCATGTTGCTGTTCTCTCTTATGGCTGAGAAGTATTCCATTGTATATATGTACCACATCTTTATCTGTCCATTTGTCCATCTGTCAATGGACATTTAAGTTCTTTCCATGTCTTTGTTATTGTGAATAGTGCTGCTATGAACATAGGGGTGCTCATACCTTTTTGAATTATAGTTTTGTCCAGATATATGCCCAGGAGTGGGATTGCTGGATCGTATGGTAATTCTATTTTTTTTAGTTTTCTGAGGAACATCCCTACTATTTTCCACAGTGGCTGCGCCAATTTACATTCCCACCAACAGTGTAGGAGGGCTCCCTTTTCTCACACCCTCTCCAGCATTTATTATTTGTAGACTTTTAATAATGTTACTGATATTTGTTCATATTTATTTATCATTTATTTCATCCAAAGCATTATGCTGGCTGAGTTCCAACTCAGGTCTGACTGGATTAACAGCTTGATTTCTTAATCCTTATGCTGTACTAATCTCTAATATTCTATAGAAATTTTTATTAATTCTGACAAAGTTTTGGGAGCTTAGCAGTTAAATTTCTAAAAAGAATCTTGAATCTCTCCTTCATACCTTTTTTAAATCCATCTTATTGAGATGGAATTGCTACAGTTTTGTTTTGGTTTATTTCCCAAAGCACACAGCTGCTTCCGTAATTGGCACTATAGTCAATCTACACTCCATATCCTTGCCAGAACATATGATTTCAAATTACCCACTGCCAATGCCATTGTTTTAGTGTTAGGTACATTTTCTCTTTGCAGTGAGGGATGTTATTAAAGGCAACTATACAAAACTTACTATTGTATTTGTGGTGAAATTGCTGACATTCCTCATTTCAAGCAATGATTTATAGCCATTGATGTACACAGTACCTGAGGAGCCTTTGAAGAAAAAGGAAAGAGGTCTTTGATCAGGATTGGTGTCTGCCCATAAGCAATCATATTTAGTGGAATTATGATAGGGGTGCAGAAGACAATAGAAACCATAATGCAGGAGAAATACAGGTCCCCTGAATAAATGTAGGAAGGAAGGAGTCAGTCAACACTTCAGTGTTTCAGGGGCTTCACCTGCTGATGGAATCTGCCATAATCCAGCTACCTGATAGAAAAACATTTGAATAAAACACCATTGACAATTGCAATTAGGCTAGTGAATGCACTTCACCTTTGTGTAGCCCATAATAGAACCCTGCCATACCTCCCACTGACTCTGAGCAACTACTAGAACAGCTTTCTAAATGAAAATATGGAGGCTTAGAAATGCTTGAGGAAAAAAATCTTTGCAGAGACAGAAATTCCAATGGGATCAGAAGACCTGGAGCTACCAAGATAAATTAACATAAATTTGATTGCATTGTATGCCTGAGTTGGTGAACAATGAGACATCCCAGTCACATAAAAATGTATTTTCACTTTGTTCAATTTAGCACACAATGTTCTCTTAAAGCAAATTCAGGGGGGAAACTTTCTCTAGGTTTACTTACAATAAAGTTTTCATTTTTCTAGGACAAATACCTAAAAATCATGTGGTAATTGAATGTTTAACTTCATAGTAAACTGACAAAACTGGTAGTGATATTGTGATTTATAATAAAAAGTATATATTTAGTCTTTGACTCTTTTATGGCACAGAGCTCCTAAAGCCCTTGGAATTTCCTAACTGATAAGGGCAAAAAATATATTTTTTGTTATGATAATGATGTAAACTTTGGAAAGCCTCTAAGGAGGTGGGGGACCTGGTTGCCAGGACAGCCAATCTTCTGATTACAGGGTTGGAACTTCCAGTTTCACACCCTGATTTCCAGGGAGCGGGAGGAGATACAGATTGAGTTTAACCACTACTGGCCAATTATCGGTCAATCATGCCTTTGTAATGAAGCCTCCAAAAACCCAAAAGGAGGGAATTCAGAGAATTTCCAGGTTGGTGAAATTATGGAGGTGTTGGGAGAGTGGTGCTCCTGGAGAGAGCACGGAAGCTCTGCAGTATTTCCCCATTCCTTGCCCAATGTATCTCTTCCATCTGGCTATTCCTGAGTTATATATATTTTTTTAATGTAAATTGATTTATTTGTTTTTTCTTCTAGTTTTATTGAGATATAACTGACAAACAACGCTGTATAAGTTTCAGGGGTACAGCATAATGCTTTGATGTATATATCATTTAAAGATTACTATATAATTTTAGTGAACATCCATAATCTCACATAGATTAAAAATAAAAGGAAAAATTCCCTGTGATGAGAACTACTAGATTTACTCTCTTAACAAATTCCATGTATAACATACCAGTGTTAATTATATTTATCATACTGTACATTACATCCCTAGTGCTTATTTATCTGATAACTAGTAGTTTGTATCAAAAGTTTGTACTAAATATACCATCTTCATCAAATTCCCACACCCCAACTCCCCACTTCTGGTTACCATAAACTTGATCTCTTTTTTTATGAGTTTGTTTTAGTTTGTTTTTGAAGTATAATTGACTGAAAACACCATGTTAGTTCCTGTTGCATAACACAGTGATTACATAGCTCTATACTTTGCAATATGATCACTATGATAAGTCTAGTTATGATCTGTCACTATACAAAGATATTACATTAGAATTGACAATGTTTTCTACTCTATACATTTCATCCAGATGACTCATTCATTTTGTAACTGTAAATTTGTACCTCTTAATTTTCCTTACATATTTCTCTCCTTCCCCAGCCCCATCACATCTGACAACCACTTGTTTGTCCTCTGGATATATGACTCTTTCTGTTTTGTTATGTTTATTCATTCCTTTGGTTTTATAGATTCCACAAATAAGTGAAATCATATAGTATTTGTCTTTCTCTGATTTATTTCACTCAGCATAATACAGTATATGCCCATCCATGTTTTGACAAGTGGCAAGATTTCATTCTTTTTATGCCTAAGTAATATTTTATTATATACATATCTATATCACTATATATACATATATATGTATATATATGTATATATATGTATATATGTATATGTATATGTGTGTATATATATATATATATATATATATATATATATATATATATCACGTCTTCTTTATCCATTCATCACTTAGGTTGCTTCCATATCCTGGCTATTGTAAATAATGCTGAAATGAATATAAGACCGCATATATCTTTTCCAATTAGTTTTTCTCACTTTCTTCAAATAAACACCCAGAAGTAGAATTGCTGGATCATATTTTTAATTTATTTTTATTTTTTTTGAGTAATCTCCATACAGTTTTCCAATAGTAGCTGCATGGTTTTACGTTCCCATCAAGAGTACACGAAAGTTCCCTTTTCTCCACATCCTCAACATTTATTATTTCTTGCTTTTTGTGAAGACAGCCATTCTGAAATGTATGAGGTGATATCTCATTGTGGTTTTGATTTGATTTCCCTGATAATTAGTGATGTTGAGCCTCGTTTCGTATACTTGTTGCCCACATGTATGTTTTCTTCAAAAAAAAAAATCTATTCAGGTCCTCTGCTCATTTTTTAATTGAGTTTATTGTGTTTTTGATGTTGAGTTGTATGAGTTCTTTGTATATTTTGGATATTAACCCCTTATTAGATATATTGTTTGCAAATATCATCTCCCATTCAGTAGGCAGCCTTTTTGTTTTGTTGATAGTTTCCTTCTCTGGCAAAAGCCTTTTAGTTTGATGCAGTCCCATTTGTTAATTTTTTGCTTTTGTTTCCCTTGCCTGGGGAGACATATCCAAAAATTTATTGCTAAGACTGATGATGTCATAGAGTGTACTGCCTATGCTTTCTTCTAGGAGTTTTTTGGTTTCAGGTCTTACATTTAAATATCGAATCCATTTTGAATTTATTTTTGTATGTGGTGTGAGAAATTAGTCTATTTTGATTCTTTTACATGTGACTGTCCAGCTTTCTCAACACCATTTATTGAAGAGGCTGTCTTTCCCCCCATTGTATATCCTTGCTTCCTTTGTGTTAGATTATATAACCATATAAATGTGGGATGATTTCTGGGTTCTCAGTTCTGTTCCATTGATCTATGTGTCTGTTTTTGTGCTGGTACTGCATTGTTTGATTATTGTAGTTTTGTAGTATAGTTTGATATCAGGAAGAGTGACACCTCCAGCTTTGTTCTTTCTCAAGATTATTTTGGTTAATTGGGTTTGTGTGTGTGTGTGTTTCCATACAAATATTAAGATTCTTTGCTCTAGTTCTATGAAAAATGCCATTGGTATTTTGATAGAGATTGCATTGAATCTGTAGATTGCCTTGGGTAGTATGGTCCTTTTAACAATGTTAATTCTTCTAATTCCTGATTATGGTATATTTTTCCATTTGTTTGTGTCATCTTCAATTTCTTTCAACGGTGCCTTATAGATTCCTGAGTACAGGTCTTTTATCTCCTTAGTTAAATTTATTCCTGTTATGTTAGTCTTTGCATCTTACAAGGGATGCAGTTGTAAATGGGATTGTTTTATTAATTTCTCTTTAGTTGTTAGTGTATAGAAATGCAACTTTCTTTATATATTTTGTATCCTACAACTTTACTGAATGTATTGATAATTTCTAATAGTTTTTTGGTGACATCTTTAAGGCATATTGATGTAATTGGGGTGTTAATATCCCTTACTATTACTGTGCTATGGTCCATGTTATTCTTTATGTTTTTCCATATTTGCTTTCTGTATTTAGGGGTTCCTATGTTGGGTACATATATATTACAACGGTTATATATTCTTGTTAGATTGATTCCTCTAACATTATGTACTGTCCATTTTTGTCTCTTGTTACAGTTTTTGTTTTAAAGTCTATTTTGCCTGATATAAATATTGTTACCCAGCTTTATTTTCCTTTTCATTTGCATGGAATAAGTTTTTCCACTGCATCACTTTCAGTCTCTGTGTGTCTTTAGATCTGATGTGAGTCTCTTGTAGGTAGCATATACTTTTAACCCTTGACTAGGGGTTAAGTACACTGACACCCTGTATAGTCAAAAATCAATGTACAAATTTATTATTGGCCCCTCCATCCCACAGTTTCATATCTGTGGATTTTAAGAATTGCAAATCATACAGTATTGTAGTATTGTTTTTTTTTTGAAAAAACTTTGCATATACATTAATCCATGCAGCCATGTTGTTCAAGGGTCAACTGTATACAGGCCCTGTTTTTTTATCCATTCAACCACTCATGTCTTTTGATTGGATTATTTAATCCATTTACATTTAAAGTTATTATCTATTCGTATGTACTTATTGCCATTTTGTTCATATTTTCCGGTTGTTTTTTTTAAGTTCTTTTTGTTCCTTCTTCCTTTGCTCTCTTCCCTTGTGATTGGATGGTTACCTTAGTATTATGTTTGAATTCCTTTCTGTTTGTTGTGTGTGCATTTATTATAGGTTTTTGGTATTTTATATATATATATATATATATATATATATATATATATATATAATTATTTAGGTTGATGATTGCTTAAGTAGAATACATTCTAATAATACATTTTAACAATCCTGCATCCCCTACAATCCTACAATGTTTCATCATTTTTTTTGAGGTAGGTAATATCTTACATCTTGTTTTGTGTGTCTCTTAACTACTTAATGTGGATATAGATGATTTTTCTACTTTTGTATTTTAACCTCCTACTAGCTTTATAAGTGGTTGTTCAACCGCCTTTACTATATTTTTTGCTTTTTCCTATGAGATTTTTCCTTTTGTAATTTTTTTTATATTTCTAGTTATTTTCTTTTCTTTTCTGCTTAGAGAAGTCCCTTTAACATTTCATGTAAAGCCAGTAGAATGATTTCTTTTAGCTCTTGTTTGTCTATAAATCTCTTTCTCTCTTTCTAATCTGAATGATAACTTTATCAGGTACAGGATTCTTTGTTGTATGTTTTGTCCTTTCATCATTTTGAGTAAATTGTGGTCTGCAATGTTCCCCCTGAAAAGTCAGCTGACAGTCATATGGGAGTTCTCTTGTATGTAACTAGTTTGTTTATTTTGGTGTGTACGTGTTTTAAAATTCTCTGTTTATCTTTAATTCTGCCATATTAATTACAACATGTCTTGGTGTGGACCTCTTTTGGTTGATCTTGTTTGGGACTCTGTGCTTCCTGGACCTGAATGTTGGTTTCCTTTCCCAGGTTAAGGAAGTTTTCAGCTATTATTTCTTCAAACAAGTTCTCTGTCCTTTTCTCTCTCTTCTTCTTCTGGGGCCCTATAATGCAATGGTAGTGCACCTGATGTTGTCCTGGATGTCTCTTAAACTATCTTCATTTTTATTTTATTTTTATTTATTTTTGGTTGTGTCAGGTCTTAGTTGTGGTATGTGGGCTCTTTGTTGTGTGTGTGGGGGGGGGCTCTGTAGTTTGTGATACACAGCTCTAGTTGAGGTGCACAAGCTCAGTAGTTGTGGCACATGGGCTTAGTTGCCCTGTGACATGTGGGATCTTAGTTCTCTGACCAGGGATCAAACCAGTGTCCCATGCATTGTAAGGCAGATTCTTTACCACTGGATCACCAGGGAAGTCCCTGTCTTCATTTTTTTAATTTCTTTTTTTTTTCCTATTCAGCTTGCGTTATTTCCACTACTCTGTCTTCCAGTTTGCTGATACATTCGTCTGAGTTACCTAATCCCTGTTGATTGCTTCTAGAGTATTTTTAATTTTTGTTATTGCATCCTCAGCTCTCTCTGCTACTTTTTATGTTTTCTAACTCTTTGTTAAGCTTTTCACTGTGTTTGTCCATTCTTATGCCAAGTTTGTTGAGCATCTTTATGATCATTACCTTGAGCTTTTTATCAAGTGGATTGTTTGTCTCTACTTTGCTTATGTTTTTGTTTTTTTGTTTGTTTGTTTGTTTTTTCCCCCTGAGGCTTTGCCCTGTTTCTCTGTTTATAATGTATTCCTCTGTCTCCTAATTTTGCCCAATTCTTTGTTGTTTCTATGTATTAGGTAGGTCAGTTATGTTTCCTGATCTTATAGAAATAACCTTATGTAAGAGATGTCCAATGGGGCCCAGCCACATGTTCCATTCTGGTTGCCAGAGGTATACGTTCTAGGGGTCCCCCCTATGTGTGCTGTGTCATCCCTTTTGTTGTAGTGGGTTTAACTATTATGAGTACACTAGTAGGACAGGCTTGCTGCATGGCCCATGTGTCCTCAGTTCTGGTTCTGGCCTGCTGTTGAGCAGATGAGCCTCTGGTTTTAATAGGCTAGAGGTAGAACTCCAAAACGGGATTTATATTCACCAGTGTCCTCTCAGTAGCATGACCTCTCAGAGTGGTGACCGTGAGTATCTCTGTTTCTAGGGGGAGTCCAGTTGCCTCCTGCCTTTCTGGGAGGTTCTTCAAGATCAACAAGTGATTCTGACCCAGGCTCCTTTCAAATTACTTCTTTTTCCCTGGGTCTTGAAACATGTGAGTTTTGTGTGTGTGTGCTCTTGAAGATCAGAATTTTGTTTTTCACAACTCTATAGCTCTCCCATACACAAGCTTTGTTAGCCTTCAAAGTCAGATGCCCTGGGGACTTCTCATCCCAATGTGGGACACCTGGGCTGGGGAGCTCAATGTAGGGCTCATGCTCCTAACTCTCTGTGGAGAACCTCTGCAATTGTGATTATTCTCCCATTTTGGTTTGCCTTTTTTTGGGTGTGGGTCTTTACTATACCTTGCCTCCAGCCCTCATGTTATTTCTTCTTTATATCTTTAATTGTGGAAAATATTTTCTGTTTATCATCATGTTGTTTACAAAGATAGTTGCTCTATAAATAGTTTAAATTTTGCTGTGCCCCTGGGAGGAGGCAAACTCAGGGTCTTCCTACTCTGTCTTCTTGGCCACATCTCTGCTTCTGATACTTTTTTTTGCAAAGCAGAAGTTTTAATTTTGATAAAGTCAAGTTTATCAATTATTTATTTTATTGATTGTGCCCTTGATGTTGCATCTAAAAAGTTTTTTACACACTTAAGGCCATCTAGATTTTCTCCTGTATTATCTTCTAAGTGTTTTACAATTTTGCAATTTACATTTAGGACCATGATTCTTTTTTTTTTTTTTTTTGTGGTACACGGGCCCCTCACTGCTGTGTCCTGCTGCAGAGCACAGGCTCTGGACACACAGGCCCAGCGGCCATGGCTCATGGGCCCAGCTGCTCCACAGCACATGGGATCCTCCCAGACCGGGTCACGAACCCATAACCCCTGCATCGGCAGGCAGACCTCCAACCACAGTGCCACCAGGGAAGCCCAACCATGATTCATTTCGAGTTAATTTTTATGAGTGTGTAAGTTCTGTGTCTAGTTTCTTTCTTTTTTTAAATTTTTTTATGTGGATGTTCAGTTTTTCCAGCACCATCTGTTGAAGAGACTATCTTTTCTCCATTGTATTGTCTTTGCTCCTTTGTCAAAGATTATTTCACTATATTTACATGGGTATATTTCTGGGCTCTCTACTCTTGTTTTATCAATTGATTTGTCTTTTTTTTTTTTTTTTTTTTTTTTTTTTACCAATAGTACACTGTCTTTATTACTTTAGCTTTATAGTAAGTCTTGATATCAAGTAGCATCAGTTCTCCAACTTTGTTCTTCTCTGTCAATATTGTGTTGGCCCATATATTTCAATTTAGTTTACTTGTTTTCTTTCTGTTCAGTTTTGAGAGTTTTAAAATATTTTTGATACAAGTCTTTTCCCAGATATGTGATTTGCAAATATTTTCCTCTGGTACAATTTATCATATATAGTTTTTTTTTTTCTTTTCTAGTCATGCTTTTGGTGTCATATTTGGTGTCATATTTAAAAATTTAAGAATGTCATATTTTTGTCTAGCTTAAGGTCCTAAAGATGTTTTTTTTTTCCTATAAATGTGCCTAAAAGTGCAAAACTAGCCCTGTGAGGATGAAATCACTTAGGTGATTTCTCTGACTGTATATCTTGTAGATAAAAGGAGATGAAAGATGGCACCTCTGAATATAATTAGGTTAATATATCCTGGTTTACTTTTTTTCTGAATGTGTTTAAGTCATTAAAGAAAAAAATTAAATAAGGATATTCAATTCTATTCATGCAATGAGACTGGAAATTAATTTATTTTTTACATGGACAAAATATTATATACATATAGTGTAGAGTTGTACTCATGAATTTATAAATATTTGAGTACCCATTATGTGACAGGTATTGTGGAGGACATTAGTGATTAAAGTAAAAAGAAAAAAAATCCTTCCCTGCATGGAAAACCTTTTAGTGAAAAATAATATATAATATATGATCTACATCATATATCATATAGGTCATAATGTGATATATGATTCAAATCATATACCTTATAAATATATATATATATATGTATTTAATTACTTATTCAAAGGAAAGTGAAATAACAATTTATTGTTCCACTTGATGAGTCTATACCCTTAAGTCCTCTTGAGATGAGAGCTGTGAATCAGTTATTTCTTCTATAAATCTCAGTTTCCACATGATTCTGCTGATGCAAGCATCTCCTGAAATAACATAAGTCCAAGAATAAAAGCCATATTTTCCCTGTGTAATGGTTCTTTAATGCCAGGTAAGGACTTTGGTTGGTCAACTTTCTTAGGATTTTTCACTGATATACTTTCATTATACAGTTGACCCTTGAAAAATGTGAGGGTTAGGGGTGCTGATTCCCCATGCAGTAAAATATTAGAGTATAACTTTTTCTGTATCTGTATCTGTGGTTCCATATCCACCAACCATGGATCATGTAGTACTGTAATACATATATAGTGGAAAGAAATCCAAGTATAAGTGGACTTGTGCAGTTCAAACAAATGTTGTTCAAGGGTCACTGTATTCAATTTTTTACATACTTACAGTCCAATTCTAATGTATTCTGTAACACTATGACTTCAAATTGTATATAGAGTAAAATATTACTATTTTAATAAGGATGATAGGCACACATTACTAAACTATATTTATTATTTTAATATAAACACTACTTTATCACTTTTCATATTATCAAAGTAATTAAACAACCTGATTTTCATTCCAGAAAGGATTTGTGCCTGTGGACACAAATACTTATCACAGAATAGAATACAAATTGGAAAGCATTCAAGGCAGTAGAAAATAGTGATGGAATTGGAAAATAATTGTGGGGAAAATAAAGACAAACAGGTATTTAATAGAATATCTTTTACATTTGTGAAATGCTCTTAGAATCATTTAGAGCTTTCTAGTACCCAAATCAAGTAGGAAAACTATTAGATATATAACACAATGCCTAAGAAAAGTATAATATTTTTCAGTGGGGTGCAAAACAAATCTGAGACACATTTTTCTCTCGTGTATTTGCATACAAGGGTACTAAGAACACTGGTATAAATATGCTCACCTAGGTAAATGCAAGACTTCAGGTATGGTAACAGAGGTTTTCCTTGTGGAAATCTTATACAAATTATTATTTGTAATTGGAGTAACACACTGATAGCCAAGTTTTAGCTTTCTAGAAGTAGTTATGCTAGTAAATATATGTTATAAAACTTTTTTTTCTTTTTAAGAAGTTAACTGTTGCTGTAACACAAAAAAATTACAATATCATTTGTTTTAAACTATCTTAGATTGTACAGGTGTAAATTTGATCTTTGTATATTTCTGAGTTGGCCCACAATCCAAAGTATGTTCCTTTACTTAGCTTTTTCTGCGTAAGTACAAGAGCACAGACCTATACAGAGAGAGATGTGGAAAGAAAATATTCCCAGCAACAACTATGCTAGAGAGGACTACATAGCTTGAGAAGCCAAGACTTAAGAATAGACACTTAGTATATTTTTTCACTTTCCACTGTTGCTGTTCCCACAAATTTAGTCCATCTTTGTACTATACAGTTATTAAGTCATTTGTTATGAATGATAAATCTATTGTCTTCTAAAGGAGAAGAACCGTGCTTATAGATTGATTCTATGAACATTATCCTACAAGTATTAGAGTCAATCCTCATTCTTCCTAGATTCCATATATGTGAATTGACCTACTTGCTAAAATTTATTTGTTACCCTTAAAGCAATACTTGTACCATTTTCACAGTCATTTGAGGATATAGGAAGAGTGTTGAAAATTTGAGTCATCCAACAGGCATGTTTCCCCCTGATGTCAAATAAGGTAATGCTCTGCCTCCTTGTTTCAACTCTCATATTATAAACAAGTTTCCTCTCTGTGGTCTATTTAGTGCAATATTTTTCTTTTAGTATTTTTTTTCTGTTTAAAATGGCTTTCAAGCATGGTGCTGAAGTGCTGTGTAATGCTTCTAAGCATAAGAAGGATATGATGTGTCTGATGGAGAAAATACATGTGTTAGACAGGCTTCATTCAGGCATGAGTTATAGTACTATTGATCATGAGTTCAATGTATGAATCAACAATATATATTAAATAACATGTCTTTAAACAGAAGCACACACTGAAGAAAAATGTATATATTGGTAATTTAATAAAAAAATATTGTGACCAGAGGCCACAGAAAAACCAAAATCAGTATTTCCCCTAGGAGTAATGGTTCAGTATTTTCTAATTCAGTATTTGCAGCAACTTTATAATATATAACACTCACGAATAACAAGGATGAGCTGTATATTATACCCAAATGTATAATTTTCTAAGATAAAAAGTGTTCTACAATTAATCATCTTTGGTAGTGATTCTATTGATACAATTGTTTGATTTAGTTGATTGATTCTGGTTGTGCAAAGCTTAATTTAAATTTTTATCCAGGTATCTAAGCAATACATCCAACTAGGAACATGAATATTCATATACCTATAAGAATGATACAGTAAATGAGTAGGAACCTATGAGGCCCTCCCAGAACAGATGCCCCCATGTCCTCTGCATCCCTCTTGTTTGTAGAAAAACTATATTTCTAGGACTTCCCTGAGTTCCAAATAATAAATTTAATCAGAAGTGAGAAAATCCAGAAACAGGAGTCAACCAAGACAAAATAATAATAGTTTAACCATTAAACAAATTTATAGACATTTTGTTCCTTCTCAAGAGCTATAGGTAATATTCTGAGCCATATATTTGGGGCTGTTTTGCAGATACTGAAACCCCCACCAGGTGGAAGATGTTAATTCTATATTGACCACAAGCACATAGACCCCAAACAAGTTGGAACCAGAAGGTGGATGATGTTGATTTCTGGTTACCTCAGCACCAATCAATCACAAGAATGCTCATGAACTGATCACAAAACTCACAACCCTCTCCCTCACACAGTCTTTAAAAAACCTTTCCCTGAAAGCCATTGGGAAGTTAAGGTTTTTTGAGCATTAGCTGCCTGCATTCCTTGTTTGGCACCTGCAGTAAATTCTGCAATTTCCTTCAGCACAACCCAGTGCCAGTAGATTGGCTCTACTGTGCACAGGTGACTGGACCCAAGTTTGGTTCTGTAACAATATTCCCAAACTGGAAAGTTATAGTTAAACAATTGAATAATTTCTGACAAAAGAAAGGCAGATACTAACTTGCTATTATTATTACTTCTTCCTTTTTCATAAAAACACAAGATTTTTTTAATTGAAATTTTGTATAATGGTCATTTAAAAGTTCTTACCCTTTTTTACCTTTAAACTCCATTCAATCCCACACAATTTGACATTTAATATATGTCATTCTTTGTATTAGGTTCTATGATACATAAAAAAGTTATGATTAGTACCCTCTTAGGACTCCTAATAATGTGAGTGTTTGGAGCCAGTAATAATTACATTTAGAAAAATAATTAAAACAAAGAAAGTAGTTATATACCATGCTTGGGAGGATCAAAGAAGAATTCACAGAGAGCAGATTCTTGAGCTAATCTTAAGGGATTCTGTCAGTCAGGTTTAAAGAGTATAGCTGAATATATGCAAAGATAAATGAGTATGAGATATTAAAGTCACTTTGCATAACTCAACATGGTTGGAATAGGGGGACCTGCAATGTCTACCCCAAAGAAAAGAAGAATGATTGTGTTTGCTTCAGCCTGCTTCTGTGATAATCTGTTGACAACTGCTTGGCAGGTGACATTTTTATAGATAAATTTATTTGTGGAAACACCTTATATTGTAACCTGATTTTTCAGCAGAATAATGAGGGGGCCCTTGGTTCTTATGAAAGAATGAAGGATGGTATGTAAATATTATGCTGCCAGCAATGAGCAAACCACCAAGCAATTTCCAACTGGGTAATATCAGAGAAGAAAATTAGAGGATATGAATAGGAAGATTAGAGATGGCAAAGAGAAAAGAGAGGGAAATATCCACTGTGCCAAACAGTAGCAAAACTGTCATGAAATGATAAAAGAAAGAAATTTAACATTTAGTTAAAGTTATTTTGTTAATACAAACTTTAGTGATTAGCTGATTTGTGGTTAGAATTAGTATCCTTTTATAAAAATTGAAGAAATAAGGACATCTAAGTAAACTAAACGTAAGATCAGTGAACTTCCACTTGTGCGGAGATGAGCTTCATGAGAATGAATATTCAGGTAGGGCTTTCAGATACTGAGGCATAGAAAAGATTATTCTTTCAAATGAACACTGTCATTTGGATCCCAATATGTATTCTACTCCTCTCTCATTAGGAGAGGTCTTAAGAAGAATGTGGTCTTAAGACTTGACCCAATACCAAGGCAAGTCCTCTGATTATTCTAAGCCAGTTAATTCAATTTCTTTATTTCCTTTACTTTTGTTAGTGTTTGTTTTAGGAATTCAGGTTTAAATTAATCAGCATAAATTCAATTCCTGGTGAAAGTTATTGGACTAAGGAATACTGAGACTATGAGAGAAACTAAGGGCAGAGCCATAAGATTTGCAAAGAGGACTTCCCTGGTGGTCCAGTTGTTAAAACTCTGTGCTTCCAATGCAGGGGGTGCAGGTTCAATCCCTGGTTGGGGAACTAAGACCCAACATGCTGCACGGTGTGGCCAAAAAAAAAAAAAAAAAAAAGATTTCCAGATAAATATGGAAGAGTTTTGCTCAAATCATGCCTGAAGTCCATTCCACTCTGTTCTTGTATGCATATAAGATAATTAAATTTTATTATTTAAGCTAATCCACTTAGGTTTCTACTACCTATAGCTGAAAGTACCCTAACTAACAGAAATAACTCTAAGTCTGTCCCGGCAGCATAATAAGTGTGATCTGATGAGTAAATATCCTCTTTTATTAGCTCCTTTTCTTAAACAAAAAGATGTCATGTAGGGGGTAATCAGCATTATTTTCTGCCTGGCTTCTTACAGGTAAAATGATAGGAGTAGTGAGGATTCCACATTAAAGATTCAATCAACTCTAAATTGGGCCATCTAAAACAGAACTCTGAACAGTATATTCTTAAATAGAAAAAGTGTGAGATGAAGGGCTTCCCTGGTGGTGCAGTGGTTGAGAGTCCGCCTGCCGATGCAGGGGATGCAGGGGACATATGTTCGTGCCCCAGTCCGGGAGGGTCCCACATGCTGCGGAGCAGCTGGGCCCGTGAGCCGTGGCCGCTGAGCCTGCGCGTCCGGAGCCTGTGCTCCGCAACGGGAGAGGCCACAACAGTGAGAGGCCCGCATACAGAAAAAAAAAAAAAAAAAAAAAAAGAAAAAGTGTGAGATGTTAACCAACTTCCTAAAATACACCACAAATAGCTTTGTGAGAATACTACAAGTATTTTGTTGGTGTTCAGGAAAGGAATAAAATAAAATGGAGAAACCCTATAGGTTACTATAACAAAATTAAGGGGAAGGGCATTTCTCTATCACTTTAAATAATTGCAAAAAATTGAGGCATTTTAAGTTAGTGTTAATGAGTAAGGATGCCAGCAGATAGTTCATCTTTTCCTAAGTTCATAGCATGCATGATTATCCATTGAAAATTATCTTTGATAAATGAGTCTGAAATGATACGGATAACCCACAATAAATGGTCACCTTTAATTATGTTCAGATGGATTCTTTGCCTGATAGATTTCTGTCACATTAATAAATATTGCAGAGAAAACACATTCATCATACCAAAGAAGGGAAAATATCTTACAGTTTCATCAACCAATTTCTAGGTGACAGTGTGGACAAAGGGAAAGAGATACCAGTAAGAGACAGGTTAGTGATGTGCATTGACAGAAGGGAATATAACCAGAGATTTACTTCCCCTTCATTTTTTAAAATAAATTTATTTATATTATTTATTTTATTTTTGGCTGTGTTGGGTCTTCATTGCTGCACGCGGGCTCTCTCTAGTGGCCAGCAGGGGTTACTCTTTGTTGCGGTGCGTGGGCTTCTCATTGCAGTGGCTTTTCTTGTTGCAGAGCACAGGCTCTAGGTGCACGGGCTTCAGTAGTTGTGAATTGTGGGCTCTAGAACTTAGGCTTAGTAGTTGAGGTGCATGGGCTTAGTTGTTCCACGGCATGTGGAATCTTCCCGGACCAGGATTCAAACCCACGTCCCCTGTATTGGGAAGCATATTCCCAATGACTGCACCGTCAGGGAAGCCCCATTTGTTTTTTGGTTTTTTACTTTAGATAAACTCTATTCCAGGCCAAAAAAGTAACTCATTGTGAATCAAAAGAGGTCAGTGGGAAGGGCTGGACCAATTACATGAATACTATGGGGAGAGAAGTTGTTGATGCCACCAACCTGTTCTTCCTAATATTTAGAGTTCATGGGAAACTATTAGATAGAATGTTTCTAACCAAGACTTGTGGCAGTGAAGGGCAGTAGAAATATTATCACAGAAGGTAGAGAGAGTATGACACTAAATCAGAAAGAGAGAAGAGTTCTTCCAGTTGGTGAGAATACAGATGTTGAAACCACTCAATACAGCCCTTTAGGCTGAGTTTTAACCTGGGAAGGAACTAGAGAGTTGCTTGTAAAAGCCATGAAAATTGTAGCTCAAGTGTATTGCAGTATGTAAGCCTACTGATTAATTGTAACAAAAACAATTGTTTTTAAGAAACTTCAACTGGAAACAGTTCTTTGCTTCAAGAACATATGCATTATCTTAAGGGATAGCTTTTCTTGGGCATATATCATCTCATTTAGCTGCACTGCATGCTTCTAGTTAGATATTAGCTGCCAACAAATTCCTGAGCTATCTCATATTCTGGGCAAGAATTTGGCTATCGATATTGCTGTTTCATTGTTTGCAGAGAATCAGTGAAGTCGCCAGACTATGTGGAGCTCAGTATTCTCCACATGGCAACTTTACCAATCATTTGTTACTCCATGTTCATTGCCTTGTACTGCCTCTTAGAGTAGTGGTTCTCCAAATGTGATACTAAGGCCACCATCATCATCAGCAACACCTAAGGATTTTTTTTAGAAATGTAAATTATTTAGTCCCATTTGGCCAAAAACAGAAACTCTGGGTGTGAAGTCCAATAATCTGTGTTTTAACAAGCCTTCTAGTAGACTATAAAGTTTGAAAACCTCTGTCTTAGAATGCTGTTTGTTATTTATCCTTAACTTTTTGTCTATGTTTATATTTTCCTCCAACTCTTCTTGCAAGCTTTATTAGGTATTCATCTGGAATCTATTCTCTGGAAGTCCAGTAAAAGCAAGCAAATTCAAATTCAATATTTCTCATGTGTGAATGAAAGGGAATAAGCCATATTTTGTTTTAAGTGCTACACCAGAAACTTTTAATTAAAAATCTTGACATATGTCAATTTAAATTATTTTTACCCAAGGAACAGACAAATTTGGTGGGAGCCATCTACTTACAATTTGTAATTATGAGCCAACTACATAACCACTGACCCATAAATGCAAGAAATGAATAGTCAATAATAATCCTAAACCTTTCTCCTTTGTTCTCACCCATGTTCTGTCAAGTTCTCATTTTGTCCTGTTTATTAGCTCTAGCCCACTCTCTTTACTAATCACTCTTGACTAGTCTTGGCATTTGAAACTGGTCTCTCTGACACTTGATCTCCTTCACATATTAGATTCTAGTTGTGTCTGTTTTCCTCATTTTGAGGGACTTCTGGTGGGAAAACCTGAATACCAGTTGGGAAGTGTGTGGCTGTAAGAAACATAATACCCCACACAATGTTATCAACAATAAATACATCTATTCTTTTTCAACAACTTTATTAGAGTATAATTACTCTACAGTGGTGCCTTAGCTTCTGCTGGATAACAAAGTGAATGAGCCATAAGTATAAACGTATCCCCGTATCCCCTCCCTCTTGCGTCTCCCTCCCACACTCCCTATTCCACCCCTCTAGGTGGTGTCAAAGCACTGAGATGATCTCCCTGTGCTATGTAGCTGCTTCCCACCAGCCATCCATTCTACATTTGGTAGTGTATATTTGCAAAAGCCACTCTCTCACCTCATCCAAACCCACCCCTCCCCTTCCCCATGTCCACAAGTCCACTCTCCACATCTGCATCTTTATTCCTGTCCTGCCTCTAGGTTCTCAGAACTTTTTTTTTTTTTAGATTTCATATATATGTGTTAGCATACAGTATTTGTTTTTCCCTTTCTGACTTACTTCACTCTGTATGACAGATGCTAGGTCCATCCACCCCACTACAAATAACTCAATTTCATTTCTTTTTATGGTTAAGTAATATTCCATTGTATGTATGTGCCACATCTTCTATATCCATTCAACTGTTGATGGACACTTAGGTTGCTTCCATGTCCTGGCTATTGTAAATAGTGTTGCAATGAACATTGTGGAACATGACTCTTTTTGAATGATGGTTTTCTCAAGGAATATACCCAGTAGTGGGATTGCTGGTTCGTATGGTAGTTCCATTTTTAGTTTTTTAAGTAAACTCCATACTGTTCTCCATAGAGGCTGTATCAATTTATAGTCTCACCAACAGTGCAAGAGTGTTCCCTTTTCTCCACACCCTCTCCAGCATTTATTGTTTATAGATATTTGATGATGGCCATTCTGACAGGTGTGAGGTGGCACCTCATTGTACTTTTGATTTGCATATCTCTAATTATTAGTGATGCTGAGAATCCTTTCATGTGTTTGTTGGTAATCTGTATATCTTCTTTGGAGAAATGTCTATTTAGGTCTTCTGCCCATTTTTGGATTGGGTTGATTGTTTTTTTGATATTGAGCTGTATGAGCTGCTTGTATATTTTGGAGATTAATCCTTTGTCAGTTGCTTTGTTTGCAAATATTTTCTCCCATTCTGAGAGTTATCTTTTCGTCTTGTTTATGGTTTCCTTTGCTGTGCGAAAGCTTTTAAGTTTCATTAGGTCTCATTTGTTTATTTTTGTTTTTATTTCCATTTCTCTAGGAGATGAGTGAAAAAGGATCTTGCTATGATTTATGTAATGCAGTGTTCTGCCTATGTTTTCCACTAAGTGTTTTATAGTGTCTGGACTTACATTTAGTTCCTTAATCCATTTTGAGTTTATTTCTGTGTATGGTGTTTGGGAGTGTTCTAATTTCATTCTTTTACATGTAACTGTCCAGTTTTCCCAGCACCATTTATTGAAGAGGCTCTCTTTTCTCCATTGTATATTCTTGCCTCCTTTATCAAAGATAAGGTGACCATATGTGCATGGGTTTATCTTTGGGCTTTCTATCCTGTTCCATTGATCTATATTTCTGTTCTTGTTCCAGTACCATACTGTCTTGATAACTGTAGCTTTGTAGTAGGGTTGGATGTCAGGGAGCCTGATTCCTCTAGCTCTGTTTTTCTTTCTCAAGATTGCTTTGGCTATTCAGGGTTTTTTGTGTTTCCAAACAAACTGTGAAATTTTTTGTTCTAGTTCTGTGAAAAATGACATTGGTAGTTTGATAGGCATTGCATTGAATCTGTAGATTGCTTTGGGTAGTATACTCATTTTCACAATGTTGATTCTTCCCATCCAAGAACATGGTATATCTCTCCATCTGTTTGTATCATATTTAATAACTTTCATCAGTGTCTGATAGTTTTCTGCATACAGGGTTTTTGTCTCCTTAGGTAGCTTTATGCCTAGGTACTTTATTATTTATGTTGCAGTGGTAAATGGGAGTATTTCCTTAATTTCTCTTTCAGATCTTTCATCATGAGTGTATAGGAATGCAAGAGATTTCTGTGCATTAGTTTTGTTTCATGCTAGTTTACCAAATTCATTGATTAGCTCTAATAGTTTTCTGGTAGCATCTTTAGGATACTGAATGTATAGTATCATGCCATCTGCAAACAGTGACAGTTTTACTTCTTTTCTGATTTGTATTACATTTATTTCATTTTCTTCTCTGATTGCTGGGGCTAAAACTTCCAAAACTATGTTAAATAATAGTGGTGAGAGTGGGCAACCTTGTCTTGCTCCTGATCTTACTGGAAATGGTTTCAGTTTTTCACCATTGAGAATGATGTTGGCTGTGTATTTGTCATATATGGTCTATATTATGTAGAGGTAAGTTCCCTCTATGCCTACTTTCTGGTGGGTTTTTATCAAAAATGGCTGTTGAATTTTGTCAAAAGCTTTTTCTGCATCTATTGAGATGATCATATGGTTTTTGTCCTTCATTTTCTTAATATGGTGTATCACATTGATTGATTTGTGTATATTGAAGAATCCTTGCATTACTGGGATATACCTCACTTGATCATGCTGTATGATCCTTTTAATGTGCTGTTGGATTCTGTTTGCTAGTACTTTGTTGAGGATTTTTGCATTTAGGTTCATCAGTTATATTGGCCTGTAGTTTTCTTTCTTTGTGACATCTTTGTATGGTTTTAGTATCAGGGTGATGGTGGCCTTGTAGCATGAGTTTGGGAGTGCTCCTCCCTCTGCTGTTTTTTGGAAGATTTGAGAAGGATAGGTATTAGCTGTTCTCTAAATTTTTGATAGAATTCACCTGTGAAGTCATCTGTTCCTGGCATTTTGTTTGTTGGAAGATTTTTAATCACTGTTTCAATTTCAGTGCTTGTGAGTGAGCTGTTTATATTTTCTATTTCTCCCTGGTTCAGTCTCAGAAGGTTGTGCATTTCTAATAATTTGTCCATTTCTTCCAGGTTGTCCATTTTATTGACATATAGTTGCTTGTAGTAATCTCTCATGATCCTTTGTATTTCTGCAGTGTCAGTTGTTACTTCTCCTTTTTCATTTCTTATTCTATTAATTTTAGTCTTCTCCCTTTTTTTCTTTATGAGTCTGGCTAATGGTTTTTCAGTTTTGTTTATCTTCTCAAAGAACCAGCTTTTAGTTTTATTGATTTTTGCTATTGTTTCCTTCATTTATTTCTGATCTGATCTTTATGATCTTTCCTTCTGCTAACTTTGGGGTTTTTTTTCCTTCTTTTTCTAATTGCTTTAGGTAAGGTTAGGTTGTTTATTTGAGATTTTTCTTGTTTTTTGAGGTAGGATTGTATTGTTATAAACTTTCCTGTTAGAACTGCTCTTGCTGTATCCCATAGGTTTTGTGTCTTCGTGTTTTCATTGTCATTTGTTTCTAGGTATTTTTTTATTTCCTCTTTGATTTCTTCTGTAATTTCTTGGTTATTTAATAGTGTATTGTTTACCCTCCATGTGTTTGTATTTTTTAGAGGTTTTTCCCTGTATTTGATTTCCAGTCTTATAGCCTTGGGGTCAGAAAAGATACTTGATATGATTTCAATTTTCTTAAATTTACCAAGGCTTGAATGTGACCCAAGATATGATCTATCCTGGGGAATGATGCATGAGCCCTTGAGAAGAAAGTGTATTCTGTTGTTTTTGGATGGAATGCCCTATAAATAACAATTAAATCCATCTTGTTTAATGGGTCATTTAAAGCTTGTGTTTCCTTATTTATTTTTATTTTGGATGATCTGTCCATTGGTGAAAGTCAGGTGTTAAAGTTCCCTACTATGATTGTTTTACTGTTGATTTCCCCTTTTATGGCTGTTAGCATTTGCCTTATGTATTTAGGTGCTCCTATGTTGGGTGCATAAATATTTAAAATCATTATATCTTCTTCTTGGATCGATTCCTTGATCATTATGTAGTGTTCTTCTTTGTGTCTTGTAATAGTTTTTATTTTAAAGTGTATTTTGTCTGATACGAGAATTGCTACTCCAGCTTTTTTTGATTTCCATTTACATGGAATATCTTTTTCCTTCCCCTCACTTTCAGTCTGTATGTGTTCCTAGGTCTGAAGTGGGTCTCTTGTAGACAGCATATATATGGGTCTTGTTTTTGTATCCATTCAGCCAGTCTATGTCTTTTGGTTGGAGCACTTAATCCATTTACATTTAAGGTAATTATCTATATGTATGTTCGTATGACAATTTTCTTAATTGTTTTGGGTTTGTTATTGTGGGTCTTTTCCTTGTATTTCCTGCCAAGAGAAGTTCCTTTAGCATTTGTTGTAAAGCTGGTTTGTGGTGCTGAATTCTCTTAGCTTTTGCTTGTTTGTAAAGGTTTTAATTTCTCCAGCAAATTTGAATGAGATCCTTGCTGGGTAGAGTAATCTTGGTTGTAGATTTTTCTCCTTCATCACTTTAAATATGTCTTGCCAGTCCCTTCTATCTTGCAGAGTTTCTGCTGAAAGTTTAGTTGTTAACCTTATGGGGATTCCCTTGTATGTTATTCCTTCCTTTTCCCTTTCTGCTTTTAATATTTTTTCTTTGTATTTAATTTTTTTTTATTTTATTATTTTTTTTGCAGTACACAGGCCTCTCACTGTTGTGACCTTGCCCATGTGCTGAGCCTGCACGTCTGGAGCTGGAGCACAGGCTCCAGACGTGCAGGCTCAGTGACCATGACTCACAGGCCCAGCTGCTCCATGGCATGTGGGATCTTCCCAGACTGGGGCACAAACCCGTGTCCCCTGCATTGGCACGTGGACTCTCAACCACTGTTCCACCAGGGAAGCCCTTTAATTTTTGATAATTTGATTAACATGTGTCTTGTCATGTTTCCCTTTGGATTTATCCTCTCTGGGACTCTCTGTGCTTCCTAGGCTTTATTGACTATTTCCTTTCCTATATTAGGGAAGTTTTCAACTATAATCTCTTCAAATATGTTTGTAGTCCATTTCTTTTATTATTCTTCTTCTGGAACCCCTATAATTTGAATGTTGGGCATTTAATATTGTCCCAGTGGTCTCTGAGACTGTCCTCAATTCTTTTCATTCTTTTTTTCTTTATTTTGCTCTGCAATAGTTATTTCCCCTATTTTATCTTCCAGGTCACTTATCCGTTCTTCTGCCTAGTTGTTCTGCTATTGATTCCTTCTAGAGAATTTTTAATTTCATTTATTGTGTTGTTCATCACTGTTTGTTTGCTCTTTAGTTCTTCTAGATCCTTGCTAAACATTTCTTGTATTTTCTCCATTCTATTTCCAAGATTTTGGATCATCTTTACTATTACTCTGAATTCCTTTTCAGGTAGGCTGCCTATTTGTTCTGCATATGTTTGGTCTGGTCGGTTTTTACCTTGCTCCTCTATCTACTGAGTTTTTCTCTGTCTTCCAATTTTGCTTAACTTAATGTTTTTGGAGTCTCCTTTTAACAGGCTGCAGGTTCATAGTTCCCATTGTTTTTTGTGTCTGCCCTCAGTGAGTAAGGTTGGCTCAGTGGATTGTGTAAGCTTCCTAGTGGAGGGGACTGGTGCCTGTGTTCTGGTCGATGAGTCTGGATCTTGTCTTTCTGGTGGGCAGGATCGCATCTGCTGGTGTGTTTTGGGGTGTTTGTAATCTTAGTATCATTTTAGGCCACCTCTCTGCTAATGGGTAGGATGTGTTCCTTTCTCGCTAGTTGTTTGGCATGGGGTGTCCAGCATTGCAGCTTACTGGTCGTTGAATGGAGCTGTGTCTTAGTGTTGAGACAGAGGTCTCTGGGAGAGCTCTCACCGATTGATGTTATATGGGGCTGGGAGGTTTCTGGTGGACCAATGTCCTGAATTTGGCTCTCTCACCTCAGAGGCTCAGTCCTGGCAGCTGGCTGGAGTACCAAAACCCTGTCAGCCACACGGCTGGAGAAGATGGGCTATAAGTTGGTTGTCAGCCACTGCCCTTTTGAGGCTCTGTCTCAGCTGTCTCCAAAGGTTACCCAGATACATTGGGTTATTCCACCATTCTTCAGACCTTGCACATTCCAGTCTGGGATTTGTAGATGTCCTCCTCATACTCTTCACTGAAATGCCTTGCATTCATGGTGGTGAGAGATACGCTAATAGTGCTGGTTGTCGTCAGGTCAGAGACTGGGACAGTCTGAACCTTCATGTGGCCAAGTCAGGAGCAGCTGGCCAATGGTCCCAAAGTGATAAAATGTCAGATTCCATGAAGGCTTTCCATGGCACCTGAGCAGTAGTCCCAAGCAGCCACTCTGCTCAGCTGCAGCTCTCTATCGGGGAACTTGGTGGGACCTTCAAAAGGGGATTTCTGCTAGCCCTATAGCATGACTTGCCCACCCAGGCAAGGAGCTGAGGATAGCATCTCCTGGCCCCATCTCACCAGAGGAGCGAACAACTGGAAGCTGCGTGGCCAACAGTGTGGTAGCTGAGAGGTCAATACATCTATTTTTATGACGTAAGTATTATCCCAAAGGCAGGAAGTCAGAATCTAGACAGTTTCAGGAGATTAGTTGAACAGCTCAACAGTGACAGGACACTGTATTTAATCTCTTGTCTTCCCTCACAATAACTAAATGACTGTGTCAACCCAAACAACATTAATGGGCAATATTCCAAGTATTAAGAAATAAGGTGGACAGAAAAGGGGGCTTCCTCACATGCATCTGTCAAGACCTTTTATGACAAAGAAAATAAATTCCAGAAGTTTCTAAGGAAACATCATCTTATGTCACCTTAGTCAGAACAGAGTTACATAATCAACCCTGGCTCAAGGGAACCTGGAAAATAAGTGATAGTGTTGTTGTCTTTGTCTTCACTTTTTCTTGTATAATGGAAGGTTCATGTGGTAAAAGGGGTTTAAATGATGTTTATATCCTGCCTTATTTAGACCTTCAGCAACCCAGAAAGCCTGTGGAAGTCTTTAACAGGGGTTGGGGAGAGAATGACATTTCAGTGGAAAAGAAGAAGGAAAAATGGAAGGGGATACATGTCAAGGAAGCAAGTTAATCTGACATATTCAAAGTGATCAGGACGTAAGGAAGACGTGAAACTGCATTTATGGGTTTAAAACTTCAACAGGTATTTTCAATAATCCCCAATGCTTTACATTTATTTAATCTTTTACAGTTTGTAAATCACTCCCATTCCATTAAAAAAAATTATTGAAGCATAGTTGATTTACAATATTGTGTTAGTTTCCGATGTACAGCAAAGTAAATCAGTTATACATATATATACATATATTTTCAGATTATTTTCCATTCTAGCTTATTACAAGATATTGAATATAGTTCCCTCTGCTATCCTGCAGGATCTTGTTTTTTTTATCTTACTTCATATATAGTCATGCATATCTGTTAATCCCAAGTTCCTAATTTATCCCCCAGCCCCTTTCCCCTTTGGTAATCATAAGTTTGTTTTCTATGTCTGAGTCTATTTTTGTTTTGAAAATAAGTTCATTTGTGTCATTTTTTTAGATTCCATATATAAGTGATATCATATATTTGTCTTTCTCTGACTTACTTCACTTATGATAATCTTTAGATCCATCCATGTTGCTGCAAATGGCATTATTTCACTTTTTATGGTTAATATTTCACTCTCTCTCTCTCTCTCTCTCTCTCTCTCTCTCTCTCTCTCTCTCTATATATATATATATATATATATATATATAGTGTATATATACCATAACTTCTTTATCCATTCATCTGTCAATGGACACTTAGGTTGCTTCCATGTTTTGGATATGTAGATAGTGCTGCTATGAACATTGGGGTACATGTATCTTTTCAAATTAGAGCTTTCTCTGGATATATGCCCAGCAGTGGGGTTGCTGGATCACATGGTAACTCTATTTTTAGTTATTTAAGGATCCTCCATACTGTTCTCCACAGTGGCTGCACCAATTCCCAACAACAGTGAAGAAATGTTCCTTTTTCTCCACACCCACTCCAGCATTTATTATTTGTAGATTTTTCAATAATGGCATTCTGACCAGAGTGAGGTGATACCTCATTGTAGTATTGATTTACAGTTCTCTAATAATTAGTGATGTTAAACTTCTTTTCATGTGCCTGTTGCTTACCTGTATGTCTTCTTTGGAGTGCTGTCTGTTTAGGTCTTCTGCCCATGTTTTTATTGGGTTATCTATTTTTTTTGATATTGAGCTGTAGGATCTGTGTGTATATTTTGGAAATTAAAACCCTTGTTGCATTGTTTGCAAATATTTTTTCTTACTCTGTAGGTCGTCTTTTTTTTTTTTTTTTTTTTTTTTTACTTTTTCTTTCTAACATTCATTGTTGGTATAAAGAAATGCAACAGATTTCTGTATGTTAATCTTGTATCCTGCTACTTTGCTGAATTTATCAGTTCTAGTAGTTTTTGTGTGGAGTCTTTAGAGTTTTCTATATATAGTAGCATGCCATCTGCATATAATGGCAATTTTACCTCTTCCCTTTCAATTTGGATATTTTTTCTTTCTTTTCCTGGCCTGATTGCTGTGGCTAGGACTTCCAATATTATGTTGAATAGAAGCAGTGAGAGTGGGCATCCTTGTTCCAGATTTTAGTGGGAAAGCTTTCTGCTTTTCATCCTTGAGTATTTTGTTGGCTATGGGTTTGTTATAAATAGCTTCTATCATGTTGAGATATATTCTGACTATACTCTGGTGATAGTTTTTTGTGTTTTTTTTTTTTGTGGTATGCGGGCCTCTCACTGTTGTGTCTTCTCCTGTTGCGGAGCACAGGCTCCAGATGTGCAGGGTCAGGGGCCATGGCTCATGGGCCCAGCCACTCTGTGGCATGTGGGATCTTCCCGGACCGGGGCATGAACCCATGTCCCCTGCATCGGCAGGTGGACTCTCAACCACCACGCCACCAGGGAAGCCCAGTGATAGCTTTTTATCATGAATGGATGTTGAATTTTATCAAATGATTCTTCAGCATCTATTGACATGATCATGTGTTTTTTGTCTTTTCTTTTGTTGATATGGTATATCACACTGATTGATTTGCGTATGTTGAACCATCCTTGTGTTTCTGGGATGAATCCAACTTCATCCCAGATTTTGTATGGTTGCGTTTTCACTGTAATTTGACTAAAGGTATTTTTAAATTTCCTCTTTGATTTCATTGTTGATCCATTGTTTTTTTTAGTAGTATGTAGTTTAGTCTCCATGTAATCATTTTTTTTCATTTCTATTTCTGTGGTTGATTTCTATTTTCATGTCATTGTGGCAGAAAAGCTGCTTGAAATAATTCCTATGCTCTTTAATTTGTTGAGGCTTTTTTTTGTGTTCTCATATGTGGTCTATCCTAGAGAATGTTCTATGTGCACTTGAGAAGAATGTGTATTCTGTTTTTTGGAGGTTGTAATGTCCAGAAAATATCAATTAAGTCTAAGTTTTCTATTGTGTCATTTAAGGTCTCTCTTGCCTTATTGATTTTCTGTCTGGAAGGTCTGTTCATTGATGTCAGTGGGGTGATAATGTCTCTTACTATTATTGTATTCCTGTTAATTTCTCCCTTTATGTCTGTTAGTATTTGCTTTATGTATTTAGGTGCTCCTATATTGGGTGCATATATGTTAATGAGTGTAATATTCTTCTACTTATCCTTTTATAATTATATAGTGTCCTTCTTTATCTTTCTTTATCGCCTTCATTTTAAAGTCTATATTGTCTGATATGAGTATTTTTACCCTGCTTTCTTGTCATTTCTATTTGCATGGAATATCTTTTTCCCTCCCCTCACTTTCAATCTATGTGTGTTCTTCACCCTAAAGTGGGTCTCTTATAGGCAGCATATTGTAGGCTTTTGTTTATTATCCAATCTTCTACTCTGTGTCTTTTGATTGGAGCATTTAGTCCATTGACATTTAAGGTAATTATTGATAGGTGTGTATTTATTGCCATTTTAAACCTTGTTTTCCAGTTGATTTTGTATTTCTTCTTTGTTTCTTTCTTTTTTTTCCTTTGTGGTTTTCTTTTATATAACAAATGAATTATATTTCTTTTAAGCTATCTTCTTTTTGTTTTTTTGTAAATCTATTGTATGTTTTTGATTTGTGGTTACCATTTTGTCAAGTAGGTTAACCCATTACTATATCTACTTCCTTTAGACTTGTAGTCATATAAGATCAAATACATTCTAAAAAAACATACATTTTCTTACTCTTCTCTCCCACATTTTATAAGTTTGATGTCCTTTTTACATCTTAATGTTTATCAGTTTGCTCCTCATTGTAGTTATAATCACTTTCACAGAATTTTTTTTGGTTGATTTTTTTTTAAATCTATGTACTGACTTCTTTAAGTCATCTATAACCCATTTACATATTTGCTTTTCCTATTGTGTTTCTCTCTTTCCTATAGATTCTTGTTTTTTTTTTTTCTATTTAGAGAAGACCTTTCAGTATTTCTTTTAAGATAGGTTTAGCATTGTTGTATTCTTTTAGTTTTTGCTTGTCTCAGAAATTTTTTATCTCTCTTTCTATTCTAAATGTTAGTCTTGCTGGGTAGAATGTCCTAGGTTTCAGGATTTTCCCCTTCCAGGACTTTGAATATATCTTGTCACTCCCTTCTGGCCTGCAGCATTTCTGTAGAGAAATCAGTTGATAGCCTTATGGGGGACCCCTTGTTACTAGCTCTGTTTTTCTCTTGCTGCCTTTAAAATCCTCTCTTTAACTTTTGCCATTTTAATTATAATGTGTCTTTGTTTGGGTCTGTTTGGGTTCATCTTGTTTGGACCCTTTGTGTTCTTGTATCTGGACATATGTTTCCATCTTTAGCTTTGGGAAGTTTTTGGCTATAATTTCCTCAAACACATTTTTGACCCCCTCCTCTTCTTTTGGAATTATACATACATTGGCACACTTTATATTATCCCATAGTTCTAATATAGTGCTTGTATTATTATTTTTTATTTGTCTTTCTGTATGCTGTTCTGATTGGGTGATTTCTATCATTCTGTCTTTCAGATCACTTATTCATTCTTCTGCATTATTTAGTTTGCTATTTATTGCCTTCATCTTGGTATCCACCTCAGCAATTGAGTTTTCTAATTTTGTTTGGTCCCTCTTTTTAGTTTCTAATTCCTTGTTACAGTGATCTGCATTTCTATTGATAGCCTTTCTTATTTCTTTGAGTATTTTTATTACCTCCTTTTTGAATTCCAGGTCTAGTAGACTGGAGAGGTCTTTTCTGTTGTTTGTTTTTTCAGGGGAATTCTCTTGCTCTTTTAATTGAGAACAATTTTTCTGCTTATTCATTTTACTTAAAATTTTGTGACTATGAGTTTAGGAGAATGAGTTATCTACTGTGGTCTCAAAGAGTTGTTTTTATGTGGAAGCTTCCCTGTGTAATCTGTGTGAGTCTAATGCAAGGCCTGTTTTTGGTATGGATGCTTGTCACGTCTTTTCTCAGTTTGTGCTTGTTGTTATCCCCTTGATAGGGGGTGTGATTTGTGCCTTGGTGACCAGAGCCTGATTTTGGACAGGGTCTCCTCTTTGCTCTGTGGTTGTAACAACCCTGTCAGAGGCAGGTTCTCCTTCCCAATTGTTTGAGTAAAGCCCTTAGATCCAGTTTTAAGATACAGCATGAGGTAGGCAGGACTGGAACATTCCTGCTGGGAAAGGTGACACTGAGTATTCCTCTGAAGGAGCTGTCCACTGGGGGGAAGTAAACTCTGTGATGTCATGTGTCACCCATTGTGTGTACTCACAAAGAACACTGTTGTTGGCACTGCCCTCAGTCCTGCCTCTGTTGTAAGAATACAGGCAATCAGCCAGGCATTGTGCTTAAAAAGCCACCAGTGTAAATCTGCTGGTGCAAATCCAGCAGCACCCACTGTAGTATGCACCTGGGCCCTCTGTGAGAGCACTGGAAATAGCCCAGACCCCAGCCCCACCTCTGCATGCACACACCTGCAAAGCCCACTGCTGCTGATGCCAGACTTGTCCCAGCTACAGAAGCACCAGTAATCTGTTCAGATGTCCTTCAGGCCCTGCACTCACAAAGCTGCCTGTAAATCTGCAGAATTCCTGCAGTCACCTGGAATTGGCTCAGATTTCAGCCCTGCCTCTACATGTAGGAAACCTATCAGCACTTGTGCACTCCAGAGCTCCTGGAAGCAGAGCTGTGCCTGCTCTGAGCATGCTGAGAATGAGGCTGCTATAGCAGAGTCATGTCCCCTTTAATGCAAATGTGGACAATGGGGTACTATGGTGGACCCAGACTCCATCAGGCACACAACCCCTGTTGCAGCCCAATGACATTCCAGGCCCTTCAGGTTGTCTCCATGCAGCCAAGTTGAGTCCTCTCTCAAGATCTGTCCACTGAAGCCTGAGCTGCAGCACCTACAAACCATGAACACCATCAGGTGTATGTCTTTGGTTGGGACGTGCAGCAAGAAGGCCAGGACCATCTGAGTTGGCCTCTCTCTGTCCTGCCTGACACAAGCCAGTTTCTTCACTCTCCTCTGATTCCCTGAAACCCCTTATCTGTCCCAGTTGTTCCCAAGGTGAGGGAATCTTTCTTCTTTCACAGTTCCCTCCCAGGGGTTCATGTCCTGTCCTGATTCTGTGAGAATTGTTCTATATATATATATATGTATTTTGATTATTTGTGGGAAGAGGTGAGTTTCATGTTCGTGTATTCCATCATCTTGATCTCCACTCTCCCCATTCCGTTTTATTTTCGGTGATTTTGACAATCTGCAAGTCAGATATTATTCCCACTTTATAAATGATTGAGCAACATTTAAGAGAGGTTCTATAACATACCTTAGGCTTGATAGAGATGAGTCTAGACCTTTTGAATCTGAGCCTGGGAGACTCTCTATTATCAATTTTGTTTAAAACAAAATTAAATTTATTAATTTAAAAACAAACCAAACTTTGTTCTGCTCAGTTGTAAAGCATCCCAAAACTGTCAGTGGAAATAAGGATATTTGTTTTTGTGAGTTACTTTGCAAGCATCTCCTTTTTGTGTCCCAGGAAAATGGCATCCACCATCCACTTAGCTCATTTATCACAATATCCTAGACTTTTTGAGTGGTGAGGAGATGGAGAGGCTTAAAACTTAGAATCTCACAATACCAACTTTCAGAGACACATTTTGAAAAGAGGAGTAATTTTAATATTCTTTGAAAATGAATTAAGCATTACTCAAGCAAGAGGTGAGAATATATATGAGTATGCATATTAGAATTTATGTGAATAAAATGATAATGATGATTAATTACCTTCTACATTGTAAGCACTATGGTTAAGAACAGAACTGGCATTAGAATTCAGGATAGTCTGACTCCAAAGTACATACTCTAAACCCCTATGCTATATTAGCATATGCATGTGCTAAATGTATGTTTATATGTATGGATATATGTATATCTCTATATTAATTAGAGTTCTTTCAATTGCAGTTGAAAGAAACCCAACTCCAGTTAGCTGAGGAAAAAAGATAATTGACTGCTAAATGAAACAGGAAAATCCAGTAATATATTGACCTCAAGAATCACAGTGTTTAGAAGCACAGTATTTAAAAGCAGTGGATTTTGCACCATTGTATTCTTTATCTCTTGGTTATGCTTACCCCTGTGTCTTGGCCTCATTCCCTCTTTAATAGTTCCACTTGATTAATTTTCCTATATCTTAGATCAGTCATTGTTACCAGGGAAATGGCATATTAATTGTTACCAGGGAAATGGTATATTAATATTGAGCATGGTACATTATATCATGTACCATAAGGGTCCAGGGCCTGATCACCATAACTGACTATACTGACTATACTAAGAAAACTGTCGAGAATGTACAGAGTTCCCCAAAGGAATGCTGGAAAGGAAATAAATACTGCATCTGCACTATATACCACCATTTGGCCATAAAAATATAGACATCCTCTTCCTTTTCACATAATTTAAAAATACATATGCTTACTGTGAAGTTAATCCAAATGTACTCAGCTCTTCCCTAAAGTGGACAATTCAAAGTCATATTTTTTCTCTAGTCCCATGTTTAGAATCTCTGAATCTAGGGTAAATTTCTCTTGGTCAGATTCAACTGTAGATCATCATATTATTCAACCTATGGCCAAATCATAAATCTAACTTTCTCTAACATATTCGAAGTGCATTAAGTCAAGACAAATACAATGCAGACTCCCTTACAGAAAATGGAAGACATAAAACAATCACACAGCGATTGTTAGTCTATTTAGTCTGCCTTACCATTAGAGTAAGTTCCTTGGTCAGCCAATCTGGCAGTCAAAGATCCCACATGCTAGAAGGAACTCCCATATTTCTTGTTGGTCATCATCATGGTTGACAGGAAGTATATGAGGATTACTTTTTGTGTAGCTTCACTACTTTCTGATGTCATGGTTATATAGTTTGGAAATTGTCATAGACTGCTGAACAGTCCTGGGATTTCTCTCACAAAAGGAGCCACTCACAACTCCAGTAAACACCAGTTAGATTGCTTAATGAGAATGCTATGAGCTAGTAACAAAGAGTAAAAACATTGTTAGTCTTTTTTTATCTGGAGCCCACATTAAGGATATCTATCTTAACAATAGGTCTTAGTGTTCAACCTGGTCTTCTGCCCAGCCTCCTGTTGAAACCCTTTTATGTTAGTCTCTGCCTTCAGGAAAATTTAACAATAGACTGGAATAGAATAGCAAATGGACTCTGATTTCCAATAGAGTCTGCTTCCTAATGAATGGCTTTAAAATAGGGGTGATTGATACTTTTCTTTTTCAGTGTATAGCATATTTGAGAAAGTCGTGGTTCATTCAGTCTTCTAAATTTTTCATGACTTTTCCTGGGTCTCAATTTTATATCTCACTATGTTTTGTCCTGTTTTGCTTGTACCAAATTAAAGAAAGGGAAGAACAGCAGTAGACTCTATTTCACAAAGAACTGGCTTCTCTGAACCTGAGTAGAAGGGGAAAATTTGGCAGAAGATTTTCTCTGTTTTAGAACTTTTCAAGATTGTAGAAAGTTACCAATGTACTACCAATATTTTTCTACTATCTTGAAATTACAACCTTGGTAGAAATATGTATGAAGTTCCTTTATGTTGACAAATGACAGAAACCCAAATCAACTTGCTTCAGGAGATGAGGCAACTTATTGACTTATGTAACTGAGATACCATTGTGTCTTAAAAATGGCTGGATTCAAGGGGCTCAATAAACGTCATTGGGGGCATTTATCAATTTTCCAATTTCTCTTTGTACCTCTCTATTTAAATTTCTCCTGTATGTTGGGCTTTTGCTCTCTGACTGTAGATAGAATTCCTCCATGTGTCTGGGGAAGATAGACACTTGGTTGTGTAATTTCATATATATGAAACTTAGCAATTGAAGGGAGATTAATAGTCTTTGTTCCTACATTTGATAGATTGTTAGCAATCAGCTGATTGACTGATTGAATTATAGTCTCACCTCTTGGACCAATCACTGTAATTCAGGAGATAGGACACTAATATTGATCAGGTTGGAATCACCCTGCTTTGGCAGAAATTACTATTTTCAACAAACGCTTTTTCCTTTGGTGAGGGATGCAGAGCTAAATTATATATTCAAGCTTCCCTTCCATTTATATGTGGACAAGTGATTGAGTTTTGGTCAATGGAAGCAAAGTCCCTCTCTTCCAATCCTCATTCACATAAACTTACCAAACACTACTCTACTCTCTTTTTTATCCACCAGCTGACTAGAGACAATTTTGAGAAACTAGAAAGAAGCCTTAATTCCTGAATTAAGTGGCCCAGTAGGCCACTCACCAACCATGAATATCTGTATTGGATTTTACATAAGTTTGATTCAGAAGTTTGTACACTGTAGCAGTTATCAATGTTTATTGTAATATAACTTTCTGTCTCATGTAATTGATTGTCAGCTTCTTAAAAACTTCATGAATTTGGGGAGAGGTGGTTTTCCAAGGACAAAATGATAGGCAGACTTTCAAAAAGTATATATAATTCTACCAAATGCTTTGTATGTTTATAAATCATATATATATATATATATATATATATATATGTGTGTGTATGTGTGTGTGTGTGTGTGTGTATATCCATATATACATATATATGTATATCCATACATCTACATAGACATTCACAGTGTGTATATGTGAGTATGTGTGTGTGTGTGCATGCATGTGGTGGGGTGTAGACATGTAGACATATAGATGTGTCTCCCGGATTCCTCTTCAAGGAAGAATTTGTAGCCCAGTCATGAGCAATGCATCAGCAGTCTCCAGTTGTCCTGGGTTTACTTCAGTTGCAGAGATTCGCTCCACCCAAAATCATGCCCTACCAGGAGCAGGCCAGAACCAGTAATCGAGCAAGGTGGGGGTATAAAGTCTCAGTCATTTTGACCAGATACAGGACATTATTATACTCCAAAGCTCCTTGCCGAATTGGCAGGGTCTAAATGGCAATTCTTTTATCTCTGATTGTTCCCACTGACCCTCCTTTCTCTTCAAAATTATTGATTCCTAATAAATATCTAGAATGTTATACTCTAGTGTGTGTGTATTTTTAGTTACATTCTGTACCTATGTGTACATATATATATATTCTAAAGCAAGTTCATCTAGATAAAACTTCTGCTTCCATCATTTACTAGGTGAAGATAGTAACAACTTATTTCATATGGCTGTATTGAGATTGAAATGGTTTAATTCATGAAAAATCAGAATAGTCGCTGGTACATAGTAAGTACCCCACAAATGTCAGTGATTTACAGTTTAGCTGTGTATGTGTATGTGTCTGTTCAGGAAGATTTCAGGAACATATGCCTCTTGATTTACACAGAGCACTTCCCAGAATACAGTACTTATTTCTAAAAGCTGCCTGTTTTCCATGCTTCAAGCCGATTACTGACAAAACTGCCTCATTTTCATATACAGTAGACTGTCTATGATTATTTTTCACAAATATAACCATAACAACTCCAAACAGAGTATTTAGCTTGAACGAGCTACTCTTTTTGATGCGGTCTTTGCTGAAAATTATTTCTAAAAACATCCTGTAGAAGGAACTTCCACGTGTTCACACCAGCTTCTCTTCCAGCATGTAATGAAGCAGCTTCCATTACCATTCTGACATCCTTAAACCTGGGTTCACTATAAAAAGTAGGTACTGATTGAGTTTGCTTTTGCCTTCTTTTTGCCTCCATTTCTCTGTTTGGAGAGTTTCCTTTATATTCTTGAAATGTATGCAAAAATGAAGGTCTAGCAAAATGAGGGTCTGACTTTCAAAGGTCTTTTCTATTTTATCATGTTCCTTTTTCAGCCAAAGTCAGTTGTTCATTTTCCTGGTATTTTCAATGACCTGTGTACTGTGAGCCATTTTTTTTTAACCTTAAAAGAGAGAATAATATACCTTTCATTATACTTCTCTGTCCTCCACTTCCAAAACTCAAGGAAGACTTCTATAAGGCATGTGGTTGTAGGAACCAAGCATTTCAAAAGCTCTCAGAAGAGAATGGTCATAGCATCAGGAGAGGAACCTCATTTTAAACTTTCTGTCCTTTTTGTTAATCAGCATTTGCACCTGGAAATTATTTCCAGTACAGATCCTTTACTTCAGGTAATTGTAACTACCTTTAGAGCACAAAACAGTAAACTAGATTCTATATTTCCCTAAAATGGTATGCTGTGAAGGAGAAAACCCCAAATCCCCCATCTTTTTCCCCTCAACCAACATAGATGTCTATTAAATTATTTTAACTTACTACTCATGGGAGATTCTGTTTTGTAGAGGAATAACTACCCTTTACAAATTTTTAGGATTTAAAAAACATATTGTGCTAAATTACATTACAATTTTTCAATGATTTTATTCTTTCATATAGAATCAATAATTAGGTTTACTGGTTGTAATATATATCCGATATACTACTATAAGTTCTGTGAGATACTTGAGAGCAGAGTTTATATTATATTCATCTTCACTTTCCTAGCATTTAGCATGGAATTCAGAATAGGTCATTTTTGTTGTCCTGAATAAGATTAATTTGGAATATTAAAATTGTCTTGATTGTGGTTATATCATCAAATGTACCTATATGGAAGTTGGTATTTCTGATAAGCTAATTAAAAGGTAACTTTTTAGGGTTAACTTGAATATCAGAGAGGTAGTCTTATCTTCTACAGTATACATTACACAAATACATAAAAAAAAGGAGCCATCTACAAAAGGAAGAATAAGGATCTTCACTGTTACTATATGCTGTTATTACTACTTGAAATAAGTAACACTAGAATGTAATGGTCTTTTTAGTATATAAACAAGTTATAAGCAGGTGTAGTCACCTTTTTAATAGTTTGTTTTATGAGATTTCTTGTACTAGTAAAATTGTGACTAAAAAAATCATTTAAAATGACAGTAAAAATGCTTATAGAAAATGTAAAAATATGCATATAGCATCTACTGAATAATTCATATTGCATAATGTCTCCAGATAAAGTAACATTTCAACTGTGTATATTAGAAATTGACTTGAACGACTCTTTCACCTGTATAATTGACCAACATCCCTTGTGTATATAAATATGGTATTTCCAGAAAACTGCTGTTTTGATGTATATAGGTGGATAGTTTGGGCCAATTACATTATTCAAATGTTAAAGTTATTTTGCTATGGGATAACTTACCATACTTAGTTCAAAGAGTTTTGAAAAAAATGTTGTCACCTTCTGATGATTTTTTTCTTTATATTAAATCAATGGAAATAGATCACCCAAGACACCCATAGAACATGGAAAAACAATTAATTTAATTTTTTGTGCACCATTTTATCTGAAGTTCATAAAATTTTTTGTGCACCACTTTATCTGAAGTTCATAAAATAATGCTCTTATGTAAAGTTTTTACATGTGGTAAAATGACTCAAATTCCATGAATTTAAATTGCACCTCTAAATCAGAGAATTCTGAAGATAACAATGCCTTTAACCTTTCTTGAATTTCAGGAAGTAGTTTGTTTATTTCCTCATTTTTTTTTCATTCTATAAATATTACTGGTGCCAGACACTTCCAAGTCACAGGGCTGCTGTTAATGATAGCTGTAATATAAATCAGATACACATATTTTCCTCTAGGCGCCAATATAGAGAAAGGGGACAGATTTTAAAAATACCTATTTTAACCAGATATGATGTTTTGTTTTTTCACATATATTGCTTATTCATTGTATTCTCACAGCACTGTGATGAGGAAACGTGTTCTTATTTGACAAGTGAACAAACTGAATAACTCATATGAGTTTGTACGTTTGGTAGACATGGAGCCAGAACTAACTCCTAAAACTCTTTCTTTTTCCCTTGTGTGCTATATTGTGTTGCTTACAGTTAAAGGAGCGATAAAAAGTAAACATAATATATAAAATACAAAATGTTAACTGCCAGAAGAGGAATACTGATAAATAAATGTGGAAGTTTTACAGTTTTACATTTCACCCTATAATCTTTGGAGGACAGGAAAGGGACTTGACTTATAGCTTAGCATTTATCATTAGTTTTAGCCCCCACTAGTTCAAACACAAGCTGAGTTCATTGGAATAGTGTGGTATTTTTAGAGTTGAAAACATTAGGAATAGCCAGATAATTATGGTATAATTTTTGAGATTAAACAACCAGGTTAATAATGGGCATTTCTATATCCTTTTTTTAAAATCACTTTTTAAAATTAGCATTCTACTTCCTTTCCTTTGAATAAGTCTTCTAAAAGTCATTTTAAAACCATTACATCCCATGAAGTATTTATAGTTGCTGGCCTCCTTTTTCCAGGATGATTGATGACAACCATAATTACAATTGCAGGTCATAACCTCTCACATAATCGTATAGCTTTAAGATACTTAAAGAAGATATACATTTCCACTTTTATGGTACAAACTAATCTTTACACAGTGGAAATCTCCAAAAGACTCACAGGTAATCAACATTTTTCTCTACAGTGAGTCAGCAATTGGACTTCTAAAAGAATTTGAAAAGACTATTCATATCCACCACTGTAACTGTTCCAAACATGTCTATATTTCTCATTTTCTATTTTTTCCCTAAACACAGAAAATTTATTCACTAAATATTTACTGTGAAGTCTACTCTAGGTCAGTCTTATGCAATATGTGGATACTAGAGATCCAAGTGCCAAGAATGTTGGATAAATAAGGACAAAAGAGGGAGGATATGGCTCTGGGTCCTGACCAGTTCCATGAAAAAAGGTGTATGTTTACCAAATCTGATGAGAACAGAGATTTGTCTCTGGCTCAGTTAAGACCAAAGTAACATATTGTCATTACAGTCAAAAAGTGGTCTGCAGCTTTGAAGGCCCATTGGAGGCTATACCCCCATGAGGCTGGTGATCTATGAGAACAGGAACTTCAGTGGTTTAGACAATGTCTGGGGGATATGGTGGAGAAATAATACAAACCTGGTAGGAAAGTGGCAACAACAAGCAAATTCATATTGTTCAAAAACATTAGTGAATAACCCTTTGGTATTCTCAGACATGTCAGGGAGAGATAGGGGATTTGTCAGAGATTAAAATCCTGTGTGAGCAGGGAGAATATATATTCAATGTTAAAATGAGTTTGTTTACATGGTAATGAAGACCTGAGCCAAAGATTGGTCCTGATTTTTTACTATACATTTGTTTGTTTTCTTGTAAAGTGTTCATGTTGCCCACTACATTGTAAACTACATGAGGGGCAAGAAACTTATTTTAGACACTAATTTTCTGGCACAGAGTACAAGTTCCTCAAATGTTTGCTAAGCATCATGGTAACAGGTCCCAAATTTGAGGCGTTCTCAAATGTTGCAGGCAATGAATGGTATAATAACAATGATAATACTACAATTCTGTGAACACAGAGTATGTGCCAGAAAATTTGTGTTTTGGGTGTTTACAAATGTTAATTAATTCAATCCTGATAACTAGCTTGGAAATTAGATACTTTGGTTTTAAATTCTGTTCCTGATATCTATTTGCTAATGACTTTTGGAAAGTTGCTTAAATTTTTTTTGTGCTCTGTATCATCATATATTAAAAAGAAAAGGGAGGAATAATACATATGTTGTAGGGTGATTGTGATGAGTATGTGTCCTTCAAATAGTAGAGAGCAATGACAATGCTCATTTCCATCCTTCTTTTCCTTCTCTTGTGTTACCTTGGCCTCAGAGCATAGTGCCTCTTTATATAAAGGACCATCCAAATGGTGTTTACTTAGAAATAACATGTATTATCTTCCCTTTCTTTCTTTCTTTAAGTTTGTTTTCTTAAATGAAAGAGCTTTTAAGTTTTTGGTCAGAATGATTGTGCTTCACTCTTGCTCCAGATTGTTTTACGTGTGATTCCTCATTTTCCATCTCCACAGAGCTCAGTATGTTGGAGGCATCAAAGGTCATTGGGGAGAGGCATCCATCATTTTGACAACTTTTATGAGTTTACTGCTTGTGATGGTGATTATAGGAAAAGCTGCTTAAAAGCAATAACTGCCAGAGACACTTGATATTCATGGTACTGAATGAAAAAATATCTCCAAGTTTGGGTTAACAGAAAAAAAAAAAATCAAAGAATAAGATGAAGAGATACTAAAATGCAAATGTGCCTCTAAAAGGCAGATCCCAATTAAGAAATACAGAAATATTGATTTCAGGAATAAATGAAACTAATTATATCCTATCCCAAAGGTGGAGATTCAGGATTATGCCTCTTCCATGATGTCAAATTATCCACATAACAATATGTCCTTGAGTCCACTGTCTTAATATTTTGTCCATAAGACATCAATCATCTGGGATTTGGCTAGTTCAAAATACAGATTGTCATCACAAAATGAAATTAATGTCTTCTTCAGAGGTGTTATTATTGCTAAAATAAATGTAATCCTTCCATGATCATATCAAAAGTGTGTTCCACTGTTAAAAAAAATGTAACCCATTTGTGAATGTGGCCCAATTATATTCAATAATAATAACTAATATTAATTGAGCATTTAGGATGTTTTACACCTCATGCTAGGCATTTAACCACATCTTCCCAGGTAATAAGAACTGTAGTCAGCACTACTGGGGTAATTAATCAACAATATCACAATGTTCTTCTCAAGCTCAGAATCAAATGAGATATAGTATGCAGGACTAGGGCAGATGGAAAACAAACTCTCATTTTTAATATTGATAAAAATTATTGAATAATGGTACTTTAGATTTGTAGCCAGAAGAAATAGTGAATGCTTCACTTCATTGTAAACAACCTTCTCTGCCAGGTACTGGATGAGCTGGACAACACAAACACTCTCCCCAAAGTAGCAATGCTTTCCCCATTATGTTTACAACATAACAGACAGCAGACTAGATCGTGTGTTTCCTGGAGAAAAGATGACTCTGAAGAGAAAAGAAGGAACTGAACTGGGCAGACATTTACTTCTTCAAATTTTCTAATGAGATAGACTCTCCTCTGTGAGGAAGAATAATCGAAGAGGCAGAGAGTAGCTGCATGTGTTTCTCCTGTGATTTCCTTCCTCCCTCCCCCCATTGAAAGTAAAGGTCATGTTTCCTTCCCTCAGTGGAATTATGAGAAGAGAGAAATAGATAGCTACATTCCCAAAAAACACCATACTATTTACACAATTAATAACTGAGAAAACAAGCTTAAAATGTTAAATGACTTTCTTAGTTTCACAAAACAAGTAAAAGGCAGAAAACAGACTTATACCAAGTTTTTCAGCCCCCAAAGCTTTAACTATGAATGCCTGCAAATAATAAATCATTTAGCATCACAAATTTATAGAACACAGAGAAATTTGTGGTTTATATAATCTGTAACATGCAAATAATATTTAGATGATTAGAATAAGTACCACTGTGCAATTAATACTAAATTCTATTTTTTTTTTGCCACACTGTACGGCATGCGGGATCTTAGTTTCATGACCTGGGATGGAACTCCTGCTCCTGCATTGGGAATGGGGTGTCTTAACCACTGGACTGCTAGGGAAGTCCTTAAATTCTATTCAAGCTTTAATTTTTAACTTATTTTTTTTCCAAAGAGAATAAGGTACTCAGGAAGATCAAGTGGAGATGGTTTTCCAAGCAGGCAGGAAATAACTGATAAGTCACAGGAGCATGAATAATTATGCTATGCTCCAAGAATCACAGATAATTCCATGAGGATGGGTCTAAGGGATGCTTGCATGTAGGATTATGGCAGAAGCTTATGACTGGAAAGCTGGCAGAGGATCAAACTAAGATGCAGTTTGCAATATGTGCTAAGAATTTTGGAATTCCTCCTGAAGTTATCAGGAGTCCTCGAGATTTGAAAGAGTATCATATTGTATGCTTCAGAGTTTAGAAATATCACTCTGACAGGTATATAGAGGGAGCATCAGAGTGGAATGTGATTGAGGATAAGGAGACCATTTTGGAGACTGTTAAATAGTCCAAGAAAAGAAAGAGGATAAAGTCCTGTTTTAGAGAAGTAGAAATAATTACATAAAGAAATTGATAGATTCATAATCTCAGTGAATATTCAAAGAATATACAATTATACTCAGTGAACAATTCAATGCTGGGGGCAGATGAAGGGGGGGACTTGTTCCTACTAACTGAAATATGATGATGACTACTTATTGAAAGGGGGAAATAGACAATTTGAGGTGGAGGATGACAATAATTTCTGTTTGATCATATTGTGTTTGATAGTCCACTGAGTCCCTCCAAGTGGAGATGTCCAGTAGAAAACTGAACATAAAGTCCTGAACTCAGAAATCTCTTTTTAAGTAATACATTTGTAAGTCATTTGATTAAAGAGGTAGAATTACAGGCAGATGGGATCAGTCAGAACATGTATACAAAATGAGAAGAAAAATGATCAAATAATACCTATTTAGGGATATTAACATTTAAGAGGTAGGAGATGGAAGAAGAGAATATGATTGAGGAATTAGGAACAGGCGATTAAATTTGAGATCACATATCTTAGTGAAAATGAAGGAAAGAAGTTATGAGAGGAATTGAAAAATTTCCAGTGGATTTGATGATTAAGAAGCCTCATTGTTAACCTTTATTTGTGAACTTTTCAGGGTTAAAACAATATTGTGAATGGATGAGTCAATGAGAGGTTAGAAAATCCAAAGAATGAGTGTGTTTTGATGTTCCAAGAAGCTGAGCTTTAGAATGAAAGACAATCATAAAGAAGTAGCCTCTAAAATAGGAGGAAGAATTGGTACAGATAAAATATTTTTATGTGTGTGGTTTGGACATTGAGAGATTTTCTGTTGACTCTTATTTTATTTGAAGTTAAAGCCAGGATATCCTGAAACAGTGGATGAAGTTCATGGTATTAGAACCTTGAGGAGGACAGAAAAATTAAAAAAAATCAACTCTTGTCAAGAAAGGCAAGAGACACAGAAAGGTTATGGGAGAGCATTAAGACAAGGAAATATAAATGTGACTTTCAATGAGAAAAAAGGAATTAATAAGATTGAAAAGAATTTGAATGATAAAAGAAACCCCTCCCAAAACACTGGGTACATTCCTATATCATAGAAAGCATTTATCACACTTTTTAGAAATTACATTTTATATTAATCTTTTTTTAACATCTTTATTGGAGTATAATTGCTTTACAATGGTGTGTTAGTTTCTACTTCACAACAAAATGAATCAGTTATATATATACATATGTTCCCATATCTCTTCCCGCTTGCATCTCCCTCCCCCCCACCTTCCCTATCCCACCCCTCCAGGCGGTCACAAAACACCAAGCTGATTTCCCTGTGCTATGCGGTGGCTTCCCATTAGCTATCTACCTCATGTTTGTTAGTGTATATATGTCCATGCCTCTCTCTAGCTTTGTCACATCTCACCCTTCCTCCTCTCCATATCCTCAAGTCCATTCTCAAGTAGGTCTGTGTCTTTATTCCTGCCTTACCCCTAGGTTCTTCATGACATTTTTTTTCCTTAAATTCCATATATATGTGTTAGCATACAGTATTTGTCTTTCTTTCTGACTTACTTCACTCTGTATCACAGACTCTAGGTCTATCCACCTCATTACAAATAGCTCAATTTCGTTTCTTTTTATGGCTGAGTAATATTCCATTGTATATATGTGCCACATCTTCTTTATCCATTCATCCGTTGACAGACACTTAGGTTGCTTCCATGTACTGGCTATTGTAAATATAGCTGCAATGAAGATTTTTGTACATGACTCTTTTTGAATTTTGGTTTTCTCAGGGTATATGCCCAGTAGTGGGATTGCTGGGTCATATGGTAGTTCTATTTGTAGTTCTTTAAGGAACCTCCATACTGTTCTCCATAGTGGCTGAACCAATTCACATTCCCACCAGCAGTGCAAGAGTGTTCCCTTTTCTCCACACCCTCTCCAGCATTTATTGTTTCTAGATTTTTTGATGATGGCCATTCTGACTGGTGTGAGATGATATCTCATTGTAGTTTTGATTTGCATTTCTCTAATGATTAATGATCTTGAGCATTCTTTCATGTGCTTGTTGGCAGTCTGTATATCTTCTTTGGAGAAATGTCTATTTAGGTCTTCTGCCCATTTTTAGATTGGGTTGTTTGATTTTTTTTTTATTGAGCTGCATGAGCTGCTTGTAAATTTTTGAAATTAATCCTTTGTCAGTTGCTCCATTTGCAAATATATTCTCCCATTCTGATGGTTGTCTTTTGGTCTTGTTTATGGTTTCCTTTGCTGTGCAAAAGCTTTGAAGTTTATTACGTCCCATTTGTTTTTTTTTTTTTTTTTAATTTCCATTTCTCTAGGAGGTGGGTCAAAAAGGATCTTGCTGTGATTTATGTCATAGAGTGTTCTGCCTATGTTTTCCTCTAAGCGTTTGATAGTTTCTGGCCTTACATTTAGGTCTTTAATCCATTTTGAGCTTATTTTTGTGTATGGTGTTAGGGAGTGATCTAGTTTCATACTTTTACATGTACCTGTCCAGTTTTCCCAGCACCTCTTATTGAAGAGGCTGTCCTTTCTCCACTGTACATTCCTGCTTCCTTTATCAAAGATAAGGTGACCATATGTGCATGGGTATATCTCTGGTCTTTCTATCCTGTTCCATTGATCTATCTTTCTGTTTTTGTGCCACTACCATATTGTCTTGATTACTGTAGCTTTGTAGTATAGTCTGAAGTCTTGGAGCCTGATTCCTCCAGCTCTGTTTTTCATTCTCAAGATTGCTTTGGCTATTTGGAGTCTTCTGTGTTTCCATACAACTTGTGAAATTTTTTGTTCTAGTTCTGGGAAAAATGTCAGTCGTAGTTTGATAGGGATTGCATTGAATCTGTAGATTGCTTTGGGTAGTAGATTCATTTTCACAATGTTGATTCTTCCCATCCAAGAACATGGTATATCTCTCCATCTATTTGTATCATCTTTAATTTCTTTCATCAGTGTCTTATAATTTTCTGCAGGACTTTTGTTTCTTTAGGTAGGTTTACCCCTAGATATTTTATTCTTTTTGTTGCAATGGTAAATGGGAGGGTTTTCTTGATTTCACTTTCAGATTTTTCATCATTAGTGTATAGAAATGCCAGAGATTTCTGTGCATTAATTTTGTATCCTGTTACTTTACCAAATTCATTGATTAGTTCTAGTAGTTTTCTGGTAGCATCTTTAGGATTCTCTATGTATAGTATCATGTCATCTGCAAATAGTGACAGCTTTAGTTCTTCTTTTCTGATTTGGATTCCTTTTATTTCCTTTTCTTCTCCAATTGCTGTGGCTAAAACTTCCAACACTATGTTGAATAATAGTGGTGAGGGTAGGCAACCTTGTCTTTTTCCTGATCTTAGTGTAAATGCTTTCTGTTTTTCACCATTGAGGATGATGTTTGCTGTGGGCTTGTCATATATTGCCTTTATTATGTTGAGGAAAGTTCCCTCTATGCCTAATTTCTGCAGGGTTTTTATCATAAATGGGTGTTGAATTTCATCAAAAGTTTTTTCTGCATCTATTGAGATGATCATATGGTTTTTCTCCTTCAATTTGTTAATATGGTGTATCACATTGATTGATTTGCATATATTGAAGAATCCTTGCATTCCTGGAATAAACCACACTTGATCATGGTGTATGATACTTTTAATGTGCTGTTGGATTCTGTTTGCTAGTATTTTGTTGAGGATTTTTGCATCTATGTTCATCAGTGATTTGGCCTGTAGTTTTCTTTCTTTGTGGCATCCTTGTCTGGTTTTGGTATCAGGGTGATGGTGGCCTTGTAGAATGAGTTTGGGAATGTTCCTCCTTCTGCTGTATTTTGGAAGAGTTTGAGAAGGATAGGTGTTAGCTCTTCTCTAAATGTTTGACGGCATTCGCCTATGAAGCCATCTGGTCCTGAACTTCTGTTTGTTGGAAGATTTTTAATCACAGTTTCAATTTCAGTGTTTGTGATTGGTCTGTTCATATTTTCTATTTCTTCCTGATTCAGTCTTTGTGCCTTTCTAAGCATTTGTCCATTTCTTCCAGGTTGTCCACTTTATTGGCATAGAGTAGCTTGTAGTAATCTCTCATGATCCTTTGCTTTTCTCCACTGTCAGTTGTTACTTCTCCTTTTCCACTTCTAATTCTATTGATTTGAGTCTTCTTCCCTTTTTTTCTTGATGAGTCTGGTGAATGGTTTATCAATTTTCTTTATCTTCTCAAAGAACCAACTTTTAGTTTTATTGATCTTTGCTATCGTTTCCTTCATTTCTTTTTCAGTTATTTCTGATCTGATTTTTATGATTTCTTTCCGTCTGATAACTTTGGGGGTTTTTTTGTTCTTCTTTCTCTAATTGCTTTAGGTGCAAGGTTAGGTTGTTTATTCGAGATCTTTCCTGTTTCTTAAAGTAGGAGTGTATTGCTATAAACTTCTCTCTTAGAAGTGCTTTTGCTGCATCCCATAGGTTTTGGGCCGTCGTGTCTCCATTGTCATTTGTTTCTAGGTATTTTTTGTTTTCTCTTTGATTTATTCAGTGATCACTTCGTTATTAAGTTGTGTATTGTTTAGCCTCCATGTGTTTGTATTTTTTACAGATCTTTTCCTGTAATTAATATCTAGTCTCATAGCATTGTGGTATAAAAAGATACTTGATACAATTTCAATTTTCTTAAATTTACCAAGGCTTGATTTGTGAACCAAGATATGATCTATCCTGGAGAATATTCCATGAGCACTAGAGAAAAATATGTATTCTGTTGTTTTTGGATGGAATGTCCTATAAATATCAATTAAGTCCATCTTGTTTAATGTATCATTTAAAGCTTGTGTTTCCTTATTAATTTTCATTTTGGATGATCTGTCCATGGGTGAAAGTGGGGTGTTAAAGTCCCCTAATATGAATGTGTTACTGTCGATTTCCCCTTTTATGGCTGTTAGTATTTGCCTTATGTATTGAGGTGCTCCTATGTTTGGTGCATAAATATTTACAATTGTTATATCTTCTTCTTGGATCGATCCCTTGATCATTATGTAGTGTCCTTCTTTGTCTCTTGTAATAGTCTTTGTTTTAAAGTCTATTTTGTCTGATATGAGAATTGCTACTCCAGCTTTCTTTTGGTTTCCATTTGCATGGAATATCTTTTTCCATCCCCTTACTTTAAGTCTGTATGTGTCTCTAGGTCTGAATTGTGTCTCTTGTAGGCAGCATATATATAGGTCTTGTTTTTGTATCCATTCAGTCAATCTGTGTCTTTTGGTGGGAGCATTTAGTCCATTTACATTCAACGCAATTATCGATATGTATGTTCCTATTCCCATTTTCTAAATTGTTTTGGGTTCGTTATTGTAAGTTTTTTCCTTCTCTTGTGTTTCTTGCCTAGAGAAGTTCCTTTAGCATTTGTTGTAAAGCTGGTTTGGTGGTGCTGAACTCTCTCATCTTTTGCTTGTCTGTAAAGGTTTTAATTTCTTCACCAAATCTGACTGATATCCTTGCTGGGTAGAGTAATCTTGGTTGCAGGTTTCTCTCCTTCATCACTTTAAGTGTGTCCTGCCACTCCCTTCTGGCTTGAAGAGTTTCTGCTGAAAGATCAGCTGTTAACCTTATGGGGATTCCCTTGTGTGTTATTTGTTGTTTTTCCCTTGCTGCTTTTAATATGTTTTATTTGTATTTAATTTTTGACAGTTTGATTAATATGTGTCTTGGCATATTTCCCCTTGGATTTATCCTGTATGGGACACTCTGTGCTTCCTGTACTTGATTAACTATTTCCTTTCCCATATTAGGGAAGTTTTCAACTATGATCTCTTCAAATATTTTCTGTCCCTTTTTTTTTCTCTTCTTCTTCTGGAACCCCTATAGTTCAAACGTTGGTGCGTTTAATGTTGTCCCAGTGGTCTCTGAAACTGTCCTCAGTTTTTTTCATTCTTTTCTCTTTATTCTGCTCTGCAGTAGTTATTTCCACTCTTTTATCTTCCAGGTCACTTATCCATTCTTCTGCCTCAGTTATTCTGCTATTGTTCCCATCTAGAGTATTTTTCATTTCATTTATTATGTTGTTGAGCATTGTTTGTTTCATCTTTAGTTCTTCTAGGTCTGTGTTAAATGTTTCTTGCATTTTGTCTATTCTATTTCCAAGATTTTGCATCATCTTTACTATCATTATTCTGAGTTCTTTTTCAGGTAGACTGCCTATTTCCTCTTCATTTGTTAGGTCTGGTCGGTTTTTATCTTGCTTCTTATTCTGCTGCGTGTTTTTCTGTCTTCTCATTTTGCTTATCTTACTGTGTTTGGGGTCTTCTTTTTGCAGGCTGCAAGTTTGTAGTTTCCATTGTTTTTGGTGTCTGTCCCCAGTGGCTAAGATTGGTTCAGTGGGTTGTGTAGGCTTCCTGGTGGAGGGGACTAGTGCCTGTGTTCTGGTGGATGAGGCTGGATCTTGTGTTTCTGGTGGGCAGGTCCACGTCTGGTGGTGTGTTTTGGGGTGTCTGTTGACTTATTATGATTTTGGGCAGCCTCTCTGCTAATGGGTGGAGTTGTGTTCCTGTCTTCCTAGTTGTTTGGCATAGGATGTCCAGCACTGTAGCTTGATGGTCCTTGAGTGAAGCTGGGTGCTGGTGTTGAGATGGAGATCTCTGGGAGATTTTCTCCATTTGATATTATGTGCAACTGGGAGGTCTCTTGTGGACCCGTGTCCTGAAGTTGGCTCTCCCACCTCAGAGGCACACACTAACTCCTGGCTGCAGCACCAAGAGCCTTTCATCCACACAGCTCAGAAGAAAAGGGAGAAAAAGTGGAAAGAAAGAGTTACTAGAAGTAGAAAGAAAGAAAGGATGAAAGAAAGAAGGAAAGAAAGAAAGAAAGAACCAAAGAAAGAAAGGAGGGAGGGAGGGAGGGACGGAGGAGTGATGGAAGGAGAGAAGGAAGGAAAAAAAGAAAGAAGATAATTAAAGTAAAATAAAGTAAGATAAAATATAATAAAGTTATCAAAATAAAAACATAATTATTAAGAGAAAAAAAAAACACAAAAAACATAAAAACGGATGGAGAGTACCCTGGGACAAATGGTGGAAGCAAAACTATACAGACAAAATCTCACACAGAAGCATATACATACACACTCACAAAAAGAGGAAAAGGGGAAAAAATCATAAATCTTGCTCTCAATTTGGGATGATTCATTGGTTAAAGGAGAGAAGAAACAAAAGAAAGAATGGAGATAAAGTAAAATCAAATAAAGTTATTAAAATAAAAAGTAATTATTAACAAAAAAATTAAAAAAAAACAAAAACAAAAACAAAAAACGGATGGATAGAACCCTCGGACAAATGGTGGAAGCAAAGCTATACAGACAAAATCTCACCCAGAAGCATACACATACACACTCACAAAAAAGGAAAAGGGTAAAAATTAATGAATCTTGCTCTCAAAGTCCACCTCCTTAATTTGGGATGATTCATTGTCTATTCATGTATTCCACAGATGCAGGGTACATCAAGTTGATTGTGGAGATTTAATCTGCTGCTTCTGAGGCTGCTGGGAGAGATTTCCCTTTCTCTTCTTTGTTCTCACAGCTCCCAGGGGCTCAGCTTTGGATTTGGCCCCGCCTGTGTGTGTAGGTCACCTGAGGGCGTCTGTTCTTTGCTCAGACAGGACGGGGTTAAAGGAGCCGCTGATTCGGGGGCTCTGGCTCACTCAGGCCAGGGGTAGGGAGGATCACGGAGTGCAGGGTGAGCCTGCAGCAGCAGAGGCCAGCGTGACATTGCACCAGCCTGAGGCGTGCCATGTGTTCTCCTGGGGAAGTTGTCCATGGGTCCTGGGACCCTGGCAGTGACGGGCTGCACAGGCTCCCCGGAAGGGGGGTGTGGATAGTGACCGGTGCTCGCACACAGGCTTCTTGGTGGTGGCAGCAGCAGCCTTAGCGTCTCATGTCAGTCTCGGGTCCGGGCTTTTAGCCGTGGCTCATGCCCATCTCTGGAGCTCCTTTAAGCAATGCTCTTAATCCCCTCTCCTCGCACACCAGTAAACAAAGAGGGAAGAAAAAGTTTCTAGCCTCTTCAGCAGGTCCAGACTTTTCCCCGGACTCCCTCCCGGCCAGCCATGGTGCACTAACCCCCTGCAGGCTGTGTTCACACCGCCAACCCCAGTCCTCTCCCTGCACTCTGACCAAAGCCCGAGCCTCAGCTCCCAGCCCTGCCCACTCCGGCTGGGGAGCAGACAAGCCTCTCGGGCTGGTGAGTGCCAGTAGGCACCGATCCTCTGTGCGGGAATCTCTCCACTTTGCCCTCTGCACCCCTGTTGCTGTGCTCTCCTCTGTGGCTCCGAAGCTCCCCCCCTCTGCCACCTGCAGTCTGTGCCCGCGAAGGGGCTTCCTAGTGTGTGGAAACCTTTCCTCCTTCACAGCTCCCTCCCACTGGTGCAGGTCCCGTCCCTATCCTTTTGTCTCTGTTTATTCTTTTTTTTTTTGCCCTACCCAGGTACGTGGGGGGTTTCTTGCCTTTTGGGAGGTCTGAGGTCTTCTGCCAGCATTCAGTAGGTGTTCTGTAGTAGTTGTTCCACGTGTAGATGTATTTCTGGTGTATCTGTGGGAAGGAAGGTGATCTCTGCGTCTTACTCTTCCGCCATCTTCCCGGAAGTCTCTATATTACTCTTTTACAGATGATAAACTAACTTGAGAACAAGGGTTAAGTACTTTATTTTTGCGTCCTTTAAGCACAGAGATTTTCCACTTAATAGATGCTATGGCAAAAACTTTTGGTTACTTAAACAATGGCTTTGTTCTTTAATTTATAGAATCTCAAATCTGTTCATTAAGCAATATACCCAAGGCTAGGAGATAAATCATGAATTTTCTATACCTATCATGGTAATCCCATAGATTTTTCATGGTGATTTCCATTAGCAGGGTTCAGAAAACTTTTTCTCTAAAGGACCAGAGAGTAAATAATTTTGGGCTTTGAACACCATACAGTCTCTATCACAACTACTTAACTCTGCTATTGTAGTTGGAAAACAGCCATAGATTACACATAAATGAATAAGTATGTCTGTATTCCAATGATACTTTATCTGAAAAAAACAGGTGGGAACAGATTTGACCTAAGCACTAAAGTTTACTGACTGGTGGTATAGAGTTTGTATATGACACACTTTTGACCAACGACATATAAGCTGAAATCTGTTTGAGGGTCTTCTAGAAAGATATTTTTCTTGGTTAAAAAAAAAGAGAGAGAGAGCTCACCATAGAAAGACTTTTTTCTCCTTCATGCTTTGGACAAGGAACAAGGGCAGACCTTCTGTGAACATGAGGCAATAAGTCTGAGGATAAAAGCCAATGTATTGAGAACAAAACAATAGGAGAGAAGAATGAAAATATCTTAAATACTTGATATATCATTGTGTCATTGAATTAACTTGGAACTGCCAACAACTGTTTTTATTTTAGATACAATCATTGACTGTCTTCATTGAATAAATGACTGATTCTCAGGTGTTTAGTTACTTATAGTCAAAGCACCCTAACCAATCAGAAGCTCAATATGTGTTTCAGGAACATTAAAACATTAAGATCGTAAAATGCAAAGAGAGGTTAAGTATGGGATGTTTTAGTTATAGAAAACAATAAGACAAAATCTAGAATTTTCAGGCAATAAAATAGTATAAGTAATAGTATAGTATAATAGTATAAGTATCAAATAGTATAAGTAATAAATGATGCATATGGATATTAAAATATATAAGCAAAAATTTAAAAAGATCATGAGTAATGTTAATTTCTATAAATTGTTAGAATATAAAGCAGAGAGCATCATTGCACACAGATTAAAACAAATATAAGACAAAGTGTTTTAAGTTGAACTATAAGAGAATTCTCCTGGTGGAAACTGGAAAGTTTTTTGATTGTGTAATGATGGAAGTATGCCTCATTTTTCATCTCTTCCACCTCCAAAGAAAAAAAGACTTAAAATTCATTAATTGACACTTGCATCTGTGTAAACCTCTTTTGCTCTGAATTGAAGTCTCTCAGCTATCTTTTAAAAATGATTTTTAGGTTTGGCATATAATTTGCATTTTTGAAGTGTACTTTGTGGAAAGGGGGAAAGTGAATGTCTACATGCTGCAGAGGAGAAAAAAAGCCCCACACCCACTGCTGTAACTCAAACAATGGGAGATAATTTGAGTTAAAATCTGAGATTTGGCTGAAACTAGGTAATTATTTAATTATATCTTTTAACCCCCAAAGGTAGAAATTAACTGCTCTTTTTTTGCTGGGTCTTATTTTATAATTTCTGAATTCAGCCCCATCTTAGAGCACAACTAAAATATACAATAGATTAAACTCTTTCATAAAATTCTTTAGGATAAAATATCTAAGTATATTAGTTAGAAGAAGAACAAGAGAAGGAAGAGAATAACTATCTATTTCAGCCATCTTTCTTTGTGCTACCCTCTACCAGGTTTCATGCAGAGCAGATTTTCTTCAAAACTCTTCTCTTTGCTCTGTGACACTTTCCTTAATCACCTATTCCAAGCCCTCCCCTACTCCAATATCACTTTGTACAAATCTTTAGTTTTTTCACAATGACATAGAATCTTGTTTTGTTCTTGTTGCTTATTCTTTCCCCATATATGATGAGATTTTGGAGGCAGTAATTGTGCTTTCGTCATGACTATATGAATAGCATGTAGTACAGTGTCTGTCATATAGCAGGTGCTGGGTAACTGTGTAAAATGGATTGAACATCTGAGTGAATGCCAGAAGCCATCAGGCTCAGAAGCATTCCCTATTGCAAAGGAGCTCCCTTTCATTCCTGTGGGATCTTCTATCTCCTCTTACATTTGGATATTGTGGATTGCTGTAACATTTTGGGAAACACAATTTCCCAAAATAAAAGGAGTCACAAAACACAATCTAAACTCTAGATTCCCTTCTTTCCCTCTAGGAAGTCAAAGTACCATTGGGAGTCTTCCATCCACTTCTCATGCCTTCATTCTTGGGTGTCCATTGCCGATTATGACCCCAAAGATCTACAGAATATATTTGCACTTTGTTGATAAGAAATTCTAAGTGTAAGGAAGTACATTGGACTGAGAATCAGGAAGCATCTGGATTGTGCTGTAGCTTTTGTATATATCGTTTCATGAGATCTTCACAACAACCTTCCACACACATGTGGAAATGTAATCCCACATATTCACCTTTCTCTTATTTTCTCATTTGTGAAATTTTATTCTGTGACTGGTCAGGTTGTTTGCTTTCAGTATGCTATCTAAAATTCTTATCACTTCAGAATTAGTAAATTGATCCTGGTGAGGTCACAGTACATGAATTGTAAGGCATATATATGGCAGATGATTTGAATTGGTCCTGTTTGTTTACAAAGCCAATGCTTATGTTACTGACTCAGAGTTCTAGTCTGCATTCTGCTGTCAATCACTCAATTATCTAAGTCTGAACATGTGAAAGAACTTCTCTTCCTGTTCTTCTATAAAAAGAAGGAAGATGATTAGATGATTTTGAAGGCACTGCTTCTCAAATTTTACAGGAATAGAGACCACCTTGGTATCTTGTTAAAATGTAATTCTTATTCACTAGGTTTGGGGTAGGACCTGAGTTTCTGTGTTTCTTGAAGGTTCCTAGGTGATATCAAAACACATGGTCTATAGACCATACTTCCAGTATAAAGGTGGCTTTTTCTAAGAATTCTTCATTCTACGGACAAAACTATTTTCTACCAGTGATCCTCCAGGTCATATTAGATATACTCTTATCCTAAAAAAAACAAAAACAAAAACAAATAGCAAAAAGAGAAAAAAAAAACTGAAGAAGAGGGAAGTCAATCAGAAACATCCCAGTGTGATTGTTGTATTGATGAACAGTTTTGCATCTGTAAGAGCAACTGCTATCCAGGCAATGTGCTTTCATGTTTCACAGCTCCCTGAATAAAATTTCAAATACCATCTGTCTGAGCCACCACTGGGGATGGCTTTCCATCTGTACTTAGTATTTCCCTGCTTTGCAATAATCACCTGGCTATCAAGAAGCTCCACAATCTTTAAAGAATGAAACACAAAACTTCTCTTCCAAGGATTGATGATAACAGGCAATTGAGCTAATGCTACACAACACAACATGGTATGAATATAGCTTTCTAATTCAGATCTGGATTCATTTGGTTTTGGAGTAATTGCTGACACCTTTGGCACATAATGACAGTCACTTTTGCACATTTGCTGGAAAAAGTAAGTTTCATACACTTTTCACCATTAAAACAATCATATCAGCAATACTTCAAACAACATTGCAAAGGACAAAGGGAAAAGTGGTGTATAAAAGGGAGTTGAAAGGAAGAAAATGTTGATATCACAAACTGCTGTGCCAAGTTCTCTGTTACAACCGAATCAGAGTGGTCATTGAGGTCAAGTTTGTAATTAAACACAAACCACTTTAAAAACTATGATTTGAAGTTAAATTAGCTTATGTTATTAAGATGTTTGCTTTAATTTAATATTTTAAATGTTGCATTAGATGTTAATATATCAATGTTTCATGGAAATAACAACATATAAGAAAATGTTGTTGCTGAAGCTACAAGACGTCTTATCAGATTTTTTTCTTTCCTACATATATTCTTGGTATACATTTGATAAATCATGGAATTGCTTCTTCCTTCATAATTACCAGTGACCTCACTGGTCTTGAAAGTCATCATGTTTGTAAGTGTGGTATTTTTCAAAAGATCAACAATTTTAAAATGCTGCTATCCAAATTCATCTTTCTACTTTGATCATGTTTTTCTTACACAAGAGAAAATACTAATGGATGTGTTTTTGTTTCTTTCTCATATGAAAGAACAAGTAAATTATTATAGTTTGCATGGAAATTGTGGGCTAAAGGAACTTTTCTTAGTTGCTGATTTTTCAGTGTTGGAACATGAGAAAGAAGGAAAGGACTCAATGGACATTCTTTTCTCTCCTACATCTTTAGTCATCCAAGGTAGTACCTACCTCAGATGGAAGTCAGAGTCAGTATGTTATGTGTGAAGTGGAAGGCTGGTAGTTGAGTAATAATGTGTGCCAATTGCTAACATATCATTGACATGCACTAAAAAAAGTTCCAACAGAATTGAAAACCCACTAATATTAAAAGTTCGATGAGGTCTTTTTTACTATTCTTTCATGAATTGCCTACCTGGCTTTGACTTGTTTGTTTAGAGAGCTTTCTTTTCCTCTGCTGTAAGAAAGTACTATAGCCAAGAGACAGTTATGTGGGATACACAACTTTTCTTTTCAAATGTACTATATGAAAGACATATCTCCCTTGACTGACCCTTCAAGTGGATCTTTTGAAATGTAATAAGGAGATAAAGACCTCCTTGAGTACTGTATTTTTCCCCAGTTTTATTGAGATAACCATCACTTGTTTTAGGGAACAACAAAGGATATAATGGATACAGAGAATCATTTGATAAAATGCCTCAAGTTAGAAGGCAAATGTGCCAGAAGCTAAGAATTTCAGGAAGTTTTAAGAAATAGCTTTATGCTTTTCCAACTTGGATGAATACAACAATAAATGGATAGGTTTAAAAAAAAAAACAAACAAATAAAATGAGTAGCAAAATTTTCTTTTTCTCTTGGATTTATAAATCTTAAATTTAACAAAATGCAGACTCACAGCAATGCCTTTCAATATTTCACTTAAGATAATTGTAATATAAGTACAAAGATAGTTGAAGAACTCACATTCAAAGCTCTATTCTAAAGTGTTTTGGCATCATGCCTAATATTTTACTATTCTTGTATATGTTGAAAAATGTTAACCATATGAGTATACATGCTAGATTTTACTACAATAGTTAATCACAGTGTATAAAATATTAAACACATACCAGTTAAATGAAATCTGTACCAAAATTTCAAGAAACTCCTGAAGCATGGTACTAGAATTTAAGAGATCCATGGAAAACAGCCACCTATAGAAGGCTTAGCTGTAGTTTTTACATTATTCCAAAGGTTTCTGTCCCTTGCTCCAACAAATGGGAGCAACAAAGAATTTGTGTTGTACAGATTGGGCATAAAGACATATAGATCAGGGCTCATGACTTCAGGAACATCAGGTTCTGCTTCCACCTTCCATTTTGCTAACCGTATCCATTAACCATTTGTTAAGGCTTCACTTTCCTATTACAAGAGAAAGATCCTTTGAAACCACACTGAGAGAAAGAAATGTTTGACATGCTGCTATCACTGGAAGAGGAATGTACTGAATTAAATTCATTCTAAAATGTGAATTATTGGAATAAATCTACCTAAGGAGGCAAAAGACCTGTACTCCAAAAATTATGAGATGCTGGTGAAAGCTATACCTTGTTCTTGAATTGGAATAAGCAATATTGTGAAAATAACTATACTACCCAAGGCAATCTATAGATTCAATGAAATCCTTATCAAATCATCAATGATGTTTTTCACAGAACAAGAACAAAAATTTTTTTAATTTGTATGGAAACACACACAAAAAAACAAATATCAAGGCAATTTTGAGAAAGAAAATCAGAGTGGGAGGAATCAGGCTCCCTGACTTCAGACTATACTACAGAGCTACAGTAATCAAAGCAGTATGATACTGGCACAAAAATAGACAGATAAATCAATGGAATAGGATAGAAAATCCAGAAATGAACCCACACACCTATGGTCAATTAATCCATGACAAAAGAGGCAAGAATATATAATGGATAAAAGACAGTCTCTTCAATAAGTGGTGCTGGGAAAACTGGATACTACATGTAAAAGAATGAAACTAGAAAATTCTCTAACCTACTATACAGAAATAAACTCAAACTGGATCAAAGACATAAATGTAAGGCTGGCTATTATAAACTTCTTAGAGGAAAACATAGGCAGAACACCCTTTGACATAAATCACAGCAATATCTTTTTGGATTCATCTCCTAGAGTAATGGAAATAAAAATAAAAATAAACAGATGGGCTCAAATTAAACTTAAAAGCTTTTGCACAGCAAAGGAAGCCATAAACAAAATGAAAAGACAACATACAGAATGGAAGAAAACATTTGCAAATGATGCAACCTACAAGGGAATAATCTCCAAAATATACAAACAGCCCATACAACTCAATATCAAAAAAATGACTCAACCCAATCAAAAAATCAGCAGAAGATCTAAATAGACATTTCTCCAAAGAAGACATATATATGGCCAAGAGGCACATGAAAAGAGGCTCAACATCATTAATTATTACAGAAATGCAAATCAAACTACAGTGCAGTATCACCTCACTCTAGTCAGAATGGCTATCATCAAAAAGTCTACAAACAATAAATGCTGGAGAGGGTGTGGAGAAAAGGGAACCCTCCTATACTGTAGGTGGGAATGTGAATTGGTGCAGCCACTATGGAAAAAAGTCTGGAGCTTCCTTAAAGAACTAAAAAGAGTTCCCTTGTGATCCAGCAATCCCACTTCTGGGCTTTCTGTGGAAAGATAAATCAATGAGAAAACTATATTTTGAAAAAATATATGCAACCCAATATTCATTACAACACTATTTACAATTGGCAAGACATGGAAGCAGCCTAAATGTCCATGTATGAATATATAAAGAAGAAAGTATATATATATATATATATGTATATATGTCACATAATATATAATATCACTGGTAATATATAATATTATTCAGCCATAAAAAAGAATGAAATAATGCCATTTGCAACAACATGGATAGACCTAGAGATTATCATACTAAGTGAAGTAAGTCAGACAGAGAAAGATAAATATCATATGATACATATTGGAATCTAAAAATAAAAAAATACAAATCAACTTATTTACAAAACAGAAACAGACTCATGGACAGAAAACAAACTTGTGGTTCCTAAAGGTGGGAGAGGGATGAGGAATAAATTAATAAACTGGAATTGACATACACACACTACTATGTATAAAATAGAGAACCAACAAGGACCTACTGTATAGCACAGGGATATACTCGATATTCTATAATAACCTATATGGGAAAAGAATCTGAAAAATAATGGATATATGTATATGTATAACTGAATCACTTTGCTGTACACCTAAAACTAACATAACATTGTAAATCAACAATATTTCAATAAAATAAAAATATAACATGTGAATTATCGATACAGAGCCTTTGTAAATAACCAGGTTTGACTAAGTTAAAAAAAGGTGAGATGACATTATATAACAAACATGTCGAAGCTTAATACATTTCTAATTGGATTATTTATTTTAGGAACTGGTAAGCAGGAAACACTAAAGAGAAATTTAGTTAATTCAAAGGAATAATTCATAAATGAGTCTCGAACTCCATGAATATTTTTCAATATTATTTTGTGTGGTGCATTTGAATTCTTCAAACGTTCTTTAGGAGCAACCACAGGCCTGCTTGGGCTATATTCTGTGTCTGGCCTCTAGTTCAGTGAAAGCAGTTTTGCTTCCAGCTGTTCAAAACATTGGGTTTCAAAATTATATTTAATTTAAAAAATATTTGGGGCCATTCTAGTCTAGAAGATGTTGTGTTCACATTTTTAAAGGACATCTTTTATGTAAGACAAAAAAAAGCACACAACAATTAATAGCTTTTCTATCTGTTTAATCTCTATGTATGGATTTAACATATTTAGGTTGAACTGTGCCTAACAAACCCATTTTTTTATTCTACCAGAGCATTCCATTGGATGTTATTTCCCAACCTCCATTGCAATTACATGTGGTCATGTGGCTGAGTTCTGCCAAATGTACTCCACTTCCAGGTCCAGTCCATAAAGTCCTTTTACTCCTGATTCACTCTCTTTCTTCACCTGTCACCTCTATATCACTGCCCAGAGTGACCTAGGAAACTAATGATTAAAACAGACACATCCTCCATTGAGTTAGGTCACCATATAACTCCATGAGACAGACAGAGCCTTATTCCTGTTCACTTTCTGTGAACTATAAGTAAACCTTATATTGTGCTATCAATGATATTTTAGAGTTTATTTGTTACAGCAACAAGCATCACCTTAAATAATACATATGACTTGGAACAATATTTCTGCAAAAACTCTATAGCAAACATTTACCTAATTGTAAAACTTTACAAGAATTCTAATTAAAGTCAGGAAGAAGACAAGAATGCTTGCTACCCCTGATATTTAATACTGTATTGAAAATCCTAACCAATGAAATAAAACAAGTAAAATATAAAAATTATAAAGATTGAAAGAGAAAAACTGCTATTGTGTGCATATAACATTATTCTCAATATAAAAATTGTAAAAATTAACAGAGCTAATGACAGAGCTTAGTACATTTTCTGGATAAAAGATCCACAATATAAACATTGGTAGGTCTAAATTCCAACACTGTGAAAGAATATATTTCTCTTATTTTTAAGCCACCCATTTGTGGAATTTTGTTAAGAAAACTCTAGGAAAAGAATACACCTACCTTGTCATCTTACGAACTTCCTGAGAACCTAGGAAAGTTTCTCTGTTAACTTACAAAAAGATTTTGGTTAACATAAAATTACATTGAGAGAATTCTTCTGCCATGCTAATCATTTAGACCCTCAATGTTATGAGACAGTCAGAAACCACGAATACTTCAATGGAAGAGATGCAAACTCATGTCTTTGATTAAATTCTGCTATTTTGAAAAGAAAAAGTGAATGCAAGGTGTGAAAGTAGAGGAAGGAAGGAGGAATTGAAGTGAATCTTTCATTTTCTTCAACTACTAAATATGTCTACTTGAGACATATTTCATTGCAAGACTTGGAAAACCTTAGTACTGTTTTACTCTGGTTTTCATTGCTTTATCACACAACAGCAAAGGAGCTACATAAATGGAAATTGCCAATCCACTAAAAAAAACCAGCAGTTATGGTCTTCATAATAACCTTCACTGTCCCAAAAAGTGAGGAATTAGTGGAAGGAGTAACAAGAATCTGTGTGTCTCAAGGAATTTTGGTTTCCCAACAATGACAGATAGGTGGAAGGAGAATTATTCACTGAATTGAGCTCCAAGACTTCAAGGAACAAGATGAGTTAATATGACTTTTATGATGATTCACACTGATTCTCAAAACCTAGCATGTGCATGATAGGTTCAAAATATTCCTTGGGTGATTTCTAAATCCAACAGTGATGTTAATTTAAGTTATTCTCTAAAGTTTGATCAGTATGAGCTGCATTAATACAGCAAACACATCAGTGTGAAAAGATTGCTACTTTTATCATTGAAGACCATGGTTCTCAAGCTGGTTTCCTATAAAAATTGCTTTGAGCACCTGTTAAAAACTCATATTACTGGGCTCTGCCCAAGATTTAAAGTGTCAGAACCCCCAACTGGGACATATCTGTGTTTTAAATAAAATCCCCATGTGTATCTTGTGCAACCAGCATTGCATGGATTTCCACATGGTAGTCATGTATCTAAAGAGTGACCCGAGTAAGGCTGGAAAAAGATACTCACCCTTTATTATGTACATAGTCAATGCTATGTGTTTTGCTAGGTTATTGCATTAATCTTCATAGAAATTCTATGAAAGAGGAAGGAGTATTAATCTCCTTATAGAACCGATGGAAATGAGACACAGATTACATAAATAAATTGCATCAGTAAAGTGAAAGACAAGAGTTGGAGCTGGCATACAAATCCAAGTTTGTCAAACTGCAAACTCATAATCTTTTTATAACGGCCTCCAATTTCATGGCCAAAATAGTTCTTATGAATGAAATGGATCAAGGGAAAAAAAAAACAGTTCACTTCTATTCAAGATGATCTGTGGAAGATGGTAGAGAGCACCGTTCCCCCTCCCACCAGGGGGTATTAACATATAATAATGCCTAATTTTAATAATAACAACAGTATTATATAAGGTTGTATGCTTTTCAGAGAGTTTTCTCATAAAACATCTTATTAGATCCTATCAACGATCTTCTGTGGTAAGTAGGACAGAGATTATTAACTACATTTATAGATGAGGACAGGGTGGTTCAGGAAAGAAGAAAAGGAGACATTTCAAGATTGCACTGACAATGAAAAGTTATTAATTCTTTATGCTTCCACTCTCCAATAATATATCTTTATCTTTTTTGAGGAAGTAATACATTTCTTCACTATTTACTCCAACCTCATCAAGTGTGAAATCTGATTTTTAGAAGCCAAAATGATAGTGGAAATGACTGAAAACGACAGTGTAATAAGAAAGTAAACGTGGGTTTCAGATTGAGATTTACGTCTACAATTTACTAAATTTATGAAAAGGAAAACTAAACTCTAAGGCTCAGCTTTACTCCCCTGTAAAATGTACATGAAACTAATATTCCATATATTAGAGAACTTGGAAGAATATAAATTACCTATCCCAGTGCCCTGAAATCACTCACAATAAATGCTGGCACTATCACCACTATGGCAAAGGCATCCACAGATATGCAGATAGCACAGATAGCAGAAGTAAGATATTAGGAATGCAGGGGGTGCTATTACACAGAACCTTTGGCAGAGAGTGAGGCATATATAGTTATCTTTTCTTTTGGGAGTTAGAGGTAGTCTCCATCCCAAGAATAAAATGGAGGCCCTTTGTGGGGAACACTGATAATTTTTATAATAGCTTGAAGAGAAATCTTTTGAATATCTTCCATCTGGGGAGAGTTGAGTAATTGTTTTCTGGGTCTGGCAATGCCTTTTGTGTAGCTTTTCACTTTTGAGCTGAAGGGACCAGGGGAATGCTTGTGTGAGCTGGCTGCTTTAGGGATACTCCCAGCTTATCATCTTAAGAAAAAATTGATAAATGAGACCTTCAGCTTTCCTTCAAAATTGTCATAGTTTGATTTACCACATTGGATAGAAGACAGGACTTCAGTGCAGCAGCTCCAACTAGGAAAACAAATTATGCATTTGTCTCAAACAGCTTGATCTCCTTAGGACTAGGGCCTAGCAGGCAGAGGATAGAGAGAAAACAAAACAAAACCAACCAAACAAACAATCAAACAAGAAGTAACCATGGTTCAACACTTACTATGGGCCAGAGATATGCTTTGGGTAGTTTACTTTTTAAAACCCATAATAAACCTTTAAGAGAGGTGTTTTGGTTCTGCTTTACAGAAGACTAAACTGACATTAAAAGAGTTTAAGTGACTCTCTCAGGGATTTCCAAAACATAATTATTGAGCTGGTATTAAAATTCATGTCTGCTTATCTGAAGAAACTATTTTCACTCTGCCATGCTGCCTACTATTTTGTACATTATGTACCTGTGGTTTTAAATTTTCATTCAGATTAAAATTGAAATACAGTATACAGAGATAGAAAGATTTCTGTATTTTCTTTAACATCTTTATTGGAGTATAATTGCTTTCCATTGCTGTGTTAGTTTCTGCTGTATAACAAAGTGAATCAGCTATACGTATACATATATCCCCATATCCCCTCCCTCTTGTGTCTCTATCCCACCCCTCTAGGTGGTCACAAAGCACCAAGTTGGTCTCCCTGTGCTATGCGGCTGCTTCCTACTAGCTATTTTACATTTGGTAGTGTATACATGTCCATGCCACTTTCTCACTTAGTCCCAGCTTACCCTTCCCCCTCCCTGTGTCCTCAAGTCCATTCTTAACGACTGTGTCTTTATTCCTGTCCTGCCCAGAGGTTCTTCAGAACCATTTTTTTAGATTCCATATATATGTGTTAGCATATGGTATTCATTTTTCTTTTTCTGACTTACGATATTTTAAGCATTGTGTCTAACCCCCAAATGAAGGATTGGTTATAGTTATTCTTCAAGATTAAAGTATTTTTCTTCCTTCCCATTTTGAATTCAAGAACTGAGGTGTTTCATCAATTACCCTCAAGACTTACACAGGGGCTGTGAATAAGACTCCTCCCACCTTCACACTCTCACTTTTCCTTGGGATTCAAAAACAATGCAACAACACAAGAACAGTGATGGGCAAACAAAGATCCTTGTCTTGATTGATCTGTTCTTCATTCCCACTGCCAACTCCTTCTCCATACAATGCTTTACAATGCACTGCATCTATAATACCCTGCCATATAAATATTAGTATGAACATAATAAACTTCAGGCACAAAAGGCTCTAATCCTCACATCATTCCAGAGCCATTATGGTGACAATGACATAATTTATAAAAAAGAAAATTAGCAAAGCTCTGTGCCAGTTATCAGAAGCAAAGCACATGTCCGAGGCACACATCAGAGACCTCATTTTCAAATTTTAAATTGCTTGTAGCTCTTCACCTTAAGATTTCAAAGTAGTGTCATCTGGAGCTTTGAATTTAAGCATAACTCCAACAAATCAGATTTATTGCGGAATAACTGAAAATTCTGTGCATGAGAATAAGCAATTGTTCCTTTTATGAGTTTATATACTTCCTAATTGTGCTCTGGCTTTCTCTTCATGTCACAGGGTTGTCCATGTCAGCTTTGCTTACCACTTTTCCTTCTCTCGATTCTGAATGTGCTCGATACCCAAAGGAAAAAAAGTCTGGTTTTATTTAAAATTGGCTTTAGTGTTTGCATGTGTTGTATTTAAGACATTAAAATCAGGAAATTAGATTCCTGACAACCATGGGAATTAATTACTTCTACCCATTACACATCAAGACCAAATTATTTCACTTCTTGAAACAGTTTTTCTTAATTGTTTCATGCTTTGCTGAGTCATATTAAACACAAATAGTCACTTCTTTGGTTTTATTGACAATGTATGGTTTGAATTATGTTGTTGATGGTCTTTTTGGAAACTGTACTTTTTACTATTTCTTTTCTTTCCTGCTTCCATTTGTAATTTGATGGTGGCAGGGTCTTACCTAAATTAAAGTTTGTTTTATTCTTTAGAGTTACTTCAATTGATATATATTTTCAAAATTTACAACCTACACCTAATGGAATCAAGAATAAGATTTTTTTTTTGCTCTTAATTTTTCTTTGGCTGTATTTTTCAGTATGGCAGCCACTGCCCACATGTAGTTATTTAAATAATTTAATGTAATTAAAATTAAGCAAAATTGAAGTGTAAGTTTATCGGTAATATTGGCCATCTATCAAGTTCTCCATGGTAACCTGTGGCTAGTGGCTACTATTCTGAACAGCAGAGGTAAAGAACATTTCTATCATCATTGCAGAAAGTTCTATTAGACAGAACTGCTTCAAGGGCTCCTTCCAAATGATGAAGCAACTGCTTCTTCACAGAGTTGTAATGAAGAGTAACCAAAAGAAACATCCAAACCCTCACCCCCAAAACCCTAAGTGTCTTTATGATGACACAGGTTCATTAAATACTCATTTATTGGACTACTGGTTACTGTCTATAACAAGATTCTGGTTGGAGTGTAAGAATGTTCATCACTGGAAATCTAACGGCCTTCCATGTGGTTATTTGCATGAGGGATCAAGGGTTCAAATACGAAAGGACCAGTAAGAAAGGCTTATTATTGAGAGTGTGTTTAGCATGTATAGAAGAGGGTAGAGGGGAGGAAAAAAATTGGTATACCCTGTTATAAGAGAAATTTAAATTCATTGAGTTGAGATTCCCAGATGCAAGCTCCTAGGGGAGATAATTATTCATTATAAATGGAAGACATGTTTAGCTAGAGTTTATAAACCACTAAGGCACAAGGTACATACCTCTGGGATACTTAGAAGAAAATAAAACTAAAGGAAGCAGATATTCCTTCCCAATGTCCTTTTGGCACCTGGACAGATGGAGAATATATCTACAAGAGACCATTGGAAACAATGACATCTAGTGAGGTAATACAGTGTCTCTTGGAACAATAGGTGATCTGAGAGGACTGACAACCTTGGGACATCAATAGCATCCCCTGGAAGGACCTGGTGCAGTAGCATCAGAACTCTCAGGGAACACAAAGAGCAGGAGATGCATCTAGGATGGAGAGAGGTAACGTAATGGCAAAGAGTAGAAGATAAAGATGCCTTACAAAGAACTGCTGTCCACTTCTCAGTGCTTATTAATATAAAAAATAAGATGATACATTTTAGTTTATCAGAGAAGTAACATGGTTTAATACATGCATTAATATTTGAGTATATGGTTCTTGGTGGGGTTGAAATGGCTACAATAATCTAGTATATTAATTTAGGGTAACATTACATTAAATTGCAGGGAGTACAATGTACATATTTATATGTATTGTTGTACAATAAAGCACTGATGAGGATGAGTAACTGTTAAATAAACAATTTCCCCCTTCTTTTTCTTTTTTTTTCATCATTTGTTTTTAAGCTTTCTGGGCTCTATTTACTATCAGTAAATAATAAAGTATTCTTCAACATTGGTAGGTTGAGGTAAGCTTTATCAATGAACTCCAAACACCTAAGGGAATCAAGGAAAAAGTTGGAATTTGGGGATTTACAAGTACACTTATGAACTAAAACTGTGGCTCACTCAACAGCCAATAACACATGTCTGAATATTAACTCTCACTTCCTGCTGTCCTGCTATACTATTCATTACAAGAAATGAGACCCTCCTGAATAAACACTGGGGACAAAGATTGAAATTAAAGAATTCAATGTGAATCTGAATCATTTCTTCCCTATTGACCTTGAATGAGAAAAACACATAACTGTATGTTTGTTTGTTTGTTTGTCTTTCTCCCTCTTCTTGCCATAAAAAAGTCTTATGCACTTCTCAGAAGCTGGAGCTCTTGCATAGCTCTGTCATCAATTAACCATGTAACCTAGGTCAAAAGCTACATTTATTTCCATTTTGTCATAGTTAACATTCAGATAGTAATCTCCATTTAATATGTGAAAATATGAATGGGAAACCAAGAAAAAGAACCATGCAAATGCTGTTTATTGAACATGTGCCAGGTATCAGGTACATTTACTAAAATTTTTAATACTACTTTCTTTTAAATAATCTATGATGTAGCATAATGGAAATCTGTAATATGTAGCAATCCTCCCAGCATCTGGATACTCTTCTTAGTTTGGGGCCTGCAAAAATTGAAGGGAAGCAGGGTTTACCCCTTACTATCAAAGTCTAGGTGTTGGGTGTCAGGCCTTCCCTTTGCTCCTTAAAACTAAAGCACAGCCACAGTACCTAGGAAAGTCCACTTGCCTAGAAAGTTGAATCTTGAATTACTCAAAGGTGCAGGGACTGTTTGCAATGACTGTGGCAGAGAATCTATAATAAAATCCCATCCACCACTCCATAAAAAACTTAATGTGGTAGGATCGTGGCTGCACCTGGCATTCTTTGGTCCCTACTCACTTTTTCTCTACCGTCTTATGGCTTCTTTGAGTTCCCTGATGTCTCCTCAATACATTATCCTCCTGTTAAATTTAACTAAAATAGTTTCTGTTTGTTTTCTTTTTATTTCACAGAACAAAGAGGTAGAGGTCAGACCTCCCAGATGATTTGTGTATGTACAGAGAACACAATGCTCAGGTAAATACTTTTTAGAGTCAGTTTCTAAGTAAAGTTCTTATGAAAATGTCAAATGCCACTCTTTCCTGAAGAAAATAGAAGAGATTCAATACATATTCCACCAGTTATCTCTCAGGTTTTTCTCTTTATCAGAATCAATAGAGCAAGAGTTACAAAACTTCAGGTCCCTAAGATTTGCCTGTAGAGCTTGTTAAACTGCAGATTTCTAGGCCAGGGTGGGGACCCCATTTTAGCAGACACCACACAGACTTTACTGCCATTGATGAATCCTGCAGAAAGGCTGAGGCTAAAGGGACCAACTTTTCTACATTTTCCTCCCTCCTTTATTTCCTTTCAGTGGCCTCCAAGGGAGTTACTGTCCATATACCACCCATTGTGGCCTCTGTCCACCATGCACTCCCAATTACCTGGAAGAACTGCTGGAGCACTAGCTTAGGTCTGTGCAAATCTTTCACTGAGTATCTGATTTTTTTTTTTAACATCTTTATTGGGGTATAATTGCTTTACAATGGTGTGTTAGTTTTTCTTTATAACAAAGTGAATCAGTCATACATAAACATATGTTCCCATATGTCTTCCCTCTTGCGTCTCCCTCCCTCCCACCCTCCCTATCCCACCCCCCCAGGCTGTCACAAAGCACCGAGCCAATATCCCTGTGCCATGTGGTTGCTTCCCACTAGCTATCTACCTTACTACGTTTGTTAGTGTGTATATGTCCGTGACTCTCTCTCGCCCTATCACAGCTCACGCTTCCCCCTCCCCATAACCTCAAGTGAGTATCTGATTCTTAAGGTTATTTTTGGAATAATAATATGCAAGACAGACCCTCAGGATCCAATTCCTGGTGCTAGTGCACTGGCTGATTTGACAAACAAGCCTGCTCAGTGACCTTGTGTTGAGAGCACAGACGTTGTTCTGGACTATGGGTGTCAGTTTTCTTAGGCCACTTACTATCCTCTTTCTGATCTAGACTCAACTCACAGCACTTTATAGTTACATCTGGTAGTGATTTTTCTGCTGTGACCAAGATGTTGCCAAAGTTTTTCCATTTTCCTCTTTCCATTTCTGAGACTGCTAAAGTGCTATTATTTCCCAACGTAAAGCATCCCTAGATATAAGAAAATACTTTGCTTCTTTAGTGGCTTACACTTTCCAGTTCAGCAATCAGAAAACAAAGCGAGGCTCTTATCTAGCTCCATTTCAAAAATCTTGAGGGAAAGTCTAAAATTAGGCAAATGTGAATAATGTGCTCACTTATGGGAAGAGGGAGAACTATTTTTAAACAGGCAAAGAGTGCTAGTAGAGATATCATTATGAGGGAATAATCTTAGATGCCATCATGATGATTTCTGATAACTCACAGAAGATTCTCGGGTTAGACTGAATCCTCCTTCTGTCGTTTATGCTTCCATTTTCTTGTCTCACTTACATTGGCTAAACTTGGGTTCTACAGTTAACAGGTACTTTCAGGGGAAAGCGAGATATTTCTCAATATTTTTTCTTTCTAGATTAAAATTTAAAGGACATTAACTGAATACCTACTATGTGGCAGGCATATTTGTAGATTACCTCATCAAATTCTCACTCTCAGTGAGAGAGATGAAATTTTTCACAATTTATGAAAAATAACCAGCTGAGAGATTAAACAACTTGCCAAAGATTACACAGCCAATAAATAGTGAATCTAAGATGTGAATTCAATCCTTGATTTCAAGACCAATGCTCTTCCCACTATTATATAGGTAAAGTACATTCACCACTCAAGCATGATCAATCAAGAATTGGAAGCTAAACCCAAACCATTCAACTTTAATTTATCACTGACAGATTTTAATCTCATTTGTACTATGTTTTCTTTGCATCTGCCCCCATATAAGGCAGATTCCTATATCTAACACTCCATCCATAGTATTTCACCTATTCCTATTCTTTAATAACATATTTCCTGTGCCCAGCTAGATTTCTTACTTTTTTGAGCACTTAACAAACTTCTTTAGCCACGTGTATCATTTCCAGCTTGAAACCATGACCTTGCTTTTGATCATTCCCTCATTCATTTCACAAATAATTTTTGAGCACCTGTTATGACTTCTCCATCTCTTATATGCAATTAGCCACTGGATTTTCTTTCTCTTTGATTAAATCTATGTGCTTTAATCTTTGAAGTGAATATTTGATTTGATTTTTCCACTCAATTCCTAATTCACTGCTTCCTATAGTCCACTCCTAGATTACTGCAGTAGCCCTTGGCCAGTGTCCCTGTCATTAATATACCTTAGGTTGCCACCATCTTCCACTAAATCAATTTAGGTGTTCAATTCACACACCACCTCCTTGGGGTTGCCTTATTTTGTTTTCCAGTACTAAACTAGTTACTAGATGTACTCTATTCAATATTTTAAAACAGACTTTAAAAAGATTGCTTTAAAAGAAATTTAGCAAAGGGCTATATTGTGGTGATCATAAACATAAACTTACTAGAAAAATGAAAACCACAAAACTCCTAATAAAATTTAAATGTGTTTTTATGGATTTGGATGAATTTTCCAGTGATAGCCCTATACATGGATTAAAACAATGCCATATCTCAAACTACATAAAGTTGAATATGAGTTCCAGAGATATGTTCAATGACTCAAAGAGTAGCAGTAGTGAGGTCAACAACATTGACACTGAAGATAAATGTGAGAATGAAAAATAAGCAACATTTAAAAATTAGAGAGCAGTCAAGATGGTGGAATAGGAGGACCTGGGGTTCACTTCTCCCCACAAGTACATCAAGAATACATCTACAAGTGGAAAAATTCACACAGAGCACCAGCTGAATACTAGCAGAGGACCTCAGACACATAAAAGGACAAGAAAAGATTCCTGCATAACTGGGTAGGATGAAGAAGAGAAAGGGAAGAAAAAGAAAAAGGGAAATGGGATGGGACCCACACCCCTTGAGTGGGGCTGAAGGAGAGGAGAGGTTACTCTAACCCCTCACCGGTGGAAAATACTCTGAAATAGAGGGGAAGCTTTGGGGGCTATTGGAAGAAAGTGTAGTGGCTGGTCTGTGACAGGCAGGATAGAGCAAGTCTTGCACAGATGGTCTGTATCATAGCCCTGCATGCCCCAGTCTGAGACTGGTGTCCACCATTATAGGTGGGGGCTGGGTGCTAAAGCGTGGGGTTACGAGAGTGGGCCTGGGAAGAGGACTGGTGTTGGCTGCATGGACATGGCCTGAAGGGGTGGGAGTGAGGAGCTCAGCTGTGTGGAGACAGCCTGTAGGGATAGGAGTGAGGAGTTCCAGAGCTGGGAATGATCCTGGAGGAAGCACAGACTGCCTTGGAAGTGAGGTGTCATTGTTAAGTGATGATCAAGGGGTGGGGCTACCATCATGGACTTTCTCCCCATACACCAGTCCCTGATGCTGTGGGCACTGGGGGGGATTCCCAGCAGAGTGATTGTGCATGCCTCAGTCTTTTTTTTTTTTTTTTAACATCTTTATTGGAGTATAACTGTTTTACAATGGTGTGTTAGTTTCTGCTGTATAACAAAGTGAATCAGCTATACATAAACATATATCCTGATATCTCCTCTCTCTTGCATCTCCCTCCCACCCTCCCTATCCCACCCCTCTAGGTGGACACAAAGCATCAAACTGATCTCCCTCTGCTATGTGGCTGCTTCCCACTAGCTATCTAGTTTACATTTGGTAGTGTATATATGTCCATGCGACTCTCTCACTTTGCCCAAGCTTACACTTCCCCCTCACTGTGTCATCAAGTCCATTCTCTACATCTGTGTCTTTATTCCTGTACTGTCCCTAGGTTCATCAGGACCCAGTCTTAACTACCTTATGCCCCTCCTGCCTGAGCAAGCATGTGTGTCCCAATCAGTTGCCACCTCTAGACCCTCCCACCTAAGCAAGCAAGTGTCCCCCAGTCAGCTGCTGCCTTCGTCCCCTCTCGTCTGGGCAGAGAGCAGACTCCTGAGTGCGGCCCACATGCAGAGGTGAGGCCAAAACTAAAGCTGAGCCACAGGGGCTGTGTGATTAAGGAAGAGGGACAGGAATATATCTGTGCAGCTGTAAAAGTCACAGATTAAACCACTGCAATCAGCCTGGTATATCCAACATCTGAAGAACATCTGAGTGAACAATGAGTACTCTCACAACTGAGACCAGTCTAGCTTTAACAGCTGTGGCGTTTGAGGGCATGTACACGTGGGACTTGGGCCAGGTCAGAGTCTGAGTTGCCACCATGGTGCCCACAGTGTGTCCAGAGACCTACCTAGAGGTATTGGAAGGCGTCCCAGAGAGGAGGGGGGTGACTGTGGCTCACTTTGGGGTAAAGACACTGATAGTGGAGGCCCCAGAGAATTGTTTGTTGCTATTGTTTTAATTTTAATTATATATTTATTTAAAATTTTTTAAATATATTTTTTGTCTATTTTTAGTTTTTTGGTTTATTTTTGTTTGGGTTTGTTGTCTTTTTTGCTTTTTAAATTTTTTTTTTCTTTTCTGGTTTCATTTTTTTGTTTTTTGTTTTGTTTTGTTTTATTTTGTTGTTGTCATTTATGTGTGTTTATTTTTTTGTTTTCTTTTTGTTTTTGTTAGTTTTGTTTTGATTGCTTTTGTGGTATTTTGGTATTTTTGTTTGGTTGTTTTCTTTGTGTTTTTGTGTTTCTGTTTTTTATTTTTGTTTGGTTTTGCTTTTATTGTATGTCTTGTTTTTTATCTGTTTCCCTTTTCTTGCTTTGTTGTCATTTTCTGTGTCTATTTTTTGTTTTCTTTGTTTTTCTTGTTTTTTGTATTTTTTAGTTTTGTTTTTATTGTTTGTTTTAGTTTTGGGTTTTTTTCTTGCGTTGGTTGTTTTCTTTTTGTCTTCTTTATATTTTGTTTGTTTACTTTTGTTTCATTGGTTTTGTTTTATTGTTTGACTTGGTTTTCATTGTCTGTTTTCTTTTCCTTTTTTTTTTCTTTTCTTGACTGCATCACATGGCTTCTGAGGTCTTGGTTCACCAGATGGCCATCAAACCTGAGCCCTCATGGTGGGAGTGCTGAGTCCTGGCCACTAGACCACCACAGAATTCCTGGTCCAAGGAATATTAATTGACATGAGGTCTCCCAGAGGTCCCCATCTTGGCACCAAGACCTGGCTCAATCCAACAGCCTGCAAGCTCCAGTGCTGGAAGCCTCAGTTCAAACAACCAGCAGTACAGGAACACAGCCCCACCCATCAGTATACAGGCTGCCTATCATCACACTAAGCTCACAGACACCCCAAAACACACCCTTTGAAATGGCCCTGTTCACCAGAGGAAAAAAGACCCAGCTTCACCTACAAAAGCACAGGCACAAGTCCCTCTCACCAGGAAGTTGACAGAAACCCCTGGACCAACCTCACCCACGAGGGGGCAAACACCAGAAGTAAGAGGAACTATGACCCTGCAGCCTGCAGGAAGGAGACCACAAACACAGTAAGTTAGACAAAATGAGATGACAGAGGAATATGCTGCAGACGAAGGAGCAAAGTAAAAACCTACAAGACCAACTAAATGAAGATGAGATAGGCAATCTACCTGAAAAAGAATTCAGAATAGTGATAGTAAAGATGACGCAAGATCTTGGAAATAGAATGGAGGCACAGACCAAGAAAGTACAAGAAGGGTTTAACAAAGCCCTAGAAGAACTAAAGAACAAACAGATGAACAATAAAATAAATGAAATGAAAAATACACTAGAAGGTAACAATAGCAGAATAACAGAGGCAGAAGAACAGATAAGTTAGCTGGAAGACAGAATGGTGGAAATCACTGTCACAGAACAGAATAAAGATAAAAGAATGAAAAGAAATGAGGGACTTCTGAGACATCATTTAATGCACCTATATTTGAATTATAAAGGTCTCAGAAGAAGAAGAGAAAGAGAAAGTGTCAGAGAAAATATTTGAAGATATTATAGTTGAAAAATTCCCTAACATGGGAAATGAAATAGTCATCCAAGTCCAGGAAGTGCAGAGAGTCCCATACAAGATAAATCCAAGGAGAAACATGATGAGACATGTATTAATCAAACTAATGAAAATTAAATACAAAGAAAAAATATTAAAAGCATAAAGAGAAAGCAACAAATAACATACAAGGGAATCCCCATAAGGTTATCAGCTGATTTTTGAGAAGAAACTCTGCAGGCCAGAAGAGAATGGCATGCCATATTTAACGTGATGAAAGGGAAAAACCTACAACCAAGAATACTCTACCCAGAAAGGCTCTCATTCAGATTTGACAGACAAATCAAAAGCTTTACAGACAAGCAAAACCTAAGAGAATTCAGCACCAGCAAACCAGCTTTACAACACATACTAAAGGAAAATCTCTAGGCAGGAAACACAAGAGAAGAACAAGAAAAAGACCTACAAAACAAACCCAAAACTATTAAGAAAATGGCAATAGGAACATACATATTGATAATTACCTTAAATGTAAATGGATTAAATGCTCCAACCAAAAGACATAGACTGGCTGAATGGATACAAAAACAAAAACTCTATGCATGCAGTCTACAAGAGACCCACTTCTGACCTAGGGACACATATAGACTGAAAGTGAGGGGATGGAAAAAGATATTACATGCAAATGGAAATCAAAAGAAAGCTGGAGTAACAATACTCATATCAGATGAAATAGACTTTAAAATAAAGATTGTTACAAGTGAAAAGGAAGGACACTACATAATGATCAAGGGACCAATCCAAGAGGAAGACATAACTATTGTAAAGATATATGTACCAAACATAGGAGAAGCTCAATACATAATTCAAATGCTATCAGCCATAAAAAGGGAAATCGAGAATAATACAATAATAGTGGGTGACTTCAACACCCTACTTACACCTAAGGATAGATCATCCAGACAGAAAATAAATAAGGAACATAAGCCTTAAATAACACATTAGAACAGGAGACTTAATTGATATTTATAGGACATTCCATCCAAAAGCTGCAGAATACACTGTCTTTTCAAGTGTACATGGAATATTCTTCAGGATCACATCTTGGATCACAAATCAAGTCTTGGTAAACTTAAGAAAATTGAAATCATATTAAGCATATTTTCTGATGACAACATTATGAGATTAGAAATCAACTACAGGAAAAAACACTGTAAAAAACATAAACATATGGAGGCTAAAAAAAAAAGTTACTAAATAATCAATGGATCCCTGAAGATAATCAAAGAGGAAATCAAAAAATATCTAGAGAAAAAAGACAATGAAAACACAACAATCCAAAACCTATGGGACACAACAAAAGCAGTTCTAAGAGGGCAGTTTATAGCAATACAATCTTACCCCAAGGAACAAGAAATATCTCAAATAAACAACCGATTCTTACACATAAAGCAACTAGGGAAAGAAGAAAAAACAAAGCCAAAAGTTAGTAGAAGGAAAGAAATAATAAATATCAGAGCAGAAATACAGAAAACAATAGAAAAGTTTAATGAAACTAAAAATTGGTTCTTTTAGAAGATAAACAAAATTGATAAACCTTTAGTTAGACTCATCAAGAAAAAAAGGGAGAGGATTCAAATCAATAAAATTGAAAATGAAAAAGGGGAAGTTACAACTGACACTGCAAAAATACAATGGATCATAAGAGACTACTACAAACAACTATATGCCAATAAAATTGACAACCTAGAAGAAATGGACAAACTCTAAGAAAGATATAACCTTCCAAGACTGAACTAGGGAGAAAGAGAAAATATGACCAGACCAATCACAAGTACTGAAATTGAAATTGATTTAAAATCCTCCAACAAACAAAAGTCCAGGACCAGATAGCTTCACAGTCAAATTATATTAAACATTTAGAGAAAAGTTAACACCTACCCTCTTGAAACACTTCCAAAAAATTGCGGAGGAAGGAACACTCCAAAACTCACTCTACAAGGCCACAATCATCCTGATACCAAAACCAGACAAAGATATCACAAGAAAAGAAAATTACAGGCCAATATCAATGATGAATGTAGACACAAAAATCCTCAACATTATACTAGAAAAAAAATCCAACATTAAAAGGATCATACACCCTGATCAATAGGATTTATCACTGGGATGCAAGGTTCTTCAATGTATGCAAATCAGTCAATGTAATACACCACATTAACAAATTGAAGAATAAAAAACACATGATCATCTCAATAGATGCAGAAAGATCAGATGAGGATGTCCTCTAATCATTTTTGTTCAAAATAGTTTTGGAAGCTGGCCATCAGAAGAGAAAAAGAAATAAAATGAGTCCAGATTAGAAAATCATTAAACTGCCACTGTTTGCAGATGACCATGATGTCATGATACTATTCAGAGAAAATCTTAAATATGCTACCAGAAAACTACCAGAGCTTATCAATGAATTTGGTAAAGTTGCAGGATACAAAATTAATACACAAAAATCTTTTGCATTCCTACACACTAACAATGAAAGATCAGAAAGAGAAGTTAAGGAAATAACCCCATTCACCATTGCATCAAAAAGAATAAAATACCTAGGACTGCACCTACCTAAGGAGGCAAAAGAACTGTACTCAGAAAACTATAAGATACTGGTGAAAGAAATAAAAGAGGACACAAACAGATAGAGAGATATACAATGTTCTTGGATTGGAAGAATCAATATTGTGAAAATGACTATACTACCCAAAGCAATTTACAGATTGTATGCAATCCCTATCAAACTGTGGCATTTTAAAAATGGCATCAAAGAATGGCATCTTTCACAGAATTACAACAAAATATTTTACAATTTTTATGGAAACATAAAAGACCCCAAAGAGCAAAAGTAATCCTGAGAAAGAAAACCACAACTGGAGGAACCAGGCTCCCTGTATTCAGACTATACTACAAAGCTACAGTCAGCAAAACAGTATGGTACTGGCACAAAAACAGAACTATAGATCAATGAAACATGAAAGAAAGCCATAGATAAACCCACACACTTATGGTCACCTAATCTATGACAAAGGAGGCAAGAATATACAATGGAGAAAAGACAGTCTCTTCAGAGATCTGAGTCTGCAGCTGTTATTGAACATGGGTTCCACTGCTTGTCACTTACAAAATCAGTACTCACAAATGGTAGAAACGAAAGATGCCTTTAATTTAGAATGCTGGATATCTGGGGAGATGGTGGACTCAGCATCTTCCCAAAACCACTTCTGAAAATTCTTCCCAGTAATGAAACTTTTAAAGAGAAACAGGAAAGTAATCTCAGTTAATCATTGAGATAGGAGGTCAGAGTTGTCACCATTTCTCACTGTGTGCAGGCTTGTGTGCAGGCTCATTGACTCTTTGTGATCTTCCTCTAGATGTTAGATTCTTCACACAGTTTGGTCACACACTTTGTTCAGATTACTGAAGGGGAAGTTAAAGAAGAACCTTGTCATCTGTTAATTACTTATTCTTCACTTCCACTTCTTTGATCTGTGGAACGAACCAACAAGTTAAGCAAGGTATTGTGTGATTAAAAGATTTAAAAGGCATGCTTGAGCTGGAGATGAGTAGAGCATGAGGGTGCCTGGTTTAAAAGTTAGTTACAATGTAGCTTTGCTAAAGTGACAAGAAAAGGGGTTTCAGGCCAGGGGCAGTTTCCAGCAAAGAGCTCCTTACACAGCCTGGTAACTCAAGTGAGCCCTTTGTCTTAGGGACTTGTGAATTGTTGATTTTGTCCCTGGTGAATCCTTGATTGGTTATCAAGAGATCTCTTGATGTCAGACTATTCACTGAACCCTGATTTTTATGCCACAGTGCTGTCTTTACAATGACTGTACTCACTTTGTTAATGGCATTTAACAGTTAGCACTTGGGAACAAGACCCTAAGATTCATTACACTCAACCTGAAATCAGAAATTACAAATGTCTCATAGATGTTCCAGGCCTACAGAGGACAAACAGGAGAACTCTATTTAAAAAATTTTGGTCAATTGTTTCACTTGATCAAGAGGAAAGGGTCTGAAACTGACCATCAGACATGGTGAGATGTTAAGTATTCTTAAAGATCTCATCCAGCTTTTTTATTGCCTACAGTTATTGGATCCTTCACCCTCAGTCACTCAAAGGCTTTCTGGTCACTGTTCGGTTCTGATTGTGTTGCAAATTTGGAATGTGTTTTAATGACTAAGGAGGTTCCAACAAGCATGTGAAATACAGAACCTCTGGTGATTGCACATATATCAATTCAGCCCAACCCCAAATTATTTCATTCTGTCTTAGATTTGTGCCCATAAAATCTAAGTCCACATATTTAACCCAAATTATTAGAGAATATATTGATAAATTTCTCTCATTTATTCTAAATACATCTTTTTTCTTCTTCACTCATGTCTTCATTCAGTCCTTCAGATCATGTTGTGTTTAATTACAATTATATTTTGAGAAACAATGAGTGATAGCAGATGGGGACAATTGTTAACTTTACTAACTCTGAGTGATATTTCAGTGTCATTGGGCCATTCAGTGGCTTGCTAAATTCTGTGGATCCTTCCAGTCTTCTTCCAATAGTTGGGGTGTTACTCTTTCCTGATAAAGGTCTTAAAATATTGAAATGAATTTAGGCAACATAGCAGACTTAGTTGTGATGTAAAATAAAATGAAAGTTCAGCATTTCATAGAATCCATTGTTATTTATTTCCCACACTTCATCCTCAGTGTGTATATGGATCCATCTAATTACATGATCAGTTAAATCATTTATTGTCTCTGCTGATAATTTCCCATCTGGGAATCTGGGTGGGCAGGAGAAATTGTCTCACCACCTCTGCATAATGTCAACCCAGTATAAAATTCCATATACATATATATATCCCTGAGCAACTGTTCTTAAAGATCCAAGCGACAGAAAACTACTCTGAAACACACACTAAAAAGATTTCTCACGGTATCCATGAAAGAGCTAAATTCAAACCTCAGAAGTGAGATCAACAAGTAGTTGGTCAGTTGAATGTATACAAATGTGGGTAGATTGTCTTCTCTATGTGTGTGCTTTCATAATTTTAAGTATCCTTAGGAATCTCAGGCTACTTTTTCAGTTTGTTTTTCATTTGGTTTGGCTATATTTGTGATTTATCCTGAGGGCAAATAGTGGTGACAGAAGTTACTTCTGATAATAAAAGATTCATACAACTGTTTCCATCTCTCTAATTAGTTTCTTTGCTGACTACACTATGGTTGATTCTCTTCTGCCCCATTACCTCTCATTTTTAAATTATTCTGGAATTCTTATGCAAAACAATTCACTCCTTTTTGACGGTCTCTTCTTTAACTCAAATAGGATTTCAAGGAGCTCAGGTATGCATTTGGCCTTATTTTCATTCTATGTTCAAGAAGTTCTCTACCATTTAGTTTGTTGATGGGACTCATTCTGAATTTACAGCAGAGTTATGGATTTATTTCATTTGTGTATTTCTTCTGTTATATTTCAAAGCAATATTATTAATGAGTGATAAATGTATTAAACTGTCTGCTATCTTAAATTAGATATTAAGACATTTTTTTTTTAAATCCTACCTAGTTGTTAAGGAATGAGATCATGCTCTATATATGTGTCCTTGTGGTTGGTTGAACTCTCCTCTTATTTTGAAGTTTTTTAAAAGCAAAAATCCCAAACGTTTTTTACCTAAACAAGAATAGTTATTAGATTTACCATAAAATAATTTAATTAGGGCTGTAAGACTATTTGTCAGCCCCAGGGAATCTTTGCTGAAGAAAAGTCTTCATAATTACTTATAACTAAAAATCTGACCCTTTTCCAGGAAAAAGGTAGTGTGAGTGTGTGGGTGTTTGAGAGCTCTGAAAGAGGCTATGTGATGTGCAAGACAGCATCAAATGTAAGGGAGAAACAATGCGGAAATCATAAGGCATACTTATTTTTAAAAATTCTTTATAATACAAGGAAGGTGGTTTTTAAGATGCTTTATTAAAGTAAACATTACAAAGTAATGAGGTTTCAAAAGAGGACATTTTAAAGGAGAGAAAAAAATGTAAAATCTGCTTATTTCAGAGAGATCACTTTGATAACTGGCTATGTTGAGGATGTTACTTGTGAGCACAAGGCATGAGAGACAATGAAAAACTGGAGACTGAGAATGAACCACTTGTTCAAGAAATTTTAGAAGAACAACTGGTGGAAGATGTGCCAAGGGAGGGTTTTAAATATTTCTAACTAATTTTAATTGACATGTGAAAGAGGGAAAATTGGCAGAAAACATAAAGACTTCTTGGTTTGTTTTGATGATCAGGGCTGAATAAATTTTAGAAATAATTCTAAAATATCTGGGTGAAAATTCATAGTAAGGGAAGCAGCAATCTCCACCAACTGGCAAAAGTTCACCAAAAACAGGTCTGACTCTCTTCAGGTGTTTTTGAAAGTTCTATGAGATCATTGTAGTAATAATCCAATGTTACTAGCACAGCAAGGAAATATTAGGCAAGTAACTACTGAACACCAAGTAGGTGCCAAGTACCATGATAGGCACTGCCATTTTACTGAGGATAGGCTTTTGTATTGCCAAGGATTATATGCTCTTTAAATTTCCTTCTTCATTTAAGATTTTATGAGTTTCTACTTACCAGTAAACCTGTATGTTCTTCACAAAATTATATTTTAAAACTGTCCTAAAATAGCCACAGCTATTAACTCATTAATTATTACTGTCAGAATACTGGTTCACTTAAGAACACTGCACTGCGTACACATTTATATACAGTACACATTCATTTTTAAGGTTAATTAATGGTTCAAAACCTCAAGTTAAAGGGAAACAAATGTGTGATTAGATTGCTACATTGTTTTCTAGTTATTCACTGTTTCCTCATGATTTTTCTATTTTATTTTTTAATAAAACACATTTATAGTGACTTATTTTAAAGCTCTAAAACTTAACTCATATGTTTGAAATTCTTATTAAAAGTCACAATTTTAAAGACACTTTCTGCTAGTTTACAACCCTATAATGATATAGAGGAGCCAAAGAGGAAGTTATAGGGCTAGGAGGAAGGCAACTGATATTGCCATGATAAGCTACTAATACATCATCACTCCTTTTTTCATTCCACCTTTATGAGATATGTCGCATATAATAAGGTGTGTATGATTTGACACATGTATGTAATGCAAAATGTATATACCACAATAAGATTATTTAAAACATCCTTCACCTCACATAATCGTCATTTTATTGTTATTGTTGTTATGGTAAGAACATTAAGGCTCCACTTCCATAGCAACTGTCGAGTATTGTCAACTATAGCCACCATGCTGTACATCCCCAGAACTTATTCATCCTAAAACTGAAAGTTTGTACCCTTTGAACAGTATCTTTCTATTTCCCTCATCTCTCAAGCCTCTGATAGTCACCATTCTACTCTCTGTTTCTATGAGTTTGGCTTTTTTTAGATTCCACATGCAAGTGATATTATACAGTATATGTATTTCTTTGTCTGACTTATTTCACTTAGCATAATGCTCTCAAGATCCATTCATGGTATCACCAAGGGCAGGATTTCTTTTTCTTTTTTTTTTTTTTTATTGCTGAATAATATTACAGTTTCAAATCTCCCTTTAATTCATCCATAGACTAACATTTAGGTTGTTTCCATGTCTTGGCTATTGTGAATAATGCTGAATAAACATGGAAGTGTAGCTAGCTCTTCACAACAGTGATTTTGTTTCCTTTGGATATATACCCAAAAGTGGGATTGCTAGATCATATGCTAGTTTTACTCTTAACTTTTTGAGGAACTCCATACTCTTTTCCATAATGGTTGAATTAATTTACATTCCTACCAAAAGTGCACAAAGGTACCCTTATCTTAACATCTTTGTCAAAGTTTGTTATTTCTAATCTTTTTGATAAACCACATTCTACCAGGTGTGAGGTACTATCTAATTGTTGTTTTGAGTTACATTTCCCTGATGATTAGTGATGTTAAACACTGCTTCATATACGTCTTGGCCATTTGTATATTTTCTTTGTAAAAGACTCTATTCAGTTCACTTGCTCATTTTTAATCAAATTGTTATTTTGCCATTGAAATGTATGAGTTCTATATATATTTTGGATATTAACACTTTACCTGATATATGGTTTGCAAATATTATCTCCCATTCCATAGTTTGCCTTTTCATTTTGTTGATTGTTTCATTTGCTGTGTAGAAGCTTTTTAGTTAGATGTAGCCCCACTTATTTATTTTTGCTTTTGTTGCTTGAAATTTTGGTGTCACAACTGATAAATCATTTCTAAGACCAATATCAAGATTTCTTCCTGTTTTCTTCTAGAAGTTTTACAAATTCAGGCCTTGTGTTTAAGTTATAATCTATTTAAAGTTAATTTTGTGTTGCTTAAGTTTTTAAAGTGGACTCCTGAGATCTCCAAAAGCAGAGTGTTTTGGGGGATCAAATATTGGTGATCTTTGTGGGGAGATGGAGGGATGATGGGGTCTCCTACTTTGTAATCTTGGTGATGTACTGATCATTCTGCTTAACCAGCTTTATTACCTTTTTCCCTGAGAACTGCATTAGAAGGCTATATTCCCATATTCTCAATTAATGATCTATTGATATGTTAGAGAAACAATGAAACTTTAACTGTAAATTGATGCCAATCACTGGCATGGATCTTCTTATTTATCATTTACTGGCCTCTGGTGAAGAAGTGCAGATGAGAAGCATATAAAGGGATGTTAAGAGAAAACAACAGCCAGAACTGGTTTTCTTTGCTGCCATACATGGTAAAGGGAAAATACATTTAGGTGGATTCCATGTTATCTCTGAAAGACTGAGAAGTTTACATGGGTGGTAGTTATATCAGTAAATTTACATTAAAAAAATTCCAGTTATCCTAACTACTGCATGTGTGCATGTATTTGTATTGAATGACTGAATTAGAAAAGGAAATCATAGTAAATAATAAATGTTTGATGGAGTTACTAGACAGTGTCAGGGGAGTGTGTAGCTAAACTCATTTACAAGGATATATTGGTATATCTTAGGTTGACCAGGATATATCTTAGGTTGACCAGGAGGTCTCTTGTTGACCAGTGTCCTGAAGTTGGCTCTCCCACCTCAGAGGCACAGCACTGACTCTTGGCTGCAGTACCAAGAGCCTTTAATTCACACGGCTCAGAATAAAAGGGAGAAAAAGTAGAAAGAAAGAATTAGTAGAAGTAGAAAGAAAGAAAGAAAGAAAGAAAGAAAGAAAGAAAGGAAGGAAGAAAGGAGGGAGAGAAGGAGGGAGGGGGAAAGAAGGAAGGAAGGAAGGAAGGAAGAAAAAAGAAAGAAAGAAAGAGAAAGAAAGAAAGAAAGGAAGGAAGAAAGGAGGGAGAGAAGGAGGGAGGGAGGAAAGAAGGAAGGAAGGAGGGAAGGAAGAAAAAAAAGAAAGAAAGAAGATAAAGTAAAATAAAATAAAGTAAGAAAGAATATAATAAAGTTATTAAAATAAAAACAATTATTAAGAAAAAAATTTTTAAAAAAACAAAGAAAAATGGATGGATAGATCTTAGGACAAATGGTGGAAGCAAAGCTATAGAGACAAAATCTCACACAGAAGCATATACATACACACTCACAAAAAAAGGAAAAGGGGGAAAAATCATAAATCTTGCTCTCAAAGTCCACCTCCTCAATTTGGAATGATTCGTTGTCTATTCACGTATTCCACAGTTGCAGCATACATCAAGTTTATTGTGGAGATTTAATCTGCTGCTTCTGAGGCTGTTGGGATAGATTTCCCTTTCTCTTCTTTGTTCTCACAGCTCCCAGGGGCTCATCTTTGGATTTGGTCCTGCCTCTGTGTGTAGGTCACTGGAGGGCATCCCTTCTTCGCTCAGACAGGATGGGGTTAAAGGAGCAGCAGCTTCGGGGACTCTGGCTCACTCAGGCCGGGGGGGAGGGAGGGGCACAGAGTACGGGGCGATCCTGCGGTGGCCGAGGCCAGCGTGACGTTGCACCAGCCTGAGGCGCACCGTGCGTTCTCCCAGGGAAGTTGTCCCTGGATCCTGTAGCAGTGGAGGGCTGCACAGGCTACCCGGAAGGGGGGTGTGGATAGTGACCTGTGCTCATACACAAGCTTCTTGGTGGCAGCAGCAGCAGCCTTAGTGTCTCATGCCCGTCTCTGTGGTCCGCACTTTTAGCCATGCCTCGCACCCATCTGTGGCGCTCCTTTAAGCAGCTTTCTTAATCCCCTCTCCTCGCACACCAGGGAACAAAGAGGGATGAAAAAGTCTTTTGCCTCTTTGGCAGGTCCAGACTTTTCCCCCCGGACTCCCTCCCGGCTAGCCGTGTTGCACTAACACCCTGCAGGCTGTGTTTATGCTGCCAACCCCAGTCCTCTCTCTGCGCTCCGACTAAAGCCCGAGCCTCAGCTCCCAGCCCCGCCTGCCCCGGCAGGTGAGCAGAGAAGCCTCTTGGGCTGGTGAGTTCAGGTCGGCACCGATCTTCTGTGTGGGTATCTCTCCAAATTGCCCTCCGATCCCCTGTTGCTGTGCTCTCCTCCGCGGCTCCAAAGCTTTCCCCCTCCACAACCCGCAGTCTCCGCCCATGAAGGGGCTTCCTAGTGTGTAGAAACCTTTCCTCCTTCACAGCTCCCTCCCACTGGTGCAGGTCCCTTCCCTATCCTTTTGTCTCTGTTTATTCTTTATTTCTTTTGCCCTACCCAGGTACGTGGGGAGCTTCTTGCCTTTTGGGAGGTCTGAGGTCTTCTGTCAGCATTCAGTAGGTGTTCTGTAGTAGTTGTTCCATGTGTAGATGTATTTCTGGTGTATCTGTGGGGAGGAAGGTGATCTCTGTGTCTTAATCTTCTGCCATCTTCCCTTCGTCCTCTCTTGTAATAATCTTTGTTTAAAGTTTGTTTTGTGTGATATAAGAAATGCTACTCCAGTTCTCTTTTGATTTCCATTTGCATGGAATATCTTTTTCCATCCCCTCACTTTCAGTCTGTATGTGTCCTTAGGTCTGAAGTGGGTCTCTTGCAGACAGCATATATATGGGTCTTGTTTCTGTATCCATTCAGCCAGTCTACATCTTTCATTGGAGACTTTAATGCATTTACATTTCAGGTAATTATTGATATGCATGTTCCTGTTCCCATTTTCTTAATTTTTTTGGTTCGTTATTGTAGGTCTTTTCCTTTTCTTGTGTTTCCTGCCTGAGAAATCCCTTTATCATTTGTTGAAAAGCTGGTATGATGGTCTTGAATTCTCTTAGATTTTGCTTGTCTGTAAAGGTTTTAATTTCTCGGTCAAATCTGACTGAGATCCTTGCTGGGTAGAGTAATCTTGGTTGTAGGTTTTTCCCTTTCATAAGTTTAAATATGTCCTGCCACTCCCTTCTGGTTTGCAGAGCTTCTGCTGAAAGATCAGCTGTTAACTTATTGGGGATACCCTTGTATGTTATTTTTTCCATTCCCCTTTTAATATTTTTAATTGCTGCTTTTAATATTTTTTCTTTGTATGTAATTTTTGATAGTTGATTAATATGTGTCTTGGCATGTCTCTCCTTGGATATATCTTGTATATGACTCTCTGTGCTTCCTGGACATTATTAATTATTTCCTTTCCCATATTAAGGAAGTTTTCAACTATAATCTCGTTAAATATTTTCTCAGTCCCTTTCTTTTTCTCTTCTTCTTCTGGGTCCCCTATAATTCTAATGTTGGTGTGTTTAATGTTGTCCCAGAGATCTCTGCAACTGTTCTCAATTATTTTCATTCTTTTTTCTTTATTATGCTCTGAAGTAGTTATTTCCAGTATTTTATCTTCTATGTCACTTACACGTTCTTCTGCCTCAGTTATTCCACTTTTGATTCCTTCTAGAGAATTTTTAACTTCATTTATTTTGTTGTTCATCATTGTTTGCTTGTTCTTTAGTTCCTCTAGTTCCCTGATAAACATTTCTTGTATTTTTTCCCTTCTATTTCCAAGATTTTGAATCATCTTTACTCTCATTATTCTGAATTCTTTTTCAGGTAGACTGCCTATTTCCTCTTCATTTGTTTGGTCTGGTTGGTTTTTACCTTCCTCCTTCATCTGCTGTGTGTTTCTCTGTCTTCTCAGTTTGCTTAAGTTACTGTGTTTGGGGTCTCCTTTTCACAGGCTGCAGGTTTGTAGTTCCCGGGTTTTTTTGGTGTCTGTCCCCAGTGGCTAAAGTTGGTTCAGTGGGTTGTGTAGGCTTCCTGGTGGAGGGGACTAATGCCTGTGTTCTGGTGGATGAGGCTCGATCTTGTCTTTCTGGTGGGCAGGTCCACGTCTGGTGGTGTGTTTTGGGGTGTCTGTGACCTTATTATGATTTTAGGCAGCCTCTCTGCTACTGGGTGGGGTTGTGCTCCTGTTTTGCTAGTTGTTTTGCATAGAGTGTTGATCACTGTAGCTTTCTGGTCATTGAGTGGAGCTGGGCCTTGGCATTGAGATGGAGATCACTGGGAGATTTTTGCCATTTTATATTACTTGGTGGGAGGTTGGGAGGTCTTTGGAGTTGGGAGGTCTTTGTTGGACCAATGTCCTGAACTTGGTTCTCCCACCTCAGAGGCACAGGCATGGTACCCGACCACAGCACTAAGAGCCTGTTGTCCACATGGCTCAGAATAAAAGGGAGAAAAAAGGAAAGAAAGTCAAAATAATAAAATAAAATAGAATAAAGTTATTGAAATAAAAAATATTTATTAAAAATTTTTTAAAATTTTAAAAAGTAATTAAAAGAAAAAAGCAAAGAAGAGAGCAACCAAAACAAAAGACACATCCACCAATGATAACAAACGCTAAAACCTTTATTAAAAAAAAAAAAAGATAGACAGACAAAACCCTAGGACAAATGGTAAAAGCAAAGCTATACAGACATAATTAAACACAGAAGCATACAAATACACAGTCAAAAAAGAGAAAAAAGAAAAAAAATATATATCTTTGCTCCCAAAGTCCACCTCCTCAATTTGGGAAGATTCATTATCTATTCAGGTATTCCACAGATGCAGCATACATCAAGTTGATCGTGGTGATCTAATCCACTGCTCCTCAGGCTGCTGGGAGAGATTTCCCATTCTTTTCTCTGTTTGCACAGCTCCCATGGTTCAGCTTTGGATTTGGCCCCACTTTTTCATGTTGGTCACCTCAGGGCGTCTGTTCCCAACTGAGACAGGACCGGGTTAAAGTAGCAGCTGATTAGGGGTCTCTGTCTCACTCAGCGGGGGGAGAGGGAGGGTTATGGAATGTGGGGCTGGGAAAGGCTCCAGGTGGCAGAGGCTGGCGTGAAGTTGCAACAGCCTGAGGTGCACCATGTACTCTCCCAGGAAGATTGTCCCTGGATAATGTGATCCTGGAAGTGGCTGGTTGCACAGGCTCCCAGGAGAAGAGGTGTGGATACTGACCTGTGCTTGCACATAGGCTTCTTGGTGGCTTAAGCAGCTGCCTTTGCATCTCACGCCCGTCTCTGGTATCCGCCCTGATAGCTGTGGCTCACACCCATCTCTGGAGCTCATTTAGGCAGCACTCTTAATCACCTCTCCTTGTGCACCACAAAACAAAGAGGCAAGAAAAAGTCTCTTGCCACTTCAGCAGCTCCAGACTTTTTCCCAGACACACTCCCGGCTAGCTGTGGCACACTAGCCCCCTTCAGGCTGTGTTCACGCAGCCAACCCCAGTCCTATCCCTGGGATCTGACTTCCGAAGCCCAAGCCTCACCTCCCAGCCCCAATCCTCTCCGATGGGTGAGCAGACAAGCCTCTCAGGCTGGTGAGTGCTGGCTGGCACTGATCCTCTGTGTGAAAAACTCTCTGCTTTGCCCTCTGCACCCCTGTTGCTGTGCTCTCCTCCATGGCTCTGAACTTTCCTCTCTCTGCCACCCACAGTCTCTGCCCACGAAGGGGCTTCCTAGTGTGTGGAAACCTTTCCTCCTTCACAGCTCCATCCCATTGGTGCAGTCTCATCCTTATACTTTTGTCTGTTTTTTGTTTTTTATTTTGCCCTACCCAGGTACGTGGGGAGTTTCTTGCTTTTTGCGAGGTCTGAGTTCTGCCAGCATTCAGTATATGTTCAGTAGTGGTTGTTCCACATGTAGATGTATTTCTGATATATATGTGGGGAGGAAGGTGATCTCCACATCTTGCTCTTCCACCATCTTGAAGCTCGTCCCCAGTATAGAATTATTAAGAAGATAAAATTTAAATGAGATGGCCAGGAGGAGCTTCAAGATGGCAGAAGAGTAAGACATGGAGATCATCTTCCTCCCCACAAATGCATCAGAAATACATCTACATGTGGAACAACTCCCACAGAACACCTACTGAACACTGGCAGAAGACCTCAGACTTCCCAAAAGGCAAGAAACTCCCCACTTACTTGGGTAGGGCAAAAGAAAAAAGAAAAAAACAGAGACAAAAGAGTAGGGATGGGACCTGCAACAGTGGGATGGAACTGTGAAGGAGGAAAGATTTCCACACATTAGAAAGCCCCTTCGTGGGCAGAGACTGGGGGTGGTGGAGAAGGGAAGCTTCAGAGCCATGGAGGAGAGCGCAGCAACAAGGGTGCAGAGGGCAAAGTGGAGAGGTTCCTGCACAGAGGTTCAGTGCCGACCAGCACTCCCCACCCCGATAGGTTTGTCTGCTCACCCGCCGGGGCGAATGGGAGCTGGGAGCTGAGGCTTGGACTTCGGAAATCGGATCCCAGGGAGAGGACTAGCGTTGGCTGCATGAACACAGCCTGAAGCAGGCTATGCACCACAGCTAGCTGGGAGGGAGTCCGGGAAAAAGTCTGGAGCTGCCAAAGAGGCAAGAGACTTTTTCTTCCCTCTTTGTTTCCTGGTGTGCAGGGAGAGGGAATTAAGAGTGTCGCTTAAATGAGATCCAGAGATGGGCGCGAGCCACGGCTATCAGCATGGACACCAGAGACGGGCATGAGACGTTAAATTCGCTGCTGCAGCCACCAAGAAACCTGTGTTCAAGCACAGGTCACTGTCCACACAGCCTCTCCCATGAGCCTGTGCAGCGTGCCACTGCCTGGGTCCCATGATCCAGGGACAAATTCCCCGGGAGAACACTGGTGCAGCTCAGGCTGGAGCAATGTCACGCCAGCCTCTGCCACTGCAGACTCACCCTGAACTCTGTACTTCTCCCTCCCCCTGGCCTGAGTGAGCCAGAACCCCCAAGTCAGCTGCTCCATTAACCCCGTCCTGTCTGAGCGAAGAACAGACGCCCTTAGGCGAACTACATGCAGGGGCAAGACCAACTCTAAAGCTGAACCACAGGAGGTGTGCGAATAAACAAGGGAAAGGGAAATTTCTCCCGGCAGTCTCAGGAGCAGTGGATTAAATCTCTACAATCAACCTGATGTACCCTATATCTGTGGAATACCTGAATAGACAGCAAATCATCCCAAATTGAGGAGGTGGCCTTTGGGAGAAACGATATACCTATTTTTATTTTCTCTTTTTCTCTATTTCTGAGTGTGTATATGTATGCTTCTGTGTGTGATTTTGTCTGTATAGCTTGCTTTTACCCTATGTCCTAGGGTTCTGTCTGTCTGTTTTTGTTTTTTTTTTTTGGTATGGTTTTTAGCACCCGTTATCATTGGTGTATTTGTTTTATGCTTTGGTTGCTCTCTTCTTTCTTCCTTTCTTTTTTGTTTTATTACTTTTACATATTTTTTAAAATATTATTTTTATTTTAATAACTTTATTTTATTGTTTCTTTCTTTCTTTCCTTCCTCCCTTTTATTCTGAGCAGTGTTGATGATAGGCTCTTCGTGCTCCAGCCAGGCTTCAGGGCTGTGCCTCTGAGGTGGGAGAGCCTACTTCAGCACACTGGTCCCCAAGAGACCTCCCAGTTCCACATAATATCAAATGGCAAATATCTCCCAGAGATTTCCATCTCAACACCAAGACTCATTTCCATTCAATGACCAGCAAGCTCCAGTGCTGGATACCCTATGCCAAACAACTAGCAAGAGAGGAACACAACCCCAGCCGTTAGCAGAGAGGCTGCCTAAAATCATAATAAGGCCACAGACACCCCATTACACACCACTAGAAGAGAACCTGCCCACCAGATAGACAAAATCCAGCCTCAACCACCAGAACACAGGCACTAGACCCCTCCACCAGAAAGCCTACACAACCCACTGAAATAACCTGAGACCCTAGGGGCAGACACCAAAAACAATGGGAACTACAAACGAACAGCCAGCAAAAAGCAGACCCCAAACACGGCAAGTTAAGCAAAATGAGTAGTCAGAGAAACACACAGTAGATGAAGGAGCAAGGTAAAAACCCACCAGACCAAACAAATGAACAGGAAATAGGGAGTCTACCTGAAAAGGAATTCAGAATAATGATAATAAAGATGATCCATAAACTTGGAAATAGAAGGGAGAAAATACAAGAAACGTTTAACAAGGACCTAGAAGTACTAAAGAGCAAACAAACAGTGATGAGCAACACAATAAATGAAATTAAAAATTCTCTAGAAGGGATCAATAGCAGAATAACTGAAGCAAAAGAACAGATAAGTGACCTGGAAGATAAAATAGTGGAAATAACTATTGCAGAGCAGAATAAAGTAAAAAAAAAAAAAAAAAAAAAAGGAAAGAATTGAGGACAGTCTCAGAAGCATATGGGACATCATTAAACACAACAACTTTTGAATTATAGGGGTCCCAGAAGAAGAAGAGAAAAAGAAAGGGGCTGAGAAAATATTGGAAGAGATTATAATTGAAAACTTACCAAATATGGGGAAATAGTTAATTATGTCCAGGAAGCACAGAGAGTCCCACATGGGATATATCCAAGGAGAAACACACCAAGACACATACTTATCAAACTATCAAAAATTAAATAGAAAGAAAATATATTAAAAGCAGCAGGGAAAAACAATAAATAACATACAGGGGAATCCCAATAAGGTTAACAGCTGATATTTCAGCAGAAACACGCCAAGCCGGAAGGGAGTGGCAGGACATATTAAAGTGATGAAAGGAAAAACCTACAACCAAGATTACTCTACCCAGCAAGGATCTCATTCAGATTTGATGGAGAAATTAAAACCTTTACAGACAAGCAAAAGCTAAGAGAATTCAGCACCACCAAACCAGCTTTACAACAAATGCTAAAGGAACTTCTCTAGGCAGGAAACACAAGAGAGGGAAAAGACCTACAATAACAAACCCCAAACAATTAAGAAAATGGTAATAGGAGCATACATATCAATAATTACCTTAAATGTAAATGGATTAAATACTCCAACCAAAAGACATAGACCCACTGAATGTATACAAAAACAAGACTCATATATATTCTGTCTACAAGAGACCCACTTCAGAACGGGACACATGAAGACTGAAAGTGAGGAGGTGGAAAAAGATATTCCATGCAAACGGAAATCAAAAGAAAGCTGGAGTAGCAATTCTTATATCAGACAAAATACACTTTAAAACAGACTACTAAAAGAGACAAAGAAGGACACTACATAATGATCAAGGGATCAATCCAAGAAGGAGATATAACAATTGTAAATATTTATGAACCCAACATAGGAGCTCCTCAGTACATAAAACAAATACTAACATCCATAAAAGGGGAAATTGACAGTAACACAAACATAGTGGGGGACTTTGACACCCCATTTTCAACAATGGACAGATCATCCAAAATGAAAATAAATAAGGAAACACAAGCTTTAAATAATACATTTAAAAAGTGGACTTAATTAATACTTATAGGACAGTCCATCCAAAAACAACAGAATACACTTTCTTCTCAAGTGCTCATAGAACATTCTCCAGGATAGATCATACCTTGGGTCACAAATCAAGCCTTGGTAAATTTTAAAAAATTGAAATCATATCAAGTAACTTTTCTGACCACTACACTATGAGACTAGATATCAATTACAGGAAAAAATCTGTAAAATATACAAACACATGGTGGCTAAACAATACAATACTTAATAACCAAGAGATCAATGAAGAAATCAAAGAGGAAATCAAAAAATACCTACATACAAATGACAATGAAAACAAGATGAGCCAATACCTTGGGGTGCAGCAAAGCAGTTCTAAGAAGGAAGTTTATAGCAATACAATCTTACCTTAAGAGAGAAGAAACATCTGAAATAAACAACCTAAACTTACACCTAAAGAAATTAGAGAAAGAAGAACAAAAAATTCTCCAAAGTTAGCAGAAGGAAAGAAATCATAAAGCTCAGATCAGAAATAAATGAAAAAGAAACAGAGGAAACTAGAGCAAAGATCAATAAAACTAAAAGCTGGTTCTTTGAGAAGATAAACAAAATTGAGAAACTGTTAGCCAGACTAATGAAGAAAAAAAGAGAGAAGACTCAAATTAATATAACAAGGAATGAAAAAGGGGAAGTAACAACTGTCACTGCAGAAATACAAAGAATTATGAGAGATTACTACGAGCAAATATATGCCAATAAAATGGACAACTTGGAAGAAATGGGCAAATTCTTAGAAATGAACAGCCTTCCGAGACTGAACCAGGAAGAAATAGAAAATATGAACAGACAAATCACAAGCACTTAAATTAAAACTGTGATTAGAAATCTTCCAACAGGGGGGACGAGGGGAAGATGGCAGAAGAGTAAGATGCGGAGATCACCTACCTCCCCACAGATACACCAGAAATACATCTACACGTGGAACAACTCCTTCAGAACACCTACTGAACACTGGCAGAAGACCTCAGACCTCCCAAAAGGCAAGAAAGTCCCCACGTACCTGGGTAGGGCAAAAGAAAAAAAAAATAAATAGAGACAAAAGAATAGGGACGGGACCTGCACCAGTAGGAGGGAGCTGTGAAGGAGGAAAGGTTTCCACACACTAGGAAACCCCTTTGCGGGCAGAGACTGTGGGTGGCGGAGCGGGGGGAGCTTTGGAGCCGCAGAGGAGAGCGCAGCAACAGGGGTGCGGAGGGCAAAGCTGGGAGATTCCCGCACAGAAGATCAGTGCCAACCAGCACTCACCAGCCTGAGAGGCTTGTCTGTTCACCCGCCGGGGCGGGAGGGGCTGCGAGCTGAGGCTCCGGCTTTGGTGGGAGCATATGGAGAGGACTGGGGTTGGCAGTGTGAACAGAGCCTGAAGGGGTTAGTGCACGACGGCTAGCCAGGAGGGAGTCGGGGAAAAGGTCTGGAGCTGCCAAAGAGGCAAAAGACTTTTTCTTCCCTCTTTGTTCCCTGGTGCACAAGGAGAGGGGATTAAGAGCGCTGCTTAAAGGAGCTTCAGACATGGACACGAGCTGCGGCTAAAAGCGCAGACCCCAGAGACGGGCAGGAAATGCTAAGGCTGCTGTTGCCGCTGCCAAGAAGCCTGTGTGCGAGCACAGGTCACTATCCACACCTCCCTTCCGGGGAGCCTGTGCAGCCTGCCACTGCCGGGTTCCCGGGATCCAGGGAGAACTCTCCCAGGAGAACGCACGGCGAACCTCAGGCTGGTGCAACGTCATCCTGGCCTCTGCTGCCCCAGGCTTACCCCGCACTCCATGCCCCTCTCTTCCCCTGGCCCGAGTGAGCCAGAGCCCCTGAATCAGCGGCTTCTTTAACCCCGTCCTGTCTGAGCGAAAAACAGATGCCCTCCAGCGACCTACACGCAGAGGCGGGGCCAAATCCAAAGCTGAGCCCCTGTGAGCTGTGAGAACAAAGAAGAGAAAGGGAAATCTTTCCCAGCAGCCTCAGAAGCAGCAGATTAAATCTCCACAATCAACTTGATGTACCCTGCATCTGTAGAATACATGAATAGACAACAAATCACCCCAAATTGAGGAGGTGGACTTTGAGAGCAAGATTTATGATTTTTTCCCCTTTTCCTCTTTTTGTGATTGTGTATGTGTATGCTTCTGTGTGAGATTTTGTCTGTATAGCGTTGCTTCCACCATTTGTCCTAGGGTTCTATCCATCCGTTTTTTTTTTTGTTTTTAATTTTTTTCTTTCTTAATAATTAATTTTAATAACTCTATTTTACTTTATCTTCTTTCTTTCTTTCTTTCTTTCTTTCTTTCTTTCTTTCTTTCTTTCTTTCATTCTTTCCTTCCTTCCTTCCTTCCTTTAGACAATGAATCATCCCAAATTGAGGAGGTGGATTTTGAGAGCAAGATTTATGATTTTTTCCCCTTTTCCTCTTTTTGTGAGTGTGTATGTGTATGCTTCTGTATGAGATTTTGTCTATAAAGCTTTGCTTCCACCATTTGTCCTAAGGTTCTATCCTTCCGTTTCTTTTAATTATTTTTTTCTTTATAATTATATTTTAAATTAATAACTTTATTATATTTTACTCTATTTTATTTTACTTTATTTTCCTTCTTTCTTTCTTTTATCCTTGTTTCCCACCTTTCTTCCTTCCTCCCATCGTCCCTCCCTCCCTCCCTCCTTCTTTTCTTTCCTTCTTTCCTTCTTTCTTTCTTCCTTCCTTTCTTCCTTCCTTCTTTTCTTTCTTTCTTTCTTTCTTACTTTCTTTCTTCCTACTTCTACTAATTCTTTCTCTCTACTTTTTCTCCCTTTTATTCTGAGCCATGTAGAGGAAAGGCCCTCGGTGCTGCAGCCAGGAGTCAGTGCTGTGCCTCTGAGGTGGGAGAGCCAACTTCAGGACACTGGTCCACAAGAGACGTCCCAGCTCCACATAATATCAAATGGTGAAAATCACCCAGAGATCTCCATCTCAATGCCAGCACCCAACTTCACTCAATGACCAGCAAGCTACAGTGCTGGACACTCTATGACAAACAACTAGTAAAACAGGAACACAACCCCACCCATTAGCAGAGAGGCTATCTAAAATCATAATAGTTCCACAGACACCCCAAAACACACCACCAGACGTGAACCTGCCCACCAGAGAGACAAGATCCAGCCTCATCCACCAGAACACAGGCACTAGCCCCCTCCACCAGGAAGCCTACACAACCCACTGAACCAACCTTAGCCACTGGGGACAGACCAAACACAACGGGAACTATGAACATGCAGCCTGCAAAAAGGAGACCCCAAACACAGTAAGATAAGCAAAATGAGAAGACAGAAAAACACACAGCAGATAAAGGAGCAAGATAAAAATGTACCAGACCTAACAAATGAAGAGGAAATAGGCAGCTTACCTGAAAAAGAATTCAGAATAATGATAGTAAGGATGATCAGAAATCTTGGAAATAGAATGGACAAAATGCAAGAAACAGTTAACAAGGACCTAGAAGAAATAAAGATGAAACAAGCAATGATGAACAACACAATAAATGAAATTAAAAGTACTCTAGATGGGATCAATAGCAGCATAACTGAGGCAGAAGAACGGATAAGTGACCTGGAAGATAAAATAGTGGAAATAACTACTGCAGAGCAGAATAAAGAAAAAAGAATGAAAAGAACTGAGGACAGTCTCAGAGACCTCTGGGACAACATTAAACGCACCAACATTCGAATTATAGGGGTTCCAGAAGAAGAAGAGAAAAAGAAAGGGAGTGAGAAAATATTTGAAGAGATTATAGTTGAAAACTTCCCTAATATGGGAAAGGAAATAGTTAATCAAGTCCAAGAAGCACAGAGAGTCCAATACAGGATAAATCCAAGGAGATATATGCCAAGACATATATTAATCAAACTGTCAAAAATTAAATACAAAGAAAGCATATTAAAAGCAGCAAGGGAAAAACAACAAATAACACACAAGGGAATCCCCATAAGGTTAACAGCTGGTCTTTCAGCAGAAACTCTGCAAGCCAGAAGGGAGTGGCAGGACACACTTAAAGTGATGAAGGAGAGAAACCTGCAACCAAGATTACTCTACCCAGCAAGGATCTCAGTCAGATTTGGTGAAGAAATTAAAACCTTTACAGACAAGCAAAAGATGAGAGAGTTCAGCACCACCAAACCAGCTTTACAACAAATGCTAAAGGAACTTCTCTAGGCAAGAAACACAAGAGAAGGAAAAAACTTACAATAACGAACCCAAAACAATTTAGAAAATGGGAATAGGAACATACATATCGATAATTACCTTAAATGTAAATGGACTAAATGCTCCCACCAAAAGACACAGATTGACTGAATGGATACAAAAACAAGACCCATATATATGCTGCCTACAAGAAACCCACTTCAGACCTAGAGACACATACAGACTGAAAGTGAGGGGATGGAAAAAGATATTCCATGCAAATGGAAACCAAAAGAAAGCTGGAGTAGCAATTCTCATATCAGACAAAATAGACTTTAAAATAAAGACTATTACAGGAGACAAAGAAGGACACTACATAATGATCAAGGGATCGATCCAAGAAGAAGATATAAAAATTGTAAATATTTATGCACCCAACATAGGAGCACCTCAATACATAAGGCAAATACTAACAGCCATAAAAGGGGAAATCGACAGTAACACATAAATAATAGGGGAATTTAACACCCCACTTTCACCCATGGACAGATCATCCAAAATGTAAATATATAAGGAAACATAAACTTTAAATGATACATTAAACAAGATGGACTTAATTGATATTTATAGGACACTCCATCCTAAAACAACAGAATACACATTTTTCTCTAGTGCTCATGGAACATTCTCCAGGATAGATCATATCTTGGGTCACAAATCAAGTTTTGGTAAATTTAAGAAAATTGAAATTTTATCAAGTGTCTTTTCCGACCACAATGCTATGATACTAGATATCAATTACAGGAAAAGATCTATAAAAAATACAAACACTTGGAGGCTAAACAATACACTACTTAATAACGAAGTGATCACTGAAGAAATCAAAGAGGAAATAAAATAATACCTAGAAAAAAATGACAATGGAGACATGACAACCCAAAACAAATGGGATGCAGCAAAAGCACTTCTAGGAGGGAAGTTTATAGCAATACAAGCCCACCTTAAGAAACAGGAAACATCTCAAATAAACAACCGAACCTTGCACCTAAAGCAATTAGACAAGGAAGAACAAAAAAAACCCAAAGTTAGAAGAAGAAAAGAAATCGTGAAGATCAGATCAGAAATACATGAAAAAGAAATGAAGGAAATGATAGCAAATATCAATAAAACTAAAAGCTGGTTCTTTGAGAAGATAAACAAAATAGATAAACCATTAGCCAGACTCATCAAAAAAAAAAAAAAAGGGAGAAGACTCAAATCAATAGAATTAAAAATGAAAAAGGAAAAGTAACAACTGACACTGCAGAAATACAAAAGATTATGTGACATTACTGCAAGCAACTCTATGTCAATAAAATGGACAACCTGGAAGAAATGGACAAATTCTTAGAAATGCACATCCTGCCAAGACTGAATCAGGAAGAAATAGAAAATATGAACAGACCAATCACAAACACTAAAATTGAAACTGTGATTAAAAATCTTCCAACAAACAAAAACCCAGGACCAGATGGCTTCACAGGCGAATTCTATCAAACATTTAGAGAAGAGCTAACATCTATTCTACTCAAACTCTTCCAAAATATAGCAGAGGGAGGAACACTCCCAAATCCATTCTATGAGGCCACAATCACCTTGATACCAAAACCAGACAAGGATATCACAAAGAAAGAAAACTCTAGGCCAATATCACTGATAAACATAAATGCAAAAATCCTCAACAAAATACTAGGAAACAGAATTCACAGCACATTAAAAGGATCATACACCAAGATCAAGCGGGGTTTATTCCAGGAATGCAAGGATTCTTCAATATATGCAAATCAATGTGATAAACCATATTAACAAATTGAAGGAGAAAAACCATATGATCATCTCAATAGATGCAGAGAAATCTTTTAACAAAATTCAACACCCATTTATGATAAAAACCCTGCAGAAAGTAGGCATAGAGGGGACTTTTCTCAACATATAAAGGCCATATGTGACAAACTCATAGCCAACATCATCCTTAATGGTGAAAAACTGAAAGCATTTCCACTAAGATCAGGAGCAAGAAAAGGTTGCCCACTCTCACTGCTCTTATTCAACATAGTTTTGGAAGTTTTAGCAACTGCAATCAGAGAAGAAAAGGAAATAAAGGGAATCCAAATCGGAAAAGAAGAAGTAAAGCTGTCGCTATTTGCAGATGACATGATACTATACATAGAGAATCCTAAAGATGCTACCAGAAAACTACTAGAGTTAATCAATGAATTAGGTAAAGTTGCAGGATACAAAATTAATGCCCAGAAATCTCTGGCATTCCTATACACTAATGATGAAAAATCTGAAAGTGACATCAAGAAAACACTCCCATTTACCATTGCAAGGATAAGAATAAAATATCTAGGAATAAACCTACCTAAGGAGACAAAAGACCTGTATGCACCAAATTATAAGACACTGATGAAAGAAATTAAAGTTTATACAAATAGATGGAGAGATATACCATGTTCTTGGATTGGAAGAATCAACATTGTGAAAATGACTCTACTACCCAAAGCAATCTACAGATTCAATGCAATCCCTATCAAACTACCACTGTCATTTTTCACAGAACTTAGAACAAAAAATTTCCCAATTTGTGTGGAAACACAAAAGACCCCAAATAGCCAAGGCAATCTTGAGAATGAAAAATGGAGCTGGAGGAATCAGGCTACCTTACTTCAGAGTATACTACAAAGCTACAGTAATCAGACAGTATGGTACTGGCACAAAAGCAGAAAGATAGATCAATGGAACAGGATAAAAATCTCAGAGATAAACCCATGCACATATGGTAACCTTATGTTTGATAAAGGAGGGAGGAATGTACAGTGGAGAAAGGACAGCCTCTTCAATAAGTGGTGCTGGGAAAACTGGACAGGTACATGTAAAAGTATGAGATTATATCACTCCCAACACCATACACAAAAATAAGCTCAAAATGGATTAAAGACCTAAATGTAAGGCCAGAAACTATCAAACGCTTAGAGGAAAACATAGGCAGAACACTCCATGACATAAATCACAGCAAGATCCTTTTTGATTCACCTCCTAGATAAATGGAAATAAAAACAAAATTAAACCAATGGGATCTAATGAAACTTCAAAGCTTTTGCACAGCAAAGGAAACCATAAACAAGGCCAAAAGACAACCCTCAGAATGGGAGAAAATATTTGCAAATGAAGCAACTGACAAAGGATTAATTTCCAAAATTTACAAACAGCTCATGCAGCTCAATAACAAAAAAACAAACAACCCAATCCAAAAAAGGGCAGAAGACCTAAATAGACATTTCTCCAAAGAAGATATACAGACTGCCAACAAACACATGAAAGAATGCTCAGCATCATTAATCATTAGAGAAATGCAAATCAAAACTACAATGAGATATCATCTCACACCAGTCAGAATGGCCATCATCAAAAAATCTAGAAACAATAAAGCTGGAGAGGGTGTGGAGAAAAGGGAACACCCTTGCACTGCTGGTGAGAATGTGAATTGGTACAGCCACTATGGAGAACAATATGGAGGTTCCTTAAAAAACTACAAATAGAACTACCATATGACCCAGCAATCCCACTACTGGGCATATACCCTGAGAAAACCATAATTCAAAAAGAGTCATGTACCAAAATGTTCATTGTAGCTCTATTTACAATAGCCTGAAAATGGAAACAACCTAAGTGCCCATCTTTGGATGAATGGATAAAGATGTGGCACATATATACAATGGAATATTACTCAGCTAGAAAAAGAAACAAAATTGAGCTATTTGTAATGAGGTAGATAGACCTAGAGTCTGTCATACAGAGTAAAGTAAGTCAGAAAGAGAAAGACAAATACCGTATGCTAACACATATGTATGGAATTTAAGAATAAACAAAAAATGTCATGAAGAACCTAGGGTTAAGACAAGAATAAAGACACAGACCTACTAGAGAACGGACTTGAGGATATGGTGAGGGGGAAGGACGAGGTGTTACAAAGTGAGAGAGAGGCATGGATGTATATACACTACCAAACGTAAGGTAGATAGCTAGTGAGAAGCAGCCGCATGGCACAGCGAGATCAGCTTGGTGCTTTGTGACTGCCGGCAGTGGTGGGATAGGGAGAGTGGGAGGGAGGGAGATGCAAGAGGGAAGAGATATGGGAACATATGTATATGTATAACTGATTCACTTTGTTATAAAGCAGAAACTAACACACTATTATAAAGCAATTATACCCCAATAAATATGTTAAAAAAAAATTCCAACAAACAAAAGCCCAGAGCCAGATGGCTTCACAGACGAATTCTATCAAACATTTAGAGAAGAGCTAAAACCTATCCTTCTCAAACTCTTCCAAAATATAGCAGAATGTGGAACACTCCCAAACTTATTGTACAAGGCCACCATCACCCTGGTACCAAAACCAGAAAAAGACGTAACAAAGAAATAAAACTACAGGCCAATATCACTGATGAACATAGATGCAAAATCCTCAACAAACTACTGAAAAACAGAATCCAAGAGCAGATTAAAATGATCATACACCATGATCAAGTGGGGTTTATCCCAGGGATGCAGGGATTCTTCAATATACGCAAATCAATCAATGTGATACACCATATTATCAAACTGAAGGAGAAAACCCATGAGAGCATCTCAATACATGCATATAAAGCTTTTGACAATATTCAACACCCATTTATGATAAAAACCCTCCAGAAAGTAAACATAGAGGAAACTTCCCTCAACATAATAAAGGCAATATATGACAAACCTACAGCCTACATCATCCTCAATGGTGAAAAACTGAAACCATTTCCACTAAGATTGGGAAAAAGACAAGGTTTCCCACTCTCACCACTATTATTCAACCTAGATTTGGAAGTTTTAGCCATAGCAATCAGAGAAGAAAAAGAAATAAAAGAAATCCAAATCAGAAAAGAAGAAGCAAAGCTGTCACTGTTTGCAGGTGACATGATACTATACATAGAGAATACTAAAGATGCTACCAGAAAACCACTATAGCTAATCAATGAATTTGGTAAAGTAGCAGGATACAAATCTAATGCACTGAAATCTCTTGCAATCCTATACACTAATGATGAAAAATCTGAAATTGAAAGTAAGAAAACACTCCCATTTACCATTGCAACAAAAAGAATAAAATATCTAGGAATAAACCTACCTAAGGAGACAAAAGACCTGTATGTAGAAAATTATAAGACACTGATGAAAGAAATTAAAGATGATTCACATAGATGGAGAGATAGACCACGTTCTTGGATTGGAAGAATCAACATTGTGAAAATGGCTATACTACCCAAAGCAATCTGCAGATTCAATGCAATCCCTATCAAATTACCACTGGCATTTTCCAGAGAACTAGAACAAAGCATCTCACAATTTGTAAGGAAACACAAAGGATCCTGAAGGGTCAAAGCAATCTTGAGAAAGAAAAACAGAGTTGTAGGAATCAGGCTCCCTGACTTCAGATTATACTAAAAAAACACACTATTCAAGACTGTATGGTACTAGCACAGAAACAGAAATATAGATCAATGGAACAGGATAGAAAGCACAGAGATAAACCCACACACATATAGTCACCTTATCTTTGATAATGGAGGCAAGAATATACAGTGGAGAAAAGACAGCCTCTTCAATAAGTGGTGCCAGGAAAACTGGACAGATACATGTAAAAGAATGAAATTAGAACACTCCCTAACACCATACACACAAATAAACTGAAAATGGATTAAAGACCTAAATATAAGGCCAGACACTATTAAACTCTCAGAGGAAAACATAGGCAGAACACTCCATGATATAAATCACAGCAAGATCCTTTTTGACCCAACTCCTAGAGAAATGGAAATAAAAAGAAAAATAAACAAATGGGACCTAATGAAACTTAAAAGCTTTTGTAAAGCAAAGGAAATGATAAACAAGAACAAAAGACCACCCTCAGAATGGGTGAAAATATTTGCAAATGAAACAACTGACAGAGGATTAATCTCCAATATTTGCATGCAGCTCATGTAGCTCAATATCACAAGAACAAACAACCCAATCCAAAAATGGGTAGAAGACCTAAATAGCCATTTCTCCAAAGAAGATATACAGATTGCCAACAAACACATGAAAGAATGCTCAACATCATTAATCATTATAGAAATGCAAATCAAAACTATAATGAGATATCATCTCATACTGGTCAAAATGGCCATCATCAAAAAATCTGCAAACAATAAATGCTGGAGAGGGTGTGGAGAAAAGGGAACCCTCTTGCACTGTTGGGAATGTAAAGTGATACAGCTGCTATGGAGAACAGTATGGATGATCATTAAAAAACTACAAATAGAACTACCATATGTCCCAGCAATTCCACTACTGGGCATATACTCTGAGAAAACCATAATTCTAAAAGAGTCATGTACCACCATGTTCATCCCAACTCTATTTATAATAGGAAGGACATGGAAGCAACCTAAGTGTCCATTGACAGATGAATGGATAAAGGAGATTTGGCACATATAAACAATGGAATATTACTCAACCATAAAAAGAAATGAAACTGAGTTATTTGTAGTGAGGTGGATGGACCTAGAATCTGTCATACAGAGTGAAGTAAGTCAGAAAGAGAAAAACAAATACCGTATGCTAACACATATGTATGGAATCTAACAACAACAACAACAACAACAACAACAAAAATGTCATGAAGAACCTAGGGGCAAGACGGGAATAAAGATGCAGACCTACTAGAGAATGGACTTGAGGATACGGGGAGGGAGAAGGTTAAGCTGGGACAAAGTGAGAGAGTGGCATGGGCATATATTCACTACCAAATGTAAAATAGATAGCTAGTGGAAAGCAGCTGCATAGCACAGGAAGATCAGCTCGGTGCTGTGTGACCACGTAGAGGTTTGGGATAGGGAGGGTGGGAGGGAGGAAGATGCAAGAGGGAGAGATATGGGAATACATGTATATGTATAACGGATTCACTGTGTTATAAAGCGGAAACTAACACACCGTTTTAAAGCAATTATGCTGCAATAAAGATGTTTAAAAATATAAAATAAAATATAATTAAAAAAGAGATGGCCAAGGACATATGTCTTCAAGTTGTGAGGAGTTTCATTTAGAGTCTTGTTTTTGTACTTCTAACAATGTTGCCCCTTCTCCTTATGGGCTGTGATTGTTATGCTGACATAAAGGAAAGTTGACTGTGGAAAATGTTGTAATATAGGGAAAGGTTATAAAGTTATACCTTTGAATACATTTACTTTATTGATCTGAACTTGAAACTGTTGATTATCCTTACTCTAAACCATTCATCTTGATAACTATATCAAAGCCAGGCATCTTAACTATTAAAAGAGAAGTAAGTCTCAGTCACATCTTAAAATACAAAGTTTGACATCAGAGCTCTCTCTTTCCTTGTCAATTATCCTAATGTATAAATAGATTATAGATGATCATTTCAAAAGGAAATTCTGTTAACAATGGTCTGGAGTAGAACTGTTTAGAATAGTTTATCATCAGTAATGTTTAAAGACAATTCAGGACATTTCATCACAGTAGGACATTTTAGAAATGGAAGGAAGCACTGCCTTTGCTCTCCAAGAGCCTATAATCTATTATTTAGAAATGTTTTCAAAATATTTTTGAAGATAAAGCCACAGAGAAGCGAATACATACTAAAAACTCCATGCATACAATGAGACACATTTTTGCTATTCTTTTCTCTAAGTATATAAATCTGGTATTTTTCTACTGATAATATTTCTAAACCTAGTAAAATAATTGATCAGGTCAAATCATGACCTACACTTTGACTTATTGTTAAAGACATATGTATGTAGTTTTTGTAAAGCGAATATAAAAATGATTTTATATGTTTGATGACAAATATTTCATATAATTCATTTTGCTCATTTTAATTTTTTCTATAAATGAATTTTAGATATATAGTAGAATCCTATTATCTGGTTACAGTGATGTGGTATGTGTATAAATCATCTGGAGAGTTTCTTAATAATATGGATTTCCAATGATTCATACCCAGAGATTCTGATTCACCAGGTCTGAGGTGAATCTTAGCAACATACATTTTTAACAGTCTCATCACATGATTATGACACTTTAAAAATATAACCTAATGAGATAATTTTTTTACTCTTTCTGAATCTTCCCTTCTAATCTCAAGCAGATCAATAAGATACTTGGAAGTTGGGTACAAATAGGAAATTTGTCCATCTGAAGCTTTATGTTGTTATAACAATCAAAGAGGGACAAAAGAAGCCAAGATCAGAAAGACTAGATCAGAATTCTGCTGAAGGGGTGACATACAGATAAAATTATAAATAAGATGGAAGCCAGTGTCTAAGTATGTTTAATGCTCTAAAAGTTGTAAAGCAGGTGAATCTGAGAAATTTAGGAAACCAAGTCACAAATATAGTGCAAATGGAAGAACATTCATTTTTATAGAGTCAGAATGAAAACGATTCCTTAAATGTCTTCTAAAAGAAATCCAACAGCAGAAAGAGAAAAAAAAAGTGTGTTGTAACTCAGTTATTTTGTCTCAGTGGTGCTGACCCTGCAACCTTAACCCAGTAGTAAATGATAGTGAGGGGTGATGTTATCTGAATAAAACATTAACGAGATTTCATGAAAGGAAATGTTGAACAAACACTACTATAGACTAAACAATTAGGTATTAGTATTTTCATGATACTTTAAATGGGTGGATGTATTAACTAGTATTGAGTACTTTTTTAAAGGAAATATTTTAGTAAAGTTCTAATAATAAGCAAGAAGACACATATTTTCATTTATAGTTAATATTTAACAGTTGCAACAGGACTTTGATGAACAGACAGCAAGTACATTGCTATCTCATTTTGTCTAGGTTAAACTTAATAATATACTTTCAAACATTTTTCAACATTTATTGATTTATTTTCCTGAATTTGGTAAGCAGCTCCAAGTTATATTGGAAACATGCCTTTCTTGACATTTTTATTTGTGGAGTTGTCATATTAAAAGTCTACAAATTCCTCTGAATACACATCACTTTTTGAACTGTTTTCACCCTCTTTATAAAAAAATGTATACAATTATTCTCTCTGTATACTATTTCTTTTTATTTAAACACATTTAAAAGTGTTTATTATGTTTTAGAAACTTTTCTAAGGGCTTTAAAAATGCTAACACATTTCACTCTTGTAACTCCCTGTGAGTTAGATACTTTTATTATCTCTTATTTTACAGATGAGGAAACTTAGGCACAGTGAGTATTAGACACGTTGTGTCTACACTGACAGCTATAAATCTGGGGTTCAGTGCCAAGTATTTTTGTTCCAGAATACACAATCTCATACTATCCTGCCTCTCTACCCTTGACAGTACTATAGTTCTTTTTGGTAGCATAGTTCATTGAAGAAAGTGGAGTTTAACAGTTAATACTTGCACTAGACAACAGTATGTTCATTAATCTTCTTGGAGGGAGATCTTACTTCTCACCCACTTAAAGGTAGACATGGCCATGTGAATTGCTCTGATCAATGAAATGTGAACAGAAGTGAAAAATGTCACTTCTGGACATAAATATTTAAGAGCTTGTGTTCAATTTTACACTCTCCCTTTACTTTCCATGATGATCTAGGAAGCATGTGTTGATTGGAATTACCATAAAACCAAAGTAGCTCAGAATACTGAGCCACAGCATAGAGTACAAGTGCCCTGGAAAGTTGCCCAGTAGAATTTATGTGAGCAAGATATAAACATTTGGGGTATTAAGCCATTGAGATTGTGGAATTATTTATTCTTGTGGTATAATACAGCCCAGTAATTCTCAACCAGGAGTCATTTTGACCCCCAGGGAATATCTGACAGTATCTAGAGATAGTTTTAATTGCCACAACTGGGGAGAGGATTAAAACTGGCATGTAATGGGTAAAGGCCAGGGATGTTGCCAAGCATTCTACATTGCACAGTACAGACTCCACAACTAAGAACTATCTGGTCCAGGGCTTCCCTGGTGGCACAGTTGTTGAGAGTCCACCTGCCAATGCAGGGGACGTGGGTTCGTGCCCCGGTCCGGGAAAATCCCACATGCTGCGGGGCGGCTAGGCCCGTGAGCCATGGCCGCTGAGCCTGCGCCTCCGGAGCATGTGCTCCGCAACGGGAGAGGACACAACAGTGAGAGGCCCACATACCGCAAAAAAAAAAAAAGAATCATCTGGTCCAGATAGTGCTCAGATTGAGAAACCTTGATATAGCCTATTATAATACATGCTATTACCTCAAAGTAAGCATGAGAGTGTGTGAAAAAAAAAATGTTCTAAAGAACCTAGGGGCAGGACAGGAATAAAGATGCAGACACAGAGAATGGGCTTGAGGACATGAGGAGGGGGAAGGGTAAGCTGGGACAAAGTGAGAGAGTGGCATGGACATATATACACTACCAAATGTAAAATAGATAGCTAGTGGGAATCAGCCGCATAGCACAGGGAGATCAGCTTGGTGCTTTGTGACCACCTAGAGGTGTGGGATAGGGAGGGTGGGAGGGAGGGAGATGCAAGAGGGAAGAGATATGGGGTTATATGTTTATGTATAGCTGATTCACTTTGTTATAAAGCAGAAACTATCACACACACACAGCACAAAAGAATACATCTGGAAATGTAACAATTCTCACAGAACACATCACAAACACGATCAGAAGACCTCATACACCTGAAAAGATAGGAAAGATCTCTACGTAACCAGGTAGGACAACAAGAAAAAAAATAAAGGAAGTGAGATTGGACCTGCGCCCCTGGGAGGGAGCTGAAGGACAGGAGAGGTTTCCACACCCTGGGAAGGCCCCCAATGGCAGGGAGATAAGCTGGGTCATAAAAGGTGTTTCAGAGGCTGAGAGAAGAGTGCAAAAACTGGTCTGTGGCAGGCAGGATAGAGAAAGACCTACACAGATAATCTCTGCCACCGCCATGCGCCCCCCAACCTGAGACATGCGTCCTCTAGTACAGGTGGGATCTGGGTGCTGGAACACAGTGTTTAGAGGACAGACCAAGGGGAGAGTACTGCTGTTGGGCTGCATGGAGACAGTCAGAAGTGACTGCAGTGTGGGGTGTCATAACCAGGAGTGTTTTTGGAAGAAGTCTGGGCTGCCATAGAAGGGAAGTGTCATTGTTAAAGTGGTATGTGAAGGGAAAGGTGGGGCTACCATTGCAGCCTCTTTCTCCATGTGATGGCCCCTGTCTCCGGGGGCTCCAGGGGAGGCTTCTGCCTGGGAAGGCTCATTCACTCTGGATGCCACCTCAGCAGACCCTGGGAGCAGATGCCAGTGGGTTGCCCACATGCAGAGGTGCAGCTGAAATCACCCCAGGGGCCGTGTGACTTAGGAAGCAAAGCTGAAATCTCTCCCTGTGGCTGTGTGAATTGTGGATTTACACCTTCACCACCAGCTTTGTAAATTCGGTGCCTGCAGAACATCTGAATGGACAACAGGTGTTCATGTGGCTGAGATAGGTCTGACCTTAGCAACTATGGGCTTCATGGGCATGTACACATGGGGGTTGGGCCAGGCCAGGGTCTGAACTGCCTCCATAGCTCCCACAGAGGGTCCACGTGCATGACTACTGTAGTCCTGGGACCTGACTTAAGTGGATCTGCACTGGTGGCCTTGTGAAAACAACACCTGGGAGACACCAGGGTCAATTGCTGGCATAAACCATGATTGAGAAGGGTCAAAGGCAGTGTCAACAACAGTGTGCTTTGTAAGCCCACACAGTAGGTAAAAGGTGGCACAACAGAGCACACTCACCAGTGAACAACTCTGGTGGAGGAATACTCAGTGGCTCCTCTCCCAGTGGGAGTGCTCCAATCCTGTCTACCATGCACCACAGCTCAGAAATGCAGTTCAGAAACAGATCTGGAGGCTTCTACTCCAACATCTAAGGAGAAGAACCTGTCCCTGACATGGCAGTAACAACCACAGAGCAAAGAAGAGGCCCCACTCAATATCCAGTGCAGGTTGTGGTCACCACAACATCAGTCACACCTCATCAAGGGGATAATGGCCAGCATACACTGAGGAAAATTTGACAGGCATCCATACTAAAAACAGCCCTCACACCAAAAAATATTAAACCCATGCAGACTATACAGGGATATTCCCACATAAAAATAGACCTCTAAGACCATGGTAGATAACTGTTTCTCCTAAACTCATAGAGCAAGAGAAATAAAGTAAAATGAAGAAGCAGAAGAACTACTCCCAATTAAAAGATTGAGAGAATTCCCCTGAAAGAACAAACAATGAAACAGACTACTTCACTCTTGTAGACACGAGCTCAAAAAGGAGACAAGGAAAATGCTGAAGGAATTAAAAAAGGCTATGGACAGAAATGCAGATTACTGTAAAAAGGAACTATAAACTATAAGAAGGAACCAAGAAAAATTAGAGAATTCTTTCAAAGAGATGAAAGGTGAACTAAAGGCTATGAATAGCAGAATGAATAATCCAGAAGAATGAATAAATGATCTGGAAGATAGAATAATGGAAATCTCCCAGTTAGAACAGCAGACAGAAACCCAAATGAAAAAAAAAAAAAAGAAAGCATTATAAGAGACCAATGGGATAATATAAAGCTTGCTAATCTACACATAATAGGGATCTCAGAAAGAGAAAAAAGGAGATTGAAAATGTATTTAAACAAATTATGGCTGAAAAATTCCCAAATCTAAATAAGGAAACAGATATCAAGATACAGGAAGCACAGAGGGTCCCAAACAAGATAAACCCAAACAGACCTACACCAAGACATATTATAATTAAAATGGTAAAAGTTAAAGATAAAGAGAGTATTCTAAAGGCAACAAGAGAAAAACATAGAATTAATTACAAGGAAACTCCCATAAGGCTATCAGCTGATTTCTCTACAGAAACATTGCAGGTCAGAAGGGACTAGCTAGATATATTAAAAGTCCTGAAAGGGAAAAATCTGCAACCTCGGATACTCTACCTAGCAAGATTATCATTTAGAATAGAAGGAGAGATAAAGAATTTCTCAGACAATCAAAAACTAGAAGAATACAGCAATACTAAACCTATCCTAAAAGAAATACTGAAAGGACTTCTCTAAATAGAAAAAAAAAAAAAGAATCTATAGGAAAGAGAAAAATCACAGTTGGAAAGTAAACCACTTAAATAAGCTAGGACACAGATTAAAAAAAATACAAATATTTCTGTGAAAATTATGATAACCACAATGAACAACAAAAGGATGAACATGAAGATGCAAAAGAGGACATCAAAATCATAAAATGTGGGGAGGAGAGTAAGAAAATATAAATTTTTTTCTAGAATGTGTTTTAGCCTATTTGACTACCGGTCTAAAGCAAGTAGGTATAGGAAGGGGTTAACATACTTGAAAAACAGGGCAACCACAAATCAAAAACATACAACAGATTCACAAAACCAAAAAGAAGAGAACATAGCATAATACAAAAGAAAATCATCAAACCACAAAGTGAAAGAAAAAAGAAAAAGAAGGACAAAGAAGAAATATAAAATCAACCAGGAAACAAGGTAAAACAGCAATAATTATGTATCTATCAATAATTACCTTAAATGTCAATGAACTAAATTCTCCGATCAAAAGACACAGAGTGGTAGATTGGATTAAAAAAAAAACAAAAGTCTACAATATACTTCCTACAAGAGCCCTCTTTAAGGCAAAGGACATACATAGAATGAAAGTGAGGGGATGAAAAAATATATTTCATGCAAACGTGAAATAACAAGAAAGCAGAGGTTGCAATACTCATATCAGACAAAATAGACTTTAAAACAAAGGCCATAAAGAAAGATAAAGAAGGACACTATAATGATAAAAGGATAAATACAAGGAGAGGATATTATACCTATCAACAAATATGCACCCAATATAGGAGCACCCACATATATAAAACAAATACTAACAGACATAAAGGGAGAAATTAACAGGAATACAATAACAGCAGGAGACTTATCACCCCACTCACATCAATGGACAGATCTATGAGACAGAAGATCAATAAGGCAACAGAGATCCTAAGTGATACAACAGAATAGTTAGACTTAATTGATATTTTCAAGACATTAGGTCCAAAAAAAGCAGAATGCACATTCTTTTCAAGTGTACATGGAGAATTCTCTAGAATTGACCTCATACTATGGCACAAAACAAGCCTCAACAAATTTAATAGTATAGAAATTATTTCAAGTATCTTTTCTGTCCACACAGTATGAAACTAGAAATCAACCACAGAAAAAGAAATGAGAAAAAATCAATTATATGGAGATTAAACAACATGCTACTAAAAAAACAAATGGGTAAACTATGAAATAAAAAAAAAGAAATTTCAAAATACCTTGAGGCAAATGACAATGAAAGCACAACCATACAAAATCTATGGGATGCAGCAACAGCAGTTCTCAGAGAGAAGCACTGGGTCAGCCAAAAAGTTCATTTGCTTTTAAGTAAAAACAAAAGACACATTTTTCATTTTCAAGATGACCTTTATTGAACAATGTATTCACTAACCAAATGAACTTTTTGGCAAACCCAATACAGAGTGATACAGGTCTTCTTTCAGAAACAAGAAAAATCTCAAACAACCTAACCCACCACCTAAAAGAATTAGAAAAAGAAGAACAAACAAAATCTAAAGTCAGCACAAAGGAGGAGACAATAAAGATAAGAGAGGAAATAAATAAAATAGAGTTTAAAAAATCAGTAGAAAAAATCAATATAACCAAGAGCTGGTTCTTTGAAAGGGCAAACAAAATTGAAAACCTCTGGCCAGGCACTCCAAGAAGAAAAGAGAGAAGACAGAAATAAACAAATTAAGAAATGCAAGAGGGGAAATCACAACTGATACCACAGAAATAAAAGAAAACATAAGAGAATACTATGAACAATTACATGCCAACAAATTTGACAATCTAGAAGAAATGGACAACTTTCTAGAAACATACAGCCCACCAAAACTGAATCAAGAAGCAGATAACTTGAACAGACCAATCACTAGAAATGAAATAGAATCTTTAAAAAAAACCCCAAACAAACAAACAAAAACAACAAAAAAACCCTCCCTACAAACAAAAGTTCAGGGCCAGATGGCAGGGTATTCCACCAAACATACAAAGAAGAACTTATACCTATCCTTCTCAAATTCTTCCGAAAGATTGAAGTGTAAGGAACACTCCCAAAAACATTCTCTGAAGCCACCATCACCCTTATACCAAAACCAGACAAAGATGCTACCAAAAAAAAAAAAAAAAGTTACAGGCCAATATCTTTGATGAATACAAACACAAAATCCTCAACAAAATGTTAGCAAACTGAATCCAACAACACATAAAAGAGGTCACATACCTTTGGATTCATCCCAGGGTCAAAAGGATGGTTCAGCGTACTCAAATCAATCAATGTGATACACTGCATCAACAAAAGAAAGGACAAAACCACATGATCATCTCAATAGATGCAGAAAAATCATTTGATAAAATTCAGCATTCATGATAAAAACCCTTATGAAAGTGTGTATACAGGGAACATATCTCAACATAATAATAGCTATTTATGACAAGGGCTTAATTTCCAAAATATACAAATAGCTCAACAACACAACTCAACAACAACAAAAACAAACAACAAAAAAAACACAATCAAAACATGGGCAGAAGACCTAAATAGACATTTCTCCAAAGAAGACATATGGATGGCCAATAGGCACATGAAAACATTCTCAACATTGCTAATTATTTGATAAATTCAAATCAAAACTACGATGAAGTATCACCTCACACAGGTCAGAATAGCCATCATTAAAAAGTCTACAAATAACAAATGCTGGAGAGGTTGTGGAGAAAATGGAACCCTCTGACACTGTTGGTGGGAATGTAAATTGGTGCAGCCACTATGAAAAACCATATGGAGGTTTCTCAAATAAACTAATAATAAAGTTACCATGATCCAGCAATCTGACTTCTGGGCATATGCCTAGACAAAACTATAGTTTAAAAAGATACATGCATCCCTATATTCATAGCAGCACTATTTACAATAGCCAAGACATGGAAACAACCTAAATGTCCATCGACAGATGAATGGATAAAGAAAATGGGGTACATATATACAATGGCATATTACTCAGCTATCAAAAACAATGAAATAATGCCATTTGCAGCAACATGGATGGACCTAGAGATTATCATACTAAGTGAAGTAAATCAGAAAAAGACAAATACCATATGATATCCCTTATATATGGAATCTAAAATATGACACAAATGAACATATCTATGAAATAGAAACAGACTCACAGACTTAGAGAACAGAATTGTGGTTGCCAGTGGGGGAGATGGGTTAGGGAGGGAAGGATTGGGAGTTTGAGATTAGCAGAGATGAACTATTACATATAGGATGGATAAACAACAAGGTCCTACTCTATAGCACAGGGAACTATATTCAATATCCTAAGACAAACCATAATGGAGAAGAATATGCAAAAGAGTGTATCTATATATAACTGAGTCACTTTGTTTTACAGCAGAAATTAACACAACATTATAAATTAACTATACTTCAATAAATTAAAAAAAAATCAATAGACCACAGACTCACTAAAGAACATAATCATAAATATATATTAAATTTTTATACCATATTTGGCTATTTAAATTAACTTTTGTTTGCATATGGTGGCCTTACAAGTAGATAGAATAACATATACCTCCTATTAGCTCTCTTTCCATTCACCTTTTCTAGGAATGCATAATACATAGTGTTTATACATTTTGTTAAATCAATCATAAATATTTTGACCACTGAATATGCTCTTTAATGCCATACTTTAAGTTAGCAAGGATTCTACACTTCTTAAGTGTCAATAATTAAGTTGTCCAGTACACAAAAGTATTACCAGTTGTCCCATTCTCTTTTTAGAGACCTATCTGAAAGTCTCTCAGTTTTAGTTTACAATAGTGTGTTGCCCAAATGAGGCCATTTATTCCATATGGAACATCTGGGGAAAGAAAATAAACATTCAGTTCTATTGAAATCAGAACCCATATAGTTCAGACTCAAAGTACTTCTTTGGTTGAAAAAAAAATAGCCCAGTAATTAAAATATAAGTTTGAAAAATAAATAGTTCTTTGCACATATTTCTCAAACAGTGAAGGGGCTATATAGCCCTCATTTAAAAATCACATTCTTTTTGCATTTATCTCCTTTGTTCCTGGTGCCACTTTCTTCAGGACTTCCTTCCCCCACTCCAAATATCCCTAACCAGCCCTAGACCATGTACTTCTTCTCTTTCTATTGCCTTTTTTTTTTTCTTGCTACTCCACTATAATTTTCTTTTTCCTATTTTCTCAAAGGTATGTTTCCCTCCATTTAAAAAGAAAATAAAAGACATAGTATAGCAATGGTAGAAAACTTCCAGGTGGGAGTGGGGGTGGAGGAAGGATAAGAAACAAAAGAGGCAATTTTGAACCTAGTCTGGATGTCAAAGAGGAAGAAAGACTGGGGGCACTAATATGAATATTACTGATCCAAAACAAAACATGAATTTTAAAATTCTCTTAGAAATGTTCTCATTTGACTAAGGATTTTGGAATAGCATTGAGCAAATGTTTGGTAGCATTTAAGATTTAAGAGTCTGGCTGGATCACATTTTGTGAACTTTTTTCACTTCACTGTCAGTTGGTTCAAACTTTTCCCAGTTCAAAATAAATGATTCTTACCCTCCTTTTTGCTATCATAAGACTTTCTACCACCCAAGCTTCAGGGTACACATTCAATCCAAATGATTGAATTTAACCATTTTTATGGCTAGGAAAAAAAGACACTGGAAAATGGAGCAAGAAATAACTACAAAATATGTTAGCCTTGAGAGACAATGCAGAGATTATCTGGCCACCATAGCTGGCTGGACTGAATCAGCCTGAAAGGGTCATTGTTCCTAAAACCTGGCAAACTGGCTACATGTTATGTTTATTCTCCACTGGACAAAAGCATTTCAATTGCCTAGGACTACTATGATTACACTGACCAGGTAGTAGTTTATCACTGGATAATGTTTATCTTCAGCTGTAAAATCTTTTAGAAACCTTAGTACATAGCTCTTTTTGTAGACATACAGAAACACAAACACACTTTCTGGGTTCAGAAGATTGTCTAGGCTCAGACCCATATTCTACCAAGATTAACCCTTTGTTCATTCCTATGTCTCCTGATACTTAGGCTTGATAAAAGACCCATCCTCTTCTAATCCAGAATCTACCATATTTTTTTTGTGTTAGGCTAAACAACACTTCTTGCTCAGGAAAACTCCACAACATATTTCTGTTGTATGAAATAGCCTGCATATAACTGCCACTCTTATCATAAATTCAAAATATTAATCCATCTTTGAATTCTTGAGGACTATCTCAATTTATAAGGCAACATTATTAACTTAATAAATATTGTTTGAACTGAGCAGAACTGAATTACAAAGAAGGTAGCCCATGGAAACATTTTTTACTTTATTGACTAATAAAAAATAAGAACAGGTTTTTTGCATTCTTCCCAATAGTTCATAGACTTTGTGGAGGAGCAGGTACATATGCTATAAACTATAATCAAAGTGACAAGCACTGTAATATAGATTTGAACCTGTAAACAATGTTCACTGAGCACAGAGAGTAGAGAATGTTTCATATTGGGAAGTAGAAAACATAAGAACATTTTATAATGAAAAGGACATTTGCAATTGGTCTTGAAGTTTGAGTTTTTTTCAGGCTAAGAGCACTTGCAGTGGAGGTAGGATGCATGCAAAACAGCTTTCAAGAGAGGAGGCAGTTTGAACAGGTATGAACATGTTAATGAGCATACTATGAGGAGATAACAACAATCTCAGAATGCTGCTGTCTGAAATGAATGAAATGACACACACTAAAGATGCTTCACAGCAACTGGGGTAAAAAAGGGGTTGGCAATTGTTGAATGAATCTGTGTGTTAAATCACAAGTTTTGCTTCTTCTCCCCATACTTCCCCCATTTTCTGGCTGTAAATTCTCAATATTTAATGAAGGATCAGTGGCATTCCCTATATAGCTGTTTTTTTTAAAACCTGGCTTAAGTTGAATCCTCGTAAAACCAGAAAAGGCGTGGCAAATCACAAAGCCTTCTCCTAAAGAATACAGGGTTTGAAGCATGGAACTGAATTGGAATGTAACACCTAGTTGAAAACTAGAGCACTGAAATAACTGGGATTTCAGCAAAAAGAAAGAGAATCAGTCATGTAAGCAAAATTAGATTTAAAAATAAGATTCAGGGAAGAAAGTTTTATTTAATATGTATATGTTGACCCTAAAGAAGTATTTAATTATCTTTTTTCAGGATAGATACTTAAATTGCATTATTTAAATGCCTCTAATAAGAGAAGATTAATTTTACTCTTTAGTTTCTTAGCCTATGAACATTAAGGGATACAACACTTATGTTTACAATCAGGGCATCCTTGCACAGAGGTTTTATTTATCATATGTTGTTCCTTTGCATATCTCAATTTTATTGAAATAACTAAATATTCAGTGGAGAGACCTAATACAATTGTCTCAGACCCTTACCATCTAGAATTATATATTAAAATGAACAGTTTATGTAGCTGATATTATCACTTAGCTTTCCTAATTCTGGTGCCTTTAAAGACCCAGAGTATATGCAGTAGTAAAGTTTCTCTCTTTTCAGTCAGTTTACATTATTCTACTCAGTGTCCTTGGAAAATAAAGTGCCCTCTTTACATGGATTTGAATGTACAGTCAGAATAGAAAATTGCATGTGTGTTTTGTGAAAACAAATAGCATACTGCAGTTAAGTACATTCCTTTGTTACCACGTTCCCCACATAAATACAAACACTCATTTTGTTTTAAAAATTCCCTTCATAAATGGATTTTTTACCTGTAGTGTAGACACAGGCAAGAACTGAATAAAAGATTTCTCTACAAGACATTCTTTATTCAAAAGCAGTAAAATATTAATATATACATAATTATTTTACCAAACTGATTTGAGACTTTTGTTTTTATTCCAACTCCGTGAACCTCGTGGAAATACTTTGCTTGATGCAGAGAAAAATTCTGATTTCATGCTTGGAAGAATTTTATCAAATATATATAAACACAATATAGTTATTCTTGCTATTCATGTATATCATTAATACACATGCACATGCTTTCTCTCCTCACACATCCTGATCTAGGACCCAAAAGCTATTATTCCAGAGGACAATTTTTTGTGCAATAAATGTAACCTTTGCACCCTGCTCCTTCAAATCAAAGATGAACATTTAGTTTATAGCTACAAGAATCTCCTCCCCCCATATTAAAATAAAATAAGTGCATTGTACCAGTCACATATTTTCTAATTAACCACCTGGATTTAATCACCTGGTTAAAGACTAGTTAATAAGAGCACAAGGCCTTTCCAAGTTTATGTGTGACTGAAACTTATGCAAGTTCAATTGTTGATGAAATAAATGGTTGAAAGCATGAGAAAATTGTGATGTTTAGATAGAATAAGGATATCAAAAGTATTTGAATATGTGTGAATGTAGCTTATGCTCTTGTGCCCTGCTCACACCTACTAAGCCATTGGTTCCTAAAATGTCTTGAGACACCCTCCCCATCCTCATCATCAGGTAGGAATTTATGAAAATGCAAGTACTTGTACTCCACGACAGACTTGCTGAATGAGAAGCTCTGAGTGTGGGGCCCAGCCATCTGTACTATAAGCCCTCAAACTGAGGTACTCTTAACATTTGAGAACAATTGCTTTAGTCCTACTGTACAGACCACTGAATAGAGTTCCTGCATAAATCAATCATTTAGAGGACTTCCTGTGATTACCTCTTTAATAAAGTACTTGAACCCAAATCCCTGCTTAGCATCTGTTTTGCAGGCAACCCAAATTAAGACAATGAACTTACATTATGTTAAAACACACACATACACACACACACACATGCAGACATACACACAATATAGTCTTAACAGCATGCTCTCACAACAGACTTATTGCTTTGAATTAAAATATATTTTCTTGTTTGTTTTCTTTTCCAAAATTATATTTTAAGGGCAGAGGATATCAGGTGTAACTTTTCTTAATATCTCCTGGGCCAAGGAAAGTGTCTGACAAATAATGGTTGTTCAAGGAATGTTGGTGAAATGAATGTATAAATGCATAAAATTGGTTTAAAATATTTGTATTAATATTGATGATTGTCATATATCAAAGATTATAGCTGAATCAACAAATACTTAGATTTACTAGTAAACAGCTATAGAAATGCCAAGTTAGGCAAAACCTAATAAGAAACATATATAATTATAGTGCCATTGAAGATTATGTAAAATACTTCTGAGAATTGACAGTGAACTGTATGTGTAGGACTCCTGTTATCTGGTTTCTAGTTATGCATTTCTGTGTTTGAAAGGGAATGCTTTTTTTATTCATATTAGAACATTTGTTGGTACAAATGTAAGTGTTTGAAGTATTTATAAAGTTATTTTTCACATAGGTACTGAGATTTCAAGTTTAGAATCATTTATTCCCATGGAGAGAAGACATAAGTGAAAATATTACCAAACTCCCAAAGTGGATGAAGGTCATGACAACATTGCTGTATCAAATAAAGGAAAAAAAATAATTTGAAATTATTATCCCTAAATGGGAAAGTCCCCATTGTTAGAAGCTACTTATTTCTACAGTTAACAGTCTGTGTGGCACAAATCTCCATTTGCTACTTACTAGTTTTTAATTTTAATTTTAGCTTTAAATGGATATAGTAATTTGTAGCTGATGTTCATAATGTCTCTCTTAGAGAGACATGTCTTAAGAAGAAAATATTATCTGTATTTATTATCTTGCATCAATTTTTCCTTGGTTATTGTAAACATTAAAGGAAAATATGTGGGCAGCATAATTATCATACTTAATTCTTTCCAGAAATACTGTATGTTGAATTGGCTAGGGAACTTATTTACGCAATTGCTAAAACTTGTGGAGTTCCACCAATGATATTTTAAGTGCATAAAATAAGTATTTGTATTTACTTTTGGTGCCATAAAAGACCAAAGGAGGGAGTTTAAAGAGCTTCCAACTTAGGGAAGCAGAAGTCTTTCACATTACCACCACGTCATGTAAGCCACAAACTCCATGAGGAGAGAAGCTCCTTTGTTCTCTTCATCTGGCTATTGATTCACATTCTTTAATATTTTTTTTTGTAATAAACCAGTAATCTAGTGGGTTTCCTGATTCCTATGAGCCACTCTAGTAAATTAATCAAACCCAAAGAAGGGTTGTGGGACCCTCCAATTGGTAGCCAGTTGGTCAGGAGCACAGGTAACAACCTGGTCTTGTGATTGGCATCTAAAGTGGAGGGCAGTCTGTGGGACTGAGCCCTTAACCAGTGGAATCTGATTATATCTCTTGATAGGTAGTGTCAGAATTAAATTGAATTGTAGGACACCCAGCTGGTATAGGAGAACAACTTTGTGTAAACTCCTACAAACACACACACACACACACACACACACACACACACACACTGAAAATTGAATTGGGGTACAGAACACTTTTAGCTGCATTATATGATAGTTCTATTTTTAAGTTTTTGAGGAACCTCCACACAGTTTTCCATAGTGTTGTAAAAATTTGCATTTCCATTACTGATGCACAAGGGTTCCTTTTTCACCACATCCTAACCAACACTTATTATCACTTGCCTTTTTAAAGTAGCTATTCTAACAAGTGAGAGGTAATATCTCAGTATGTTTTTGATTTGCATTTCCCTGATGATTAATGATGTTGAGTAATTTTTCAAATCTGGGCAATTTGTATGTATTCTTTGGAAAAAATGGCTATTCATTTCCTCTGGCATTTTAAATTTATTTATTTTTGGCACATTGGGTCTTCATTGCTGCACATGGACCTTCTCTAGTTGAGGCAAGTGGGGGCCACTCTTCATTGAGGTGCGTGGGCCTCTCATTGCGGTGGCTTCTCTTGTTGTGGAGCACAGGATCCTGGCACACGGGCTTCAGTAGTTATGGCACGCAGGCTCAGCAGTTGTGGCTCATGGGCTCCAGATCACAGGATCAGCAGTTGTGGGGCATGGGCTTAGATGCTCTGTGGCATGTGGGATCTTTCCAGATGAGGGCCCAAACCCATGTCCACTGCATTGGCAGGTGGACCCCCAACCACTGTGCCACCAGGGAAGCCCCCTATGGCATTTTAAAATCAGGTTATTTTATTTGGATTTGAGTTACATGAGTTCCGTATATATTTTGGATATATTTTTGATATCTGTTTGCAGATACATGCTTTTCAAACATTTTCTCCCATTCATAGGTTGCCTTTTTTCTTCTTGGTTGTTTGTGTAGATTGTTTTTTTTGTTTGTTTGTTTTTGTTTTGTTTTTTTTTCTTTAGTTTGATATAGTCCCCCTTGTTTATTTTGTTTATGTTGCCTTTACTTTTGGTGCCATATCCCAAAGACTCATTGCCAATACCAAAGTCAAGGAGATTTCTCCCTTTTTTATTCTAGAAGTTTTACACTCTCAAGTGTTATATTGAGATCTTTACTGAAAATTAATATTTTAGTGTCATAAGGTAGGGATTTAATTTTATTATTTTGTATGTGATTATCCACTTTTATCTACACCACTTATTAAAGAGACTCCTTTCCCCATTGAGTAAACTTGACTCCACTGTCAAATATTACTTGACTATATACGAGAGAGTTTATTTCTGAGCTCTCATTCTGTTCCATTGGTCTATTTGTCTTTTTATGCCAGTACCACAGTGTTTCAAATGGTACAGTTTAAAAATATTGTTTGAAAGGAAGTGTGATGCCTTCAGCTTTGTCTTTCTTTCATGTTGCTTTGGCCATGCAGGGTCTTTTGTGGTTCTACACAAATTTTAGGATTTTTTTTTTCTGTTTCTGTGAAAAATTCACTGGAAGTTTTGATAAGTATTGCATTGAATCTATAGATGGCTTTGGGTAGTATTTTAACAATATTATTAAATGTTTGAACAATATTTTTAACAATAATTTTAACAATATTATTTCTTCCAATTCATGAACACGTTATATTTATTTCCATTTATTTGTGTCTTTTTCTTTTCAGATACTTTACTGTTAGTGTATAGAAATGCAACTGATTTCTATAAATTGATTTTCAATCCTGAAATTTTAAAATTTATTAGTACTCATTTTTCTGGTGGAATCTTTAGGGTTTCTATATATAAGATCATATCATCTGCAGACAAAGACAATTTCATTTCTTTTTTTCCAATTCAGATGCGTTTTATTTATTTTTCTTGCCTAAATGCTCTGGCTAGGACTTCTGGTACTATGTTGAATACAAGAGGTCTGGGATCACCCTTGTATTTTCCCTGATCTCAGAGAAAAAGATTTAACGTTTCACCATTGAGTATGATGTTAGTCAGTTGCCATATTCAGCCTTTATTAAGCTGAATTATTTTCCTTCTCCCTTCAATTTGTTGAGAGTTTTTAATCAGGAAAAGAGGTTGAACTTTATGAAATGATTTTTATGCATTTATTGAAATAATCATAATTTTTTTTATCTCTCATTCTATTAATTTAGTGTATTATATTTATTGATTTGTGTACATTGAGCCATCCTTGCATCCCTGGGATAAATCCTACTCAATCATGGTGTATAATTCTTTTAATTCACTGTTGAATTTGGCTGACTAATATTTTATTGAGAATTTTTGCAACTACATTCATCAAGTATATTGGCCTGTAGTTTTCTTGTATTGTCCTTATCTGACTTTAATATCAAGATTATGCTGGCCTTATAAAATGAGTTTTTGTGTGAAAAAAAGTTCTAATTTATTCATTTACCTGTAGGTGTCCAACTTTCTCAACACCACTTTTTGAAGAGACTGTCTTTTCTCCATTGTATATTCTTGCCTCCTTTGTTGTAGACTAATGGACCATAAGTGTGTGGGTTTATTTCTAGACTCTCTAGTCTGTTTCATTCATCTATGTACCCAGCTTTGCTCCAGTACCATACTGTTTTGGTTACTGTAGCTTTGTAGTATAGTTTGAAGTCAGGGAGTGTGAATACTCCAGCTCTCTTCTTCTTTCTCAGGATTGTTTTGGCTATTTGGGGGTATTCTGTGTTTCCAAACAAATTTTAAAATTATTGGTTCTAATTCTCAGAAAAATGCCATGGAACACTACTCAGCCATAAAAAAGAATGAAATTTTGCCATTTGCAGCAACATGAATAAACTTGGAGAGCATTATGCTAAGTGAAATAAGTCAGACAGAAATACAAATACTGTATGATATCACTTATATGTGAAATCTAAAAAATACAACAAACTAGGAAAGATAACAAAAAAGAAGCAGACTCACAGATGTAGAAAACAAACTAGTGGTTACCAGTGGGAAGAGGGAAGTGGAGAGAAACAATGTTGGTGTAAGGGATTAATAGGTACAAACTATTATGTATAAAATAAGCTACAAGTGTATATTATACAATATAGGAAATATAGTCAACATTTTATAGTAACAATAAAGAGAATATAACCTTTAAAAATTTTGAATCATTATGTTGTACACTTGTAACATATTATGCTGTACATCAACTCTACTTCAATTAAAAGAAAGACTTGTTTTGTGTCCTACCATATGCTATATCTAGAGAATGCTTTGTGTGTGTTTGATAAGAGTGTGTATTCTGCCTCTGTTGGATGTAATGTTCTTCTGTTTATATCTGTTAGGTTAATTTGATCCAAAGTATAGTTCAAGTCCAACACTTCCTTATTGATTTTTCTGTCTTGATGAGTTGTTTATTGTTGAAAGTGAGGTATTGAATTCGGAAAAATTATGAGCTGAAAAGGTCTCTCTTGTCCCTGAACTGTGCCACCTTGGAAAAACTTTGATGTGAGTAAAGTCAAACTTTTCTTCTAACCATCTCCAATGTATCTAAACTCATACTTGTTTGCTGCAACATTGTGCTGAAACTTCTCCATTGGAAACCTAGACTTCCAGAAAGGCTCTTTTTTTCTGTAGGTGATTGTCTGAGACAGGGTTCTCCAGGGTCTCTTGGACCATGGCTTAGAGAATCTGGAGCTAGTTCATGTACCACTTCATGGTCAACAGCTAGAACCAAGGTCTGTAAGCCTATTACTCAATGTGCAGGTGGGTGAGGTTCCTGCTGGATCCCTTAACATATGGTGCTGGATCCCGCAGCTCCCACAAAGACACTTTAGTCTGTGAATAGATACCATTTTTTTTTTTTTTGGTACGTGGGCCTCTCACTGCTGTGGCCTCTCCCGTTGCGGAGCACAGGCTCCGTACGCACAAGCTCAGTGGCCATGGCTCACAGGCCCAGCCGCTCCACGGCATGTGGGATCTTCCCGGACTGAGGCACAAACCCGTGTCCCCTGCATCGGCAGGTGGACTCACAACCACTGCGCCACCAGGGAAGCCCGATACCAAATTTTTGTTGTTGTGTGGGGGGGGCATGAACAAGGATGTCTTATTCAGCTCTATCTTTGATGTCCTTTCTCTCCATTTTTTAAGATCTTCTTTGATTTTATTCATTAGAGTCAAGTGTTGTTTTCCTCAAAAAATCTTATACATATTTTGTTAGATTTACACCTGACTATTTCATTTTCAAGAATGCTAATGTAAATGATATTGTGTTTTTAATTTCAAATTCCACTTGTTCTTTTTTGGTATATAGAGAAACAATTGGCTCTTGTATATTAACCTTATATTCTGCAACCTTTCTATAAGGTTTTGTGGGAACTTAAAAGCAGAGAAATTAGTTGGATTTTGATAGTTGTATTCCTTATTACTGCAGTAAGCATTATAAATACAAAATAATTTAGTTCTTTCCTTCTTTCTGTCCAAATGACAAAGATAACAATGTAAACCTATAAAAGACATTCCTTCAAAATTTTACAGCAGTGGAACCCTATTTATGATTATTATATTTATGATTATTTTATGATTACTAATTATTATGTAGAACACTTAAATCATTTTGGATACTATAATTTTTTTTAACATACATCTATGGGAATTTCCAGGGTAAGAACTATAATTTAGATAAGTATGGTCAGTGCCATCATTTTATCCACCCCCCACCCCAAGTCACCCAAATTGTTAAATAAGAAAGGTTCATAGTCAATTAACTATGAGGTTTATAAGGCTAACTCTGTCAGACTAATTATTTTCTAAACAATATCTACAAACTGGGAATTCCCTGGTGGTTCAATGGTTAGGACTCAGTGCGTTCACTGCTGTGGCCCAGGTTCAATCCCTGGTGAGGGAAGTATGATCCCACAAGCCACGTGGCATGGCCAAAAGAAAAAAAAATATCTACAAACAGTTCCTATATCAACATGTCCTATGAAGTTAGGATTATCTCATGGAAGATATTGTAGTCTGTTAGTTAAAACTCAGTGTGTGTTTGTGTATGCGTTTCCTTAAATCAAGGGGGCAGAATAAAAGAGTATAATGATAAAAAATATAGAGTGATGTGGAAATATTTAAAATTAGTTTTATATCCTGGCTTTGCCATATGCTTGCTGCATGACTTTGGCTAATTCCATATTTTAAGTGTCATTTCCATAGTCTTTAAATCAGTTTCCACATAGCTCTTACTTAACTTACAAAATTGTTGTGAGAATTAAATAAATTAATACTGTTAAGTTGTTTAGTACAGTGCTTGCCACATTATCAACATGCAGTGATGGTTAAGCAAAGGTGTTACTCCCAACATCAACAACATCAAAATTACCTAGTTATAAAGTTAAGAAATACAGAGTTTACCTTACATCTCTAAACTCTTCTGAAGAACACAAAGGAAGATTTTAAGACATGAAGAGAAGGATCATATTCCTACAAGGAAAGGCTCAATAATGTAAAGTTGTGAGTTACCCCCAAATTCATTTAAAAATCTATCAACATTGTTTATTTTTAAGTATTAAAAAATCATTTTAAACTTTATCCAAAAAAAATAAACATGAGCTTTCCTTTATAAAATCATCCAAGATAATTGTTAGAAATTGTTTTAATTCATTCAGGCTGCTATAACAGAATACCATAGACTGAGTGTCTTATAAACAGTAGTAAATTATTTCTCAGAGTTCTGAAGGCTGGGAAGTCCGAGGCCAAGTGCTGGTAGATTTGGTGTCTGGTGAGGAACCACCTCTTAGATGGTTGTCTTTTCACGGTGTCCTTACATGATGGAAGCAGCAAGGGAGCATTTCAGGCCTCTTTTATAAAGGCACTAATCACATTCATGAGGATTCTACCCTCATGGTCAAATCACCTCCCTAAAACCCCACCTCCTAATACCATCACCTTAGGATTTTGAATTTCAACATGTGAATTTTGGGGAGACTCAAACATTTAGACCATAGCAGAAATGTAATTAAAATGTGTTACTGGAGGATTAAATAAGAACTTTGTGTCAAAGTACATAGTAAAAGGGAAGAGTAGTCCCAGGGATAGCAAGAAGTATAAGTCTTACTCCCTAGCAGAGGACCCAACACTGGTAATTCACATTCATAACTCTCACAACCCTATTACAAATATTCTGAATGCAGTGGATAAGAACACTTAGAAAGTCACAACAGAATGAAACAAGCCCGAGGACAGTGTTCATATCAGAATTCCCTGTTTTACACACATTTGTCTTAAACCATAGCTTTTTTGACCTATCATGTTTCCTTTTGCCACTGATCAAATCAACTAAGAGCAAATCAACAAACACTAATTTCCATTTTTCCTCCAACTTCCCTTTGGTTCTTTAGATCTAAAAATGTGGGGGAGAGAAGGGTGGGGATGAAGGAGTAATAAAGCTGCTCTTTAATAATCAGGAGCCACTATTTAATGTCAGGTTCCACCTTAAGTGTCCTTTGATTTAAAAACCATCATCATCATAAAAAAAGACAATTGTAAGGGAAAAGTTGAAAAAAGTTAATTAGACCTTTGAAATTAAAATCAATACCATTAACTTATAATTAAACATAGCTGATTACTGATTCAACCATCTCTCCAAGACTTTAAAGGATAATGATGAATTATAAAAGACCTGAAACCATAAAGAGGGAGCAAATAGGAAAAAATACAACAAATGCTAAATGCAAATATATTTCTGGAAGACAAAAGTCATTGTTTCTCCCTATAGATTAAGAAAATCAAGACATAATAGTCAAAAAGTGGAAGCAACACAAGTGTCCATCAACACATGAATGGATATCATGAATGGATATATCATATTATTACAATAGAATAGAATACAATAGACTATTATTCAGCCTTTAAAAAGCAAGGAAATTCTGACACATGCTACAACATGGATGAACATTGACAACATTATGCTAAGTGAAATGAACCAGTCACAAAAGGACAAATATTGTATGATTCCACTCATATTAAGTACCTAGAGTATTCAGACTCATAGGAACAGAAAATAGAATGGGGGTTGCTAGGGACTAAGAGGAGGTGGAAATTAAAAGTTTGTGTTCAATAGATCAAAATTTTAGTTGGAGAAGTTGAAAAAATTCTGAAGGTGGATGATAGTGATGGTTGCACAAAGTGTGAATGTACTTAATACAATTAAAATGGTTGAAATTTTATGTTAATTATTAACATAAATTTTATATTAATAAATTTTGTTATATATATTATCACAATAAAAAATCAGTAGGTATGAATCTCAATTCACAGACTCTGAAGTTCAAGAAATTTACCTTTATTTCTATTTCAAGCCCTAATGAACTAAAGTGCAAGTGTCCTGGGAAAGGAATCTCACATAGGATCAAGCTTCTCAGGATGTTAGTACCTACCTTGTCATCAACTGATCTGCTAAGACATTGTCTACTGAGATATCTATTAATCCAGGACCATGCATATTCCAATTAAGAAATTCCCTTTCTTCCCATGTAAAACTGATTTAAAATACTGTCTATGAGTCTGAATATAGCTGGGATCTTGTTGCCTACCTAGGGAAGACCCAGGGCCCACAAGCAGTTTCTAAATCTTCTCAGCTTTTAAGTTCCCTAAACCTCTCTCGTCTCTTGCTCCCTCTCTTAGGCCTATGAAACTTTCATTACCTCTTCTCCATTTTTTCTCCCTTTTCTAACACTGAAGAAATCTTTTTTTCAATCTGAATAGTAGTGGGTGATATTTAGTAAAACTCTGTGGAAAGGTCTTTTTTTCTCCCTCTTGTTTTCCCCAAACATTTGTGTAGTCTCTGGTCTATAAATGTTTAAACACTTGGAATTTAAAAGTTAGAGCCTACTAGGCTTTTTTTGTGGTTTATATTGTGACTATCCTTTTACAAGATAAGGAGCACAGAATGGAACATCTGAAAAGGAGTGGAAATGGAGGAGGGAGAAGGAATGGAAAAAATAACTAACATATAAATAATATCATTCAACTATGCAAAACACTTAAGTGTTATTAAGAGCCATCTTTGCATTCGTTAAATGCAAAGTAACCATTCCACAGTGTTCAAAGGTCCGGAGCTGCAGAATTTTTCATGCTATACCTAAAGACTTGGCAGCTATGTGTATCCTGGCTACCCAGAAACATTCTTCTCTTGCTCATCCTCTTTCCTTTCCTTCTCTTTACACTTCTCTACTTTCTTTGGTATTCTCTCCCTTGTGTGTTCTGTGCAAAATAGTAGAAAAAAAGAGTAATTTTAAAAAGGTATAAATTCTAACAAAAAATGGTAATAGGCTTCTTTGGGAAAGTAATGCAAAAAATCATTCTCTCTATGATAACGTATGTGGAACATGTATGGGTAGAGTACTGAGCCAGAGTTTTATAGTATTTAAAACTCCCAAGAATTCTTTCATGTAAAATGAATAGGCTTATTTTATGGAAGAAGAAACAACGCCTGTGAAATTAAATATGTTGGGCACTTTTATTCCAGTCATTCAGCTATTAAGTGACATAGCATTCCAGTGCAGACTTTTGTCCTAAAATCCCATACTTCTGAGGGAATTCTGTGCTCCCGTTCACTAACACTTACAATGTCATAAGTTTGTATAACATTTCATGCCTCTGAAAACATTTTGAAGATTTCTCCAGGAACACAACTGTCTAATTTAATAGCCAGGACACAGTCTCCTGGCAGCCTCCAGAGCAGTTGCTTTCCCAAAGGGAGACAACTTGCCGTTTTTCTCACAGCACTGTTGTCCATAAAGTGGTTTCCAGATCTCTGTTATGGTTTATCCCTTCAAGGGAGTTGGGTTCATGTTCTATTCAAGTGTGTGTGTGTGTGTGTGTGTGTGTTTGTACACATGGTTTGCAGGAATCAGTTGACAAACAGAAAAGATGTAGATTGGTGACTGGCAGACAAAGATCAATAACTGAAACCGGATAAATTGGCATCAAACAAACCTTACATACCATGTTTTGCTTTTACATCCTTGACATTGCTACTTATTTTTTTTTTTTTTTTTTTTTTAACATCTTTATTGGGGTATAATTACTTTACAATGGTGTGTTAGTTTCTGCTTTATAACAAAGTGAATCAGTTATACATATACATACGTTCCCATATCTCTTCCCTCTTGCGTCTCCCTCCCTCCCACCCTCCCTATCCCACCCCTCCAGGCTGTCACAGAGCACCGAGCCAATATCCCTGTGCCATGCGGCTGCTTCCCACTAGCTATCTACCTTACTATGTTTGTTAGTGTGTATATGTCCATGACTCTCTCTCGCCCCGTCACAGCTCGCCCTTCCCCCTCCCCATAACCTCAAGTCCGTTCTCTAGGAGGTCTGCGTCTTTATTCCTGCCTTACCCCTAGGTTCTTCATGACATTTTTTTTTTCTTAAATTCCATATATATGTGTTAGCATACTGTATTTGTCTTTTTCTTTCTGACTTACTTCACTGTGTATGACAGACTCTAGGTCTATCCACCTCATTACAAATAGCTCAATTTCGTTTCTTTTTATGGCTGAGTAATATTCCATTGTATATATGTGCCACATCTTCTTTATCCATTCATCCGATGATGGGCACTTAGGTTGTTTCCATCTCCGGGCTATTGTAAATAGAGCTGCGATGAACATTTTGGTACATGACTCTTTTTGAATTTCGGTTTTCTCAGGGTATATGCCCAGTAGTGGGATTGCTGGGTCATATGGTAGTTCTATTTGTAGTTTTTTAAGGAACCTCCATACTGTTCTCCATAGTGGCTGAACCAATTCACATTCCCACCAGCAGTGCAAGAGGGTTCCCTTTTCTCCACACCCTCTCCAGCATTTATTGTTTCTAGATTTATTGATGATGGCCATTCTGACTGGTGTGAGATGATATCTCATTGTAGTTTTGATTTGCATTTCTCTAATGATTAATGATGTTGAGCATTCTTTCATGTGTTTGTTGGCAGTCTGTATATCTTCTTTGGAGAAATGTCTATTTAGGTCTTCTGCCCATTTTTGGATTGGGTTGTTTGTTTTTTTGTTGTTGAGCTGCATGAGCTGCTTGTAAATTTTGGAGATTAATCCTTTGTCAGTTGCTTCATTTGCAAATATTTTCTCCCATTCTGAGGGTTGTCTTTTGGTCTTGTTTATGGTTTCCTTTGCTGTGCAAAAGCTTTGAAGTTTCATTAGGTCCCATTTGTTTATTTTTGTTTTTATTTCCATTACTCTAGGGGGTGGGTCAGAAAGAATCTTGCTGTGATTTATGTCATAGAGTGTTCTGCCTATGTTTTCCTCTAATAGTTTGATAGTTTCTGGCCTTATATTTAGGTCTTTAATCCATTTTGAGCTTATTTTTGTGTATGGTGTTAGGGAGTGTTCTAATTTCATTCTTTTACATGTACCTGTCCAGTTTTCCCAGCACCATTTATTGAAGAGGCTGTCCTTTTTCCACTGTACATTCCTGCCACCTTTATCAAAGATAAGGTGTCCATATGTGCATGGGTTTATCTCTGGGCTTTCTATCCTGTTCCATTGATCTATCTTTCTGTTTTTGTGCCAGTACCATACTGTCTTGATAACTGTAGCTTTGTAGTATAGTCTGAAGTCAGGGAGCCTGATTCCTCCAGTTCCTTTTTTTGTTCTCAAGATTGCTTTGGCTATTCGGGGTCTTTTGTGTTTCCATACAAATTGCGAAATTTTTTGTTCTAGTTCTGTGAAAAATGCCAATGGTAGTTTGATAGGGATTGCATTGAATCTATAGATTGCTTTGGGTAGTAGAGTCATTTTCACAATGTTGATTCTTCCAATCCAAGAACATGGTATATGTCTCCATCTATCTGTATCATCTTTAATTTCTTTCATCAGTGTCTTATAGTTTTCTGCATAAAGGTCTTTTGTCTCCTTAGGTAGGTTTATTCCTAGATATTTTATTCTTTTTGTTGCCATGGTAAATGGGAGTGTTTTCTTGATTTCACTTTCAGATTTTTCATCATTAGTATATAGGAATGCCAGAGATTTCTGTGCATTAATTTTGTATCCTGCTACTTTACCAAATTCATTGATTAGCTCTAGTAGTTTTCTGGTAGCATCTTTAGGATTCTCTATGTATAGGATCATGTCATCTGCAAACAGTGACAGCTTTACTTCTTCTTTTCCGATTTGGATTCCTTTTATTTCCTTCTCTTCTCTGATTGCTGTGGCTAAAACTTCCAAAACTATGTTGAATAAGAGTGGTGAGAGTGGGCACCCTTGTCTTGTTCCTGATCTTAGTGGAAATGCTTTCAGTTTTTCACCATTGAGGATGATGTTTGCTGTGGGCTTGTCGTATATGGCCTTTATTATGTTGAGGAAAGTTCCCTCTATGCCTACTTTCTGCAGGGTTTTTATCATAAATGGGTGTTGAATTTTGTCAAAAGCTTTCTCTGCATCTATTGAGATGATCATATGGTTTTTCTCCTTCAGTTTGTTAATATGGTTTATCACATTGATAGATTTGCGTATATTGAAGAATCCTTGCATTCCTGGAACAAACCCCACCTGATCATGGTGTATGATCCTTTTAATGTGCTGTTGGATTCTGTTTGCTAGTATTTTGTTGAGGATTTTTGCATCTATGTTCATCAGTGATATTGGTCTGTAGTTTTCTTTCTTTGTGACATCCTTGCCTGGTTTTGGTATCAAGGTGATGGTGGCCTCGTAGAATGAGTTTGGGAGTGTTCCTCCCTCTGCTATATTTTGGAAGAGTTTGAGAAGGATAGGTGTTAGCTCTTCTCTAAATGTTTGATAGAATTCGCCTGTGTAGCCATCTGGTCCTGGGCTTTTCTTTGTTGGAAGATTTTTAATCACAGTTTCAATTTCAGTGCTTGTGATTGGTCTGTTCATATTTTCTATTTCTTCCTGATTCAGTCTTGGCAGGTTGTGCATTTCTAAGAATTTGTCCATTTCTTCCAGATTGTCCATTTTATTGGCATAGAGTTGCTTGTAGTAATCTCTCATGATCTCTTTTATTTCTGCAGTGTCAGTTGTTACCTCTCCTTTTTCATTTCTAATTCTATTGATTTGAGTCTTCTCCCTTTTTTTCTTGATAAGTCTGGCTAGTGGTTTATCTATTTTGTTTATCTTCTCAAAGAACCAGCTTTTAGTTTCATTGATCTTTGCTATTGTTTCCTTCATTTCTTTTTCATTTATTTCTGATCTGATTTTTATGATTTCTTTCCTTCTGCTAGCTTTGGGGTTTTTTTGTTCTTCTTTCTCTAATTGCTTGAGGTGCAAGGTTAGGTTGTTTATTCGAGATGTTTCCTGCTTCTTAAGGTGGGCTTGTATTGCTATAAACTTCCCCCTTAGAACTGCTTTTGCTGCATCCCACAGGTTTTGGGTCGTTGTGTCTCCATTGTCATTTGTTTCTAGGTATTTTTTGATTTCCTCTTTGATTTCTTCAGTGATCACTTCATTATTAAGTAGTGTATTGTTTAGCCTCCACGTGTTTGTATTTTTTACAGATCTTTTCCTGTAATTGATATCTAGTCTCATGGCGTTGTGGTCAGAAAAGATACTTGATACAATTTCAATTTTCTTAAATTTGCCAAGGCTTGATTTGTGACCCAAGATATGATCTATCCTGGAGAATGTTCCATGAGCACTTGAGAAAAATGTGTATTCTGTTGTTTTTGGATGGAGTGTCCTATAAATATCAATTAAGTCCATCTTGTTTAATGTATCATTTAAAGCTTGTGTTTCCTTATTTATTTTCATTTTGGATGATCTGTCCATGGGTGAAAGTGGGGTGTTTAAGTCCCCTACTATGAACGTGTTACTGTCAATTTCCCCTTTTATGGCTGTTAGTATTTGCCTTATGTATTGAGGTGCTCCTATGTTGGGTGCATAAATATTTACAATTGTTATATCTTCTTCTTGGATCGATCCCTTGATCATTATGTAGTGTCCTTCTTTGTCTCTTTTAATAGTCCTTATTTTAAAGTCTATTTTGTCTGATATGAGAATTGCTACTCCAGCTTTCTTTTGGTTTCCATTTGCATGGAATATCTTTTTCCATCCCCTTACTTTTAGTCTGTATGTGCCTCTAGGTCTGAAGTGGGTCTCTTGTAGACAGCATATGTAAGGGTCTTGTTTTTGTATCCATTCAGCTAATCTGTGTCTTTTGGTGGGAGCATTTAGTCCATTTACATTTAAGGTAATTATCGATATGTATGTTCCTATTCCCATTTTCTATATTGTTTTGGGTTCGTTATTATAGGTCTTTTCCTTCTCTTGTGTTTCTTGCCTAGAGAAGATCCTTTAGCATTTGTTGTAAAGCTGGTTTGGTGGTGCTGAACTCTCTCAGCTTTTGCTTGTCTGTAAAGGTTTTAATTTCTCCATCAAATCTGAATGAGATCCTTGCTGGGTAGAGTAGTCTTGGTTGCAGGTTTTTCTCCTTCATCACTTTCAGTATGTCCTGCCACTCCCTTCTGGCTTGTAGGGTTTCTGCTGAAAGATCAGCTGTTAACCTTATGGGGATTCCCTTATGTGTTATTTGTTGTTTTTCCCTTGCTGCTTTTAATATGCTTTCTTTGTATTTAATTTTTGACAGTTTGATTAATATGTGTCTTGGCGTATTTCTCCTTGTATTTATCCTGTATGGGACTCTCTGTGCTTCCTGGACTTGATTAACTATTTCCTTTCCCATATTAGGGAAGTTTTCAACTATAATCTCTTCAAATATTTTCTCAGTCCCTTTCTTTTTCTCTTCTTCTTCTGGAACCCCTATAATTCGAATGTTGGTGCGTTTAATGTTGTCCCAGAGGTCTCTGAGACTGTCCTCAGTTCTTTTCATTCTTTTTTCTTTATTCTGCTCTGCAGTAGTTATTTCCACTATTTTATCTTCCAGGTCACTTATCCGTTCTTCTGCCTCAGTTATTCTGCTATTGATCCCATCTAGAGTATTTTTAATTTCATTTATTGTGTTGTTCATCGTTGCTTGTTTCATCTTTAGTTCTTCTAGGTCCTTGTTAACTGATTCTTGCATTTTGTCCATTCTATTGTCCATTCTATCTCCAAGATTTCGGATCAACCTTACTATCATTATTCTGAATTCTTTTTCAGGTAGACTGCCTATTTCCTCTTCATTTGTTAGGTCTGGTGCATTTTTATCTTGCTCCTTTATCTGCTGTGTGTTTTTCTGTTTTCTCATTTTGCTTATCTTACTGTGTTTGGGGTCTCCTTTTTGCAGGCTGCAGGTTCGTAGTTCCTCCTGTTTTTGATGTCTGTCTCCAGTGGCTAAGGTTGGTTCAGTGGGTTGTGTAGGCTTCCTGGTGGAGGGGACTAGTGCCTGTGTTGTGGTGGAAGAGGCTGGATCTTGTCTCTCTAGTGGGCAGGTTCACGTCTGGTGGTGTGTTTTGGGGTGTCTGTGGCCTTATTATGATTTTAGGCAGCCTCTCTGCTAATGGGTGGGGTTGTGTTCCTGTTTTGCTAGTTGTTTGGCACAGGTTGTCCAGCACTGTGGCTTCCTGGTCGTTGAGTGAAGCTGGGTGCTGGTGTTAAGATGGAGGTCTCTGGGAGATTTTCGCCGTTTGATATTATCTGGAGCTGGGAGGTCTCTTGTGAACCAGTGTCTTGAAGTTGGCTCTCCTACCTCAGAGGCAGAGCCCTGCCTCCTGGCTGGAGCACCAAGAGCCTTTCATCCACACGGCTCAGAATAAAAGGGAGAAAAAGTAGAGGGAATTAGTAGACGTATGAGGAAAGAAAGAAGGAAAGGAGGGAAGGAAGGAGGGAAGGAAGGAAGGAAGGAAGGAAGAAAGAAAGAAAGAAGCAAAGAAGGAAAGAAGGCAAGATGGAACGAAAGGAGGGAGGGAGGGAGGGAGGAAGGAAGGAGGGAAAGAAGGAAAAACAAAAAGAAAGAAGATACAGTAAAAATAAAATAAAGTATAATAAAGTTATTGAATTAAAAAATTCTTAATTAGAAAAAAAAAAAAGGACGGATAGAACCTTAGGACAAATGTTGGAAGCAAAGCTGTACAGACAAAGTCTTACACAGAAGCGTACACATACACCCTCACAAAAAGAGGTAAAGGGGGAAAAATCATAAATCTTGCTGTCAGAGACCACCTCCTCAATTTGGGATGATTCGTTGTCTAAAGGAGGGAAGGAAGGAGGGAAGGAAGGAAGGAAGGAAGGAAGAAAGAAAGAAGCAAGGAAGGAAAGAAGGCAAGAAGGAACGAAAGGAGGGAGGGAGGAAGGAAGGAAGGAGGGAAAGAAGGGAAAACAGAAAGAAGATACAGTAAAAATAAAATAGAGTATAATAAAGTTATTGAATTAAAAAATTCTTAATTAGAAAAAAAAAAAAAGGGACGGATAGAACCTTAGGACAAATGTTGGAAGCAAAGCTATACAGACAAAGTCTTACACAGAAGCGTACACATACACCCTCACAAAAAGAGGTAAAGGGGAAAAAATCATAAATCTTGCTGTCAGAGACCACCTCCTCAATTTGGGATGATTCGTTGTCTAAAGGAGGGAAGGAAGGAAGGAAAGAAAGAAAGAAAGAAAGGACGAAGGTAAAGTATAATAACGTTCTTAAAATTAAAATTGATTATTAAGAAAAAAAATTTTAAGAAAAAACCATGGACGGATAGAACCTAGGACAAATGGTGGAAGCAAGACTATACAGACAAGATCTCACACAGAAGCATACACATACACATTCACAAAAAGAGAAATAGGGAGAAAAGTCATAGATCTTGCTCCCAAAGTCCACCTCCTTAATTTGGGATGATTGGTTGTCTATTCATGTATTCCACAGATGCAGGGTACATCAAGTTGATTGTGGAGCTTTAATCCGCTGCTTCTGAGGCTGCTGGGAGAGATTTCCCTTTCTCTTCTTTGTTCTCACAGCTCACAGGGGCTCAGCTTTGGATTTGGCCCTGCCTCTGCGTGTAGGTCGCTGGAGGGCGTCTGTTTTTTGCTCAGACAGGACGGGGTTAAAGGAGCCGCTGATTCGGGGGTTCTGGCGTACGGAGGCCGGCGGCGGGGAGGGAGGGGCACGGAATGCGGGGCGGGCCTGCGGCGGCAAAGTCCGGCGTGACTCTGCACCAGCCCGAGGCCCGCCGTGCGCTCTCCCGGGGAAGTCGTCCCCGGATCCCGGGAACCCGGCAGTGGCGGGCTGCACAGGCTCCGCGGAAGAGGGGAGTGGAGAGCGACCTGCGCTCGCACACAGGCCCCTTGGTGGCGGCAGCAGCAGCCCCAACGTCTCCCGCCCGCCTTGGGGTCCGCGCCTCCAGCCGCGGCTTGCGCCCGTCTCTGGGGTCCGCGCCCTCAGCCGCGGCTCGCGCCCGTCTCTGGGGTCCGCGCTTTCAGCCGCGGCTCGCGCCCGTCTCTGGGGTCCGCGCTTTCAGCCGCGGCTCGCGCCCGTCTCTGGGGTCCGCGCCCTCAGCCGCGGCTCGCGCCCGTCTCTGGGGTCCGCGCTTTCAGCCGCGGCTCGCGCCCGTCTCTGGGGTCCGCGCTTTCAGCCGCGGCTCGCGCCCGTCTCTGGGGTCCGCGCTTTCAGCCGCGGCTCGCGCCCGTCTCTGGGGTCCGCGCTTTCAGCCGCGGCTCGCGCCCATCTCTGGGGTTCGCGCTTTTAGCCGCGGCTCGCGCCCGTCTCTGGGGTTCCTTTAAGCAGCGTTCTTAAACCCCTCTCCTCACGCACCAGGAAACAAAGAGGGAAGAAAAAGTCTCTTGCCTCTTCGGCAGGTGCAGGCTTTTCCCCGGACTCCCTCCCGGCTAGCTGTGGTGCACTAACCCCTTCAGGCTATGTTCAAGCCGCCAACCCCAGTCCTCTCCCTGCGCTCCGTCCGAAACCGAAACCCTAGCCTCAGAGCCTCAGCTCGCAGCCCCGCCCGTCCCGACGGGTGAGCAGACAAGCCTCTCGGGCTGGTGAGTGCCGGTCTGCACCGATCCTCTGTGCGGGAATCTCCCCGCTTTGCCCTCCGCACCCGTTGCTGTGCACTCCTCCGCGGCTTCGAAGCTCCCCCCTCCGCCTCCCGCAGTCTCCGCCCGCGAAGGGGCTTCCTAGTGTGTGGAAACTTTTCCTCCTTCACAGCTCCCTCCCACTGGTGCAGGTGCCGTCCCTATTCTTTTGTCTCTGTTTATTCTTTTTTCCTTTTGCCCTACCCAGGTTCGTGGGGAGTTTCTTGCCTTTTGGGAGGTCTGAGGTCTTCTGCCAGCCTTCAGTAGGTGTTCTGCAGGAGTTGTTCCACGTGTAGATGTATTTCAGGTGTATCTGTGGAGAGGAAGGTGATCTCCGCGTCTTACTCTTCCGCCATCTTCCCTTACTCCCCGACATTGCTACTTCTTACACTGTTTTTGGCATTCTGTTGACTTCCTTATGTCATTTTGCTCTAAATTAAAATGTATGGGAAGAAATGAGAAGTCATTTTGTTACAAGTTCAATTATTGATATTCTCTTCCTTTTACAAGTCCTGATTTGCTTTCCAAGACTATCACATATCTTTTAGTTTATTTTCTGTCAATTTTCTCACTATAAATAAGTTAAAATCTCTTTTATATCAGGGTATTGATTTTGCTCTTTAAAAGGATTCTCTATTCCATTATCCTTCCGGATCAATTCAGATCATTTTGCATAAGAAATTTTCCCTTTTCCTTACCACACAAAATGTCTTTGTTTTTATTTCACATTACTCTATATGTCATTTGCAGAGCATTTAATTATATCCCCAGAATTTATTTTGAAATGTGTTGATTTTCTCTAAAAAAAAGTCAGGTCACATGACAATTTCAACTTTTTTTAATGTGCGTTTTTGCTTATTTATTGAATGCATATTTGTATTACCAGACATCATAGGCAGTGCTGAGGTTAAAATAATAATAATCATTATTAATTAAAGTGAAATTTAAGATAATGAATATTATTATAAGAATGTATATTAAGTTGTCACCAAATGCTAGGCAGTATGCAAAAGGGCTTTATGGTTCTTTAAGTATAATAATAAACATTTATTGACTGTTTGTGTCCTGTGGAATTTCTATGTATTTTATATAAAGTACATACTTTATTCTCAGAAACACTCTATGATGTAGGTACTCTAAATTATTTCCATTTTCAGATGAGAAGTTAAGGCTTAATGACTTGATCACAGCTAGTAAGTGGCAGAGCCAGGATTCTAAGTCTCTTAATCACTACACTTTTTTGTAGGTATTGTTATTATTGTCATTGTATATTTTGATTTACTACTTAGAAAGAAAATAAAAGTCCACCATAGAAAACACTTAAATCCCCATTTACCTACAAATTTACCTAGAAAGTTATATCTCTCTTTCCCAGCATCTACTTTAGTAGTTATGACAACAGAAAGCCTCAAGAGTATTTAGTGAGTTGCCTCCAACCTCATACCTGTTTTAACATATCAGTTTTTTGGTCTTCCCTGGTGGCGCAGTGGTTGAGAGTCCACCTGCCAATGCAGGGCACATGGGTTCGTGTCCTGGTCTGAGAAGATCCCACATGCCGCAGAGGGGCTGGGCCTGTGAGCCATGGCCGCTGAGCCTGCGCGTCAGGAGCCTGTGCTCCACAACGGGAGAGGCCACAACAGTGAGAGGTCTGCGTACCGCAAAAAAAATAATAATAACAATAATAAAATAAAATACCAGTTTTCGGATAGGTTGAAGGACTCAAATAGGAGTAAGAAGCTCAGTTTTACATATATCTTTTCCTAATTTTGTCTTAAAGTGGTATCTTAACTACTATTTAATAACATTTGCTTTTACAAGTTCCTCCTGCCCGATATCTCAGATACTATATTAGGTTTTGCTATAATGATTATGACTTTGTCACCTGTCCTAGCTAAATTTAATATTTTTAAATAGCCCTTGAAATAGTTCTTTCTGGAGTCTCTCAAACCCTGTTAGACAATTGCTTGATGATAAGGAATCTTATTTTGTCTCTGTTTCACCATTATCCTTTAGTGTCTTTCTCAGAGTAGGAACTCAGTAAGTGCTTGTTGAAATGAATTAAAAGAAATTCACCGCCAATAATAGTTAATGGTTCACAAAATTACTATAACACATTTCTTAAACTGTACGTTAGTTCAGAGGTTTGAGGTCCTGGGCAGATAGTTGAGAAATTTAGTTCTATTCAGATTTGATTGAGTTTCTTATCATGTCTTCCTATTTAAAAAAAAAAAATTTACTCTTAATACTTTCTATTGAATTTACATATGATAAAATGTGCATATCTTAAGTGTAGAGCTTACTGAGATTTTGCTAATGTATATTCCCCTCTAACCATCACCTCAAATCATGATTTAAAATAGTTCCATAATCAGAGAAACTTTATTTGTGCCCCTTTATTCAGTCTGTCACCACCACTCCAACATGACTAGAAGCATTCACTGATTTAATTTCTATCATCATGAATTTGTTTTTCCTATTCTAAAACTTCACATAAATGCAGTTGTATGGCAGGTACTCGTTGGTGTAAAACTGTTTTTTTTTTTTAGTTCAGCATTATATTTTTAAAATTAATTTGTGCTGCTGTATATTAATTTTAAAGATCTTATTGAATTTATTCAACAATCCATGAATTGGGCAGCATGCAATGTAACAAATAGAAAGGAGATTCAAGGAGCTGTACAAAGTGAGGAGAATTTTATAGGCAGAAATGGGTGGGACAAGGAAATTACTAGCAAAGTGTAGGTTGTGGCGAGGTCACTTTCATTTAGGGGACTGCGGGGGTGGGGGGTCTATCAGGTAGATTACCTCATTAGTTTTGATTAGGTAACGCCAGATTGACAAGTTTAAAATTCCACTCCTGGGAGAGGCCAAAACTAATAATGTTAATAAGTCTCGGTTTGGTGTTTTGGACTTATGCAAGTGACTCAATTTGGAGCCTCTTGTCTTTTTTTAAACTTACATTGCAGACTAGTATTCCATTATAACGTATTATACTGCAATATGTTTATTAATTCTCCTTGTTTTGAACATTCCAGTTGTTTCCAGAATTTTCCCATGGTATATAAATCTCTTATGATTTTTCTAAAACAAATCTTTATGGGGACATACATTATCATCTTTCCTGAGTAAATGTGTGGGAATAGAATTATTGAGTCATATTATAGGTGTGTTTAACTATAAGAAAATAGAATTGTCAAGTAGTTTTTCAAAGAGTTGTAATATTTTGTACTCTCAAAAATGATGGATCAGAGTTTCAGTTGCTTCACATTCTCTCTAACATTTGGTATTGTAAATTTTTTTTAAAACCATTCCTGTGGGTTTGATGTACTATCTCTTAAGGCTTTACACTGTGGCCAATAACAGTGTATATTATTTTATGTGATTTTGGTCCTTCCTGTGTCTTCTTTTATGAAGTATTTATTCAAAACCTTTTTCTTAATGTTTATCTTTAACATTGATTTGTATGAGTCTTCACATATTCTGCATGCATATTCTTTGTCAGAGATATATATTGTAATTTTTTCCCCCAGTCTGTGGTTTGCCTTTTCATTTTCTAAATGGTTATTTGAAGAACAGAAGCTTTGCATTTTGATGAAGAGGTTATTTTTTTTCAATTTGTTTGTTATTTTTATTTGTTTATACAATATATAGAACACATCAAAAATATATAAAAAATGAAAAATTAGATACTTTTTAAAAAAGGACAAAGATTGTAGCTATTTCATGCCATTAAACCTGTATATTATGTTAGACATAGCACATGCACGGAACTTCAAGTCTCCTGTGAACCAAAGCAAAGAGAGAATTTAATAGCTTACGGTGACTATTAGATAAGGAGAAATATGAGATAAGCAGAGTTATTTCTGATAATGAAACTTATAGAAAATTCTTCACAATGGACTTTCATAAAGATGATACTGTAGCACTGAAGTGAGGAGAATTTGCAGCAACACTCTTTTACTAAATAGAATAACCAGTTGAACCATTATATTCATTCTCCATTGTCTTTTGCCTGCTCTGTGCCTTTGGAGGCTCGTCTCCTTGGGCTCCGTCTATTGAACATTGTTGCATTTTAAGAGAAACCAACAAGAGACCATGGGCAGAGGAGAAGTAGTTCAGGGTCTTTATTTATCCTGCTCTCACCACGCAGGGCTGAAGGTTTCAGCAGTGGTTACATTCCTCCATCTCAGGCAAGAGGTCCTGTTGGGTTGGTTTCTCCCACAGTCACAGCTCTTATATGGTTCTGGTAACAGTATTCTTTCTCTTGCTTCTTCAGATCTAGTGATGCATTGCTATTCTTTGTTGGTTCTTTAACCCTACAAACTGTTAATCATTCCTTCTCCAGGCTCTCTTCCATTAGCCTTTGGGTTTACCATTTCTTTCCTGCCAGAAATAAGAACCAGCCTATAAAGTTCTTTCTTGTAATGTCCTTCAGTATATGGTAAAACCACAATGGCAAGGGTAATTCACCAAAAACAGTTTGTCAGTGTTGTGCGTCGATCTCTGATACTTTGCATTAATTCACGGACATAATTTACATTATCTCTAAAAAAATGACTTGACTCCTGTTTTTCAAAATAAAATACAAACAAAACACAAAGCAATATTCCACAGTTTCAGAAGCCATAGGGCAAACAAACCTTATCCCAAATGCTGTTTTCTCTCAAATGTATGTGTTTTGTTTTTTTAATTTTTTTTTTATTTTGCCAGATATGTGTAGAAATAAGTTATTTTTATATTTTCATGTTGGAACTATATTGGGCTTATTTTTGCCTGTTGGTTATTGTTGTTATAATTCAGAGAGGGTTACTGGAAATCCTTGTGGGTTTATGCTATCTGGAACCTGATTATCATTTTGATGATAAGCATGTTGGATTGGAGTCCTCCATGGCCAACTAGAAGAAGGAATTAGTTTCTTGGGAAGTCTTATGAGACCTGCAGAGGAAAATTTTCTTAAACTTCAAGTATTTGAATATTTAACTCTCATGATTTAAATGCACATAATAAGAAGTATATGTGTACATGAGATGTGCACATTATTTATTAGAGCAATGACTTGAACCTAATTTAGAGTTGACTGTTAATCTGAAGTTTAATGTAGCATTTTGGTCATTATTTTTCTCCACCAGTTGCACTCCTTCATGACACTGTTTCCCATGGAAATCAGTCCTTGTGTCACACTTTGGAGTGGAAACTTCAGCAAAAAAGTGACAACACTTTCTTACGAATCTTCTTAAATAAATTGTTAGTTTGCCTGCTTTTAATTTTTTCTCCATATTCTTCTCTTCTTCTCCTTTAAATGGGTTTCTCATGAGTAAGAGCAATACAACTATCTATCATAAAATATTAATGCTTCATTACCAACCTCCTTTAGTACTTGTATTATTTTTTCTAGGACTGCCATGAGAAGTACCACAGACTGAGTAGTTTAAATAATAGAAATTTATTGTCTCACAGATATGGAGTCTAAAAGACTCCTGAGTCTTTGGCAAGGCCATTTTCTGCCTGCAGATACTAGGAAAGAATATGTTCCAGGCCTCTCTCCTTGGCTGTGACAGTATAACTCCAGTCTTAACATGGGTTCTTCCTGTGTGCGTCTGTGTCCAAGTTCTGCTTTTTATAAGTCATATTGGATTAGGGGCCAACCCTATATCATTATGATTTTATCTTAACTAATTATATCTGCAGTAACACTATTTCCAAATAAGGTCACATTCTGAGGTACTGGGAGTTTGAACTTAAACACATAAATTTTAGGGGGATACAATTCAACTCATAACAGTAGTATACGAATTAAAATAATTTTCCTTATACCACCTGTTCAGATGCAATACATACACTAATATAATACTATTTGTATATTATTTGTTTTTGTTAGTTTTGAATGAATATATTGTGATTCATCTTAAAAATCAATGTTTTATTATTCACAAATTGAAGGATAAAAAATATGATAATTTCAACAGATGCAGAAAAAGCTTTTGACAAAATTCAACATCCATTTATGATAAAAACTCTCCAGAATGTGGGCATAGAGGGAACCTACATCAACATAACAAAAGCTATATATGACAAAGCCTCAGCTAACATCATTATCAATGGTGAAAAACTTTAAGTATTTCCTCTAAGATCAGAAAGTAGACAAGGTTGCCCACTCTCACCAGTATAATTCAACATAGATTTAGAAATTTTAGCCATGGCAATCAGAGAAGAAAAGAAATAAGAGGAATCCAAATTGGAAAAGAAGAAGTAAAATTGTCACTGTTTGCAGATGACATGATACTATACATAGAAAATCCTAAAGATGCTACCAGAAAACTACTAGAGCTAATCAATAAATTTGGTAAAGTAGAAGGATACAAAATTAATGCACAGAAATTTCTGGCATTCCTATACACTAATGATGAAAAATCTGAAAGAGAAATTAAGGAAACCCTCCCATTTACCATTGCAACAAAAAGAATAAAATACCTAGGAATAAACCTACCTAAGGAGACAAAAGACCTGTATGCAGAAAACTATAAGACACTGATGAAAGAAATCAAAGATGATACAAACAAATGGAAAGATTGGTAGAATCAATATTGTGAAAATGACCGTAATGCACAAAGCAATCTACAGATTCAGTGCAATCCCTATCAAATTACCACTGGCAGTTTTCACAGGACTAGAACAAAAAAATTTAAAATTTGTATGGAAACACAAAAGACCCCGAATAGCCAAAGCAATCTTGAGAAAGAAAAATGGAGTTGGAGGAATCAGGCTCCCTGATGTCAGACTATACTACAAAGCTACAGTAATCAAGACAGTATGGTATTGGCACAAAAACAGAAATATAGATCAATGGAACAGGATAGAAAGCCCAGAGATAAATGCACACATATATGGTCACCTTATCTTGAAAAAGGAAGCAAGAATATACAATGGAGAAAAGACAGCCCTTTCAGTACATGGTGCTGGGAAAACTGGACAGCTACATGTAAAAGAATGAAAGTAGAACATTTCTTAACACCATACTCAAAAATAAATTGAAAATGGATCAAAGACCTAAATGGAAACCCAAACACTATAAAACTCTTAGTGGAAAACATAAGCAGAACACTCTATAACATAAATCACAGCAAGATCCTTTTTGACTTACCTCTTAGATTAATGGAGATAAAATAAAAAATAAACAAATGGGACCTAATGAAACTTAGAAGCTGTCGCACAGATAAGGAAACCATAAAAAAGATGAAAAGACAACTCTCAGAATGTGAGAAAATATTTGCAACTGAAGCAAATGACAAAGGATTAATCTCCAAAATATATGTGCAGCTCATGCACCTCAATATCAAAAAAACAAACAGCCTAATCCAAACATGGGTCAAAGACCTAAATAGACATTTCACCAAAGTAGACATACAGATTGCCAACAAACACATGAAAAGATGCTCAACATCACTAATCATTAGAGAAATTAGAATCAAAACTACAATGAGATATCACCTCACACCGGTCAGAATGGCCATCATCAAAATATCTACAAATAATAAATTCTGGAGATGGTATGGAGAAAAGAGAACCCTCCTCCACTGTTGATGGGAATGTGAATTGATAAGCCACTATGGAGAACAGTGTGGAGGTTCCCTAAAAATTAAAAATAGAACTACCATATGACCCAGCAATCCCACTACTGGGCATATACCCTGAGAAAACCATAATTCAAAAAGAGACATGTACCAAAATGCTCATTTCAGCATGATTTAGAATAGTCAGGACATGGAAGTAGCCTAAATGTCCATCAACATATGAATGGATAAAGAAGATGTGGCACATATATACAATGGAATATTACTCAACCATAAAAAGGAACAAAATTGAGTTATTTGTAATGAGGTGGATGGACCTAGAGTCTGTCATACCAAGTGCAGTAAGTCAGAAAGAAAAAAAAAACAAACACTGTATGCTAACCCACATATATGGAATCTGAAAAAAACAGTACTGATGAACCTCGTGGCAGGGTAGGAATAAAGGCGCAGACATAGAGAACGGACTTGAGGACACTGTGGGGGAAGTGGAAGCTGGGACGAAATGAGAGAGTAGAATTGACATATATACACCACCAAATATAAAATGTATGGCTAGTGGGAAGCTGCTGCATAACACAGGGAGATCAGCTCGATGCTTTGTCATGACCTAGAGGGGTAAGATAAGGAGAGTGGGAGGGACACTCAAGAGAGAAGGGATATATGGATATAGGTATCCATATAGCTGATTCACTTTGTGTACAGCAGAAACTAACACAACATTGTAAAACAATTTTACTCCAATAAAGATATAAAACAAATTTTTAAAAGGCATTATAAAAAGTTAGTGTTTTATAATAGAAATATTTTAAAGAGAAGATAATTTAGATTTATTTTAATATTTGATAACACTATCTTTTTTTGAAACATATAACTAGAAATGGAGACATTAGGTTTGGGGTAGCATAAAATTTAGTTACCTGCAATTTGCTTCAGGAAGCAATTAGCTATATCAAACACATTATTTGTATACATGGTACATCAATTTCTACTATCTTAAATTCCTACTGAAGAATAATTTGAGACTATGGGAAGATTGAATATCTTTTTTAAGTCATTAGGTTACTAGAAATAATTTAATAGTTCAGCACACTAAGTGGCATTCTTCTGGTTTGAAAGAGTGTCTGATATTATCCCTAAAGTTTTAGCTGTATCATTTTAATTTTTTTAATTTTTTAAATTTATTTATTTTTCAAATTTTGTTCTAATGTGAGAGTAGGTAATTTCATACTAATTTTTTATTTCTTTTTTTACTAAACTGGTAACCATATCTTTATTTTATTTTACTTTTTTTAAAAAACATTTTTATTGCAGTATAATTGCTTCACAATGGTGTGTTTCTGCTTTACAACAAAGTGAATCAGTTATACATATACATATATCACCATATCTCTTCCCTCTTGTGTCTCCCTCTCTCCCACACTCCCTATTCCCCCCTTCTAGGTGATCACAAAGCACCGAGCTGATCTCCCTGTTCTATGCAGCTGCTTCCCACTAGCTATCTATTTTACATTTGATAGTGTATATATATCCATATACACACTACCACTCTCTCACTTTGTCCCAGCTTACCCTTCCCCCTCCCTGTGTCCTGAAGTCCATTCTCTAGTAAGTCTGTGTCTTTATTCCTGTCTTTCCCCGAGGTTCTTCATGACCATTTTTTTTGTTTGTTTTTTCTATCAAACTCTTAGAGGAAAACATTGGCAGAACACTCTATGCCATAAGTCACAGCAAGATCTTTTTTCACCCACCTCCTAGAGGAATGGAAATAAAAACAAAAATAAACAAATGGGACCTAATGAAACATAAAAGCTGTTGCACAGCAAAGGAAACCATAAAAAAGACAAAAAGACAACCCTCAAAATAGGAGAAAATATATGCAAATGAAGCAACTGACAAAGGATCACTCCCCAAAATTTACAAGCAGCTCAAGCAGCTCAATATCAAAAAAAACCAAACAACCCCATCCAAAAATGGGCAGAAGACCTAAGTAGACACTTCTCCAAAGAAGATATACAGATTGCCAACAACACATGAAAGAATGATCAATATAATTAACCATTAGAGAAATGCAAATCAAAACTACAATGAGATATCATCTCACACCAGTTAGAATGGCCATCATCAAAAAATCTACAAACAATAAATGCTGGAGAGGGTGTGGAGGAAAGGGAACCCTCATACAGTGTAGCTGTATTATTTTTAGAAACTATCAAGGACTTAGCTGCCTTTGAAGAAATTCTGAGCATAAGTTAAACAAAATTCCATGATCCCTTTGATTTTCTATTATAAAACTCATGGTAATATAAGTTTTCTGGGAAAAATAAAGAAAAAAAAGCATAATCTAGGTCACTACAATCTCTTACTTTTTGATTTTTTTACTGAGATAGCTGATGCAATGGTTGCATATTTATTGTTGTATTTACTTTTTTTTTTACATATTTTAAAATAATGGTCACTTTATTGACTTTTTAGAAAACTGATCATTTAATAAGGATTCCAGCAATACAGATGTGCAAGAAAAGAACAAAAAAAAAAAAAAAAAGAAAGAAAAGAAAGGATGAAAGGAAGTAGATAGATGATAGATAGATAGGGAGATAGATGATGCATAGATAAGCAAGCAAGAAAGAAAGATATGAAGAAGAAATCATTGTACTTAGTGACTAATTAGACAAAGTAATAATTTAAAAATGAGAAGCAAAAGCCAATGTTAAGCCCTAGATTAGCACCATTCCTTTTCATTTTGGAAAGGACCGTGATTTGTTATCTTTATCATTATAAGGATAGACCTTTACTCTCCAGGTACAGACTTACCTTCCCCACTCACAGCAATTCTGCCATCATTATTTGTGGCTTGCAGATTGCATTATTCATTGAAGTACAATATTGTTGATCATCAGAAAATGCATTTTATGGGAAAAAAAGTGAAGCAAAATGTTCATTTCATAGAAACCATTGATCTTCCCTTATGTCTTATTATCCAGAGAGAGCTGGCTTGGTAGAATAGTAAAATGGTCTGCTAAAGGATAAATTGGGGTACCATCTTGGATATGGCACTCTATGAGTTTGGGGTTCTATCATGGGATGTAAGTTTTCAATCAATAGCTATGATATGGTAACATCTAAACCTGAATGCTTAGTTGGGAAACAACAGGTATAGGTGATATTGACACCATCACTACTACACCTATAACCTACTTAAATAATTCTTGCTTTCTATCTCAACAAAGTTCCCCTGAGTGGGTTAGAAACCCTAGTCTCAAGATAGAAATGTTTCTGCTTCATAGCATAGTTCTGTTAAATAAGGAGCTAAGACCTGGCCTTTGGACTATTTCCTAGATATTTTGGATTCTTCAGACAACAGAGATGTAGGAGTTTGAGTAATTTATTTGAGAGAATTTGGGTTGTTATCATATAATGAGAACAAAGAAGACTATGTCTGGGAACTCTATGGAAAGACTAGATTGCCCCTTACTACTCTGTCCATTGTATTTGGACACTGGAAAATTGCAGTACTCTATATTCCTAGGACTAAGGATCTAGACTTCACAGTTGCTTTGTTCTGAATATTTGTGACCCCACCCCCAATTCATAAGTTAAAACCTAATTCCCATTATGATATTAGGAAGTGGAGTTTTAGGAAGTAATTAGGCCATGAAGGCAAAACCCTCATGAATGAGATTAACACCCTTATAAAAAACACCCCAGAGAGAGTCCTTGTCCTTTCATTTTTTTTTTTTCTTAATAAAAATTTTATTTCCATTTTTTCCTTGTTCAAAGGTATCCAAACACTGGCAAACTTCTTAAATTGAAAGGAGAGTCATCTAATTTATTCAGTTCATTCAACCATCAATATTGAATATTTGTCTTTTTTCTTACACATATTTCTTGTATTCCAATCGTGACATTCTAGTGCACAGTGAGCACATTTATAACTTATTACTGCATTACTACCTTGGCTATTCCTTGACCAAAATTTACTTCATACAACTGACAGCCTAATTATCCTACTGGAGTTTTTTTTTTTTTTTTAATGTATGCATACAAAGAATAAACACCAATTTCATTGCTAATAACTGAATTTTTACATCTCTATGCACCCATGTATCCAACACCAGGTCAAGATATTATAAAATATTTCTAACACCCTACAATGTTCTCTGTTACTTCTTTCTGTTCCATACTCCCCCAGGGCAACACCTAAACTGACCTCTATCACCATATATGACATACATGGAAACACACAGTGTGTATTCTTTGGTATCTGGCATTTGGACACATATCATTATATGAGTAGTTTATTCTTTTATTGTGTTTCCCTGATTTTTTTTAACATCTTTATTGGAGTATAATTGCTTTACAATGGTGTGTTAGTTTCTGCTTTATAACAAAGTGGATCAGTTATACTCCTTGTCCTTTCTAACACGTGGTACACGGTGAGAAGTCACCCTCTGCGAACCCAGACACATGCCCCCAGCAGACACAGAATCTGCCAGCAACTTGATCTTGGATTTTCCAACCTCCAGAATTGTGAGAAATAAATGTCTGCTGTTTCTAAGTCAACAGATCTATAATCTATGGTACTTTGTTATAATAGCTCAAACAGGCTATGACAATAGTATTAAAATTTTGATAAAGAATGCACCAAGCAAATAATCCTTCTAGAAAAGATGCTGTCAGAAGGTATCAACATGTAATGAGTAGTTGGAGAAGGAGGCCTGATTATCAAATTAAGCCCTGGGATCATATATAGAACAGATATGGAGATAGGGACTGTAATAGTTACATTTTAGATTAATGTTTTTGTTTCCTTCTTTTTTTCCTGTTTAATTATTTAAAGGGTTCTAATAATGAAAAAGGTCTTCAGTTGCAGTTCAAAGTATGAAAAAAATGATACTGTTCTGTGATGATACAGTAACTGATGAGACTTTGGGTACCCTCATCTGGACAAAAGACAAAAGTGGACGCTAAAGGTCAAAGTGTGGACTGTGCTGGACATTTTCTGTTTGCCTCTCTAGACCCAATCTTCTCTACCCTTCTCTGTTCCTGAAAGACTCACTTGTTTGGATAGCATCAATGAGCTTCTTTCCCTCTGCCTCCCTGTTGGATTCAGTCAATGGAAGACAGCAGCAAAATCCCAAGGGAAGAAGAGTGAGAATAGGACTATCCTGGTTCCTCCCTGGTAGAAGTTGACTATGTCTCTCTTCTAAAAGTGACACTATTATCAGGTAGTCATCCTTTTCAGTAATTCCTCCCTCCTCTTGCCTCCTTCAGATCTAATATCCTTCCCTTCTCCTTTTCCTTCTCTCCTCTCTCATTGCTTTTATTTAACTCTGGCTGTATCTTTATAAATAATGTCTTTCTAAACTCCTCTCAATTACTCCTATTCTACTACGCCCTTTGTTTCTTTCCAGGATCCCCCACAGATACAATATGCGAGCTATCAAAGGCCTTAAATCTCATCTTTTCTCTTTGCATTTAGTTTCTATCAAAATCTATATAGGAACAAATGTTTCTGCATTTGTGATATGTTAACCTGTCAAACAGAATATATACATTCTGGGTTCAAATCGTAAGGTTGCCTCCTTTTAGCCGAAGAAATCAGAGGCTGCCTTTCACAAATAGTGTTGAAAACGATGTTCTTACAATGCTGCAGGAAGGAAATCAATGCTCAATTCTCACATTTTATTCCAAGTCCAACCAGATATTTTCCTATAGTCATGAAGGGCTTGCAAAAACACTGCAACCCCTCCCCTTCTCTTTATTAGTTAATTCATGGCTCCAATGCTGCTTATATGATGCATGTATCTCCAATAAAAAAAATAAATACTGTGCTAAATACAGTTTAACTTATTTTTATTTTTATATGCATTAATTTAACAGTGTTAAAAGATAAACTGAGGCTAATAAAAATTTTGAGAGCCTATTTGAGCAAAAATTGATTCGAATCAGGCAGCATTCAATCTAACAGATAGGAAGATGCTCCAAAGGAGCTGTGCAAAATGAAAAGACTTTTATAGACAAAAGGGAATGGGAACAAGGAAGTTATATTAGGCCAAAAAAAAAAAAAATAGAATAGTTATTGCAAAGTTACTTCCCTTTAGGGGATGACAGGAGTCTATCAGATAGATTACCTAACTAGTGCTGATCAGGCATTTCTTAATTGACTGCTTTAGGATTCCATTTTCTGGGAGATCCAACACTATAAATATCTCAGCTTGGTGTTGTAGGCCTTAGTCTAAGCAACTCCGTTCTGGGCCTGTTGCCTTGTTTTTAACAATTCCCCCCTTTTGATCAGATTCTTAGCATAACTGAGAGATATAATTTAAAAAAATACAAAATACAAAACAGCTAAAAAATAGGCATAAGGATTTTCTCAGCTACCACTCTGGAGTTCTTCCAGTTTTTACTGAATCTTTGTGTGGCACTCAAAGATTGTGATGTCAGGTTCACATTCTTTAAGTTGGTCATTCTCTTTGTTTCTTTTCTGACATTGTATTTTTAGGGAGATCATTTGCTTGCTGAGTAGAGGCTGCAAACATGAATCTAATGCTTTATAGATAATATAGCACACTAGGGAGACTACTATGATTATGTATAACCAGGATAATTCCCAATGTTTGGAATGCATTTTGGAGGATGGTCTTTAAGACCCAAGCCAATCAGAATCAAATAAGTCACAAAAAGACCCCATTGAAAGAGTCACTTTCTTAAGCCAACTGTCTTATGTAGCTAAGTCTCAACTCCCTAAGAAGTGTCAGTCCAAGTGCAGCAAGTGGTGTTGGCCATAGCACAAACACCTTGCTCAGCTAAAAGATAATCAAGAGCTATCCTATTATCAAGGACAACTTTGGATATAGAGTCTAAGGATTTCTGTTGGACAGTTATTTCTTTAGTAGCAGATTTTGAAATATTTTCAAGAGTTAAGGAGAAGTTTCTGATCATAACCTCATTTGCACTTACTACTAGCCAGGGAATAGGGATATACCAAAGGAAGTGAATTTTGAATCATGAATACCTCTTGGTAATTCCTGTTTGAGCCTGTGACTCAGAACTGGAAAGATAATAGCCATGGAAGGCAGTAAAATTTAAGTTCTGTAGACGGCACAAGAAGTTTTATTCTTGTTACTTTTGCCTCGTCCTTTTCTTTGTCCAGAACCAAGAGGTAATGTTCTCTGGGCTTGGAATTGTTAAGCAGAGACAGGAAGATAGACCCTGGCATTAGGGAGCCTGATGATAAAGGGTGGAGTTTATTCCAGAGTAACTGAGACATTAGACATAAGGAGAAGTATAAGGTATGAAGAACTACAGGATTACCAGCATCATGGCAAATGCAACAGTCATTTGGAGATTTGGAGGCAATCTCTTTGCAATGGCCTGAGATATATGCCAGCCCAGAGCAAAACAAGAAGTGAAAAAACGAATCATAAAGAACTTCATAATATAAGAACTAGAAAAAGGATGATCAGAGAACAAAGGAGGACTGGAAAGAAATGATCTCAATCTGACATCTTGGAAGAAAGTGGTCTATTTTAATGTCCACTACTTCTTTTATTAGGCAATTTGATTTTGAGGTCTCCAGCATTTGCACAGGACCTGATGTTGGGTGGAACATGGTTTAGTTGTGAAATATTCACCCAGGTTTCAGTACCTTGTAATTTGACAGCCATGTCAGTTGTCAAATGTACTTGACAGGGTGCTTTTCATGAATCACACTTTTGTAAAAGAATCAGAGTAAAACAATAATTGTTTATAAATGACAAAAGATGTAGAAATGTCCATGGTTAAAGATATGTTGAGAGTTAACTGTAATGAAATTGATAAAGAAATTTGCTTATTTCTGTGGCATGTATTTTAAGATGAAAACTGAAATTATGACTGATAACATTAAACCAGTACATATAAGAAATTTTAGAAATTTCATGCAACTTCTAGAACACATATTACTAACATGCATCTATACACATATAACCTAAGATTTATCATCACTTATTTGACAATGCTCCTATGTAATTTAACATGTCAAATAAACCTAATTAGTTTAATATCACTCTTTTACAAGGTGAGAGATAAATCCTTTGAGATTTTCCAGGGCCCCTCTGGGAAATCCCACAGTTATTTAAAGTCAAAAAACTCCATTTAGATTTTGATTTGGGGAAGTTGTCAAAATGTCAAAAAGTTTGAATATTTGATTAAATAGGATCACAGATCATTATGAAATAATACTTAAGTATCTATATAACCAAAGTGGCAACAGAAGATGTTAAAGTCAAATACAGAGGTTGCATAGTTATAAAAAAAAATTTAGTTCTTTAAATATTGAGAAGACTTGGTTGTCTAAAGTAATCAAAGACCTGATAAAGACAACATGAACACAGTAAATTATTTTGGTAAGACACAAAATCTTTGCTGTCCAGGATGATTACTTTCAAAGTAAAGAAAACCTTTGTTTACAATTTCTTATTAAGAGCAGACAAATAATTGAAAAAAATTATACTTTTAACAGAGAGAAAACCAATTTCTAATTTTGCACCAGTGTACACTTGATTTTAAAACATTAAAAAAACAAATAAAGCCATTCCAATTTTTTTTAACATCTTTATTGGAGTATAATTGCTTTACAATCATGTGTTAGTTTCTGCTTTATAACAAAGTGAATCAGTTATACATATACATATATCCCCATATCATTCCAATCTTAACCAGCTTGACCACAAATGAAGTTCCTTTCCCAAGTTTTCATTTTCACAAACCTAGAGATTTTTTTTTTTATATCAATTCAGATATTGTCCCATGTTTCATCCTCTTTCTCTTTCTGGAACAATCAATCATTTTACTTTCCTTACCTAGTTTTCATACACAGTCTCCTTTCACTCATTATTTCTAAGTAGTTTTAATTACTTATATTGAATAGAATTATTAACACTTAGAATCCTTTATTCCTGGTGAAAACTAAGAAGTAAACAATTGTGGACTATCTGTTACACCAGCATTCTGTAGATTGGCAAATTTATAGATACATTTTATAATTTCTAGAAGTATAATCTTCCTCACAGTAAACTTTTCAATGTGGCACTTGTGGCACATGTTTACTGATAAACCCAAAAACTTTTGTTCCTTTGTAATAAAAAGCCAAAAGTAGGTAAACTTGTGTTCAATAATTCATATTTTAGTACTTTATCTTATTTGAAAATGATCTAGATATTCAATGAATATATATCATTTAACTTATCTCAGTATATCTTTAATGTTTCAGGTTGCCAAAAAGATTTTGGAAAATAGTTTTAAGTAAATGTACCATGAAACATAATTATTATTGGCAAAGTTTATTTATAAACTTTTATCATAATCTCTTTAATTTACTTGTTCTTAACAATCATGTTTAGATTACTCATGAGAAGTTCATGAGACATTAAACAACTAACCGTCATCTTAAGTTATCTTTTTTGTTGATAAACCCTGTAAGAGAGATAGCATGAGTTTATTTGACTTTAAACCTAGGTAGAATAAGAGTTGCATACCTGCAGTATATTTTATATTGATAGTTCTAAAGACGTGTCTGTTTTAATTAAACCAACAAACCTTACACTAGCTTTTATTTACTGGAGATTATTATAGATCACATGAACTTGGAAAGCATTTGGATTAGGTTCTATATTTATGAAAGTATACCTGATTTATATAAATGTTTAACTTTCTTTAAGCCAATTAAATAGAGCTCTTTACAAATTAATTTTGGCTATACATCTGGAGGTAAGAAAAAAAACACACATTTATAACATACATACATAGACATCCACAAACATAAAGATAGACACAAACAGCTTTTGTTTCAAAATTTTAGCCAACAGACAGGTAATAATGCAAAACTCATGACTTCGTAAAAGAACAATTAGATCCAAATTGTGTTTCTGGCAGATGGAGCAAGTTAAGGTTACATGCTCAAATGGCTAAAGCTTTAATATTTGTGGAAAAGATTATTAAAATTTTTCATAGTCCTAGTTTTCAAAATGGTCTTATTTATTTATGTATTTTTTCTGGTAAGAATTTCCTTGGTTTCTGGAGAAGACCAAGTAGAATAACTTACATCTCAAAAGGCACAGAGAAAGAATGTAAGTTTAACTAAGAGGGATTTTTGTTTCCTTAATCTAGATCTTTTACAATATCTTCAAGCTTTTTGAAATGAATAGGGAAGTTTGGGGATTGGTAGAAAGGATAAGTGGGCTTTGAATTGTTTCTAGAGCCACATTTCTGTTCTCATAAACACTAGATTTGTAAGACAACTACAATTGATTTTTATTCCTCAAAGAATTCTGTTGCAGCCTGAATATCAGGAGACAAACAAATTTTCAATTTGATTCTTTGTATCAGAAGATCTTCAACTAAGGTGTAAACCAAAAAAACCTGCTATGTTTTAGATTTAGACCTGTGTGTCTTTGGAATGTTTTAGTAAGTCTTTTCACAAAGCCTTCAGAATGTTTTTATTTCACTCTGGGTTCACAGTTTCATTTTTAGCTTAGGTTAAAAAAAAAAGTTCCCATCAGTCTTTGACTATCAGCTTCCAATTTGGCCAACGTCTGACCATGGAGCTAATTTTTAAAAAAGTTCTTTCAAGTATTTTGTCAGGTTTCAGCCAGGACAAACAGTATATATTCCTGGTAGTTTTGAAGAACCCCATGAATGCAAGAGTTTCCCCAAAGAGAGTGCAAAAGATACTACTCTGCCAAGATCCAGAGGAACTCTCACAGATAAACCAAAAGAAAGAATAACTTAAACAAATGCTAGGGAACTTGTACCACCAGATAGCAAGTCTTCTTATAAAGATACTGAAACTAAAATAGTGTGGAATTGCTGAAAAAATAAACAAACAGATGAATGGAATAAAAAAAAAAGACATTGTCAATTCTTCTGAGAGTTGGCAACAGTGGTAGGACCCTAGCCACAAATGGAGCCTAACCCACATTTCTGTCTAGCCATATCTAGCCACAAACGGGGTGCACTCCACATTTCTGTTTGGCAATATTTTGGGGATTCACAACCTGACAGCTGCCAAGTCAAGTTATCAGGACTCAAAATGATACAAACAAGAAAGCAATAGCTGTCCCTTGGGGAGAAAGGATGGACAACAAATGCGTACCCGAAAGCAAATTCACAAGTCAAAATTCAAAGATCTAATTCTTACAAATGTTTTCTGCCTTCCAATCTGAATTTTGAAAGAAAGGGGCAGCATGAAATTTTACCTACCCTTCTTAACTAGGCACAACGGATAAAGATGAGAGATGACTTTGGCAAGCAATCTCACTCTTTGCTGGCTTCTGCCGGTTTTCCCAGAATCCCATCTGCAGGCTCTAGAGTTAGTGAGGTGTCCCAGTGAGTCTCATCCCCTTCACCTTTAGAGGAGGAAAATAATTTTCCCTCTACCCTTTATGAATACTTGGCTAAGACCGCTTTTTCTCTAGAGCACCTCATAAATGGTTAAGCTTACCTAGGATAAAAGTCCTCCACTGTGACCACAGTTATTCAAGATTATCCTTGGTTAGTTTAGCCTGCTTGTTTAGTCTTTAATTTTTTTTGTTTTATTTATCTGAGGCCTCACACTAGATTCAGCCCAAATTAAGTTAGACCCAGCTCAACTCTGGCAAGTTTTCAGACTCAGTCCAGAAAAGGAAATGCTCAAATAAAGTCTGAAACCTCATAATGCAAAAACTGCACAGCTAGGATCCAAGGGTGACTTACTATCTCCAGAGGCAGTGAGAAAGCAGTGAACTCAAGGGACTCAGCAGGTACCTACTACTGATTGCTTTTTGCTTCTGGAGGCCTTCACCGGTCTCCTTCAGTTTCCTCTCTGAAAACAGAACTGTTAAAATAGGCATATTAAAAATTGTAAGAGTTTATTTGAGCAAAAATTGATTTGAATCAGGTAGCATTCAATCTCTCAGATGGAAAGGAGCTCTTAGGAGCTGTACAAAATGAAAGACTTTTAGAGGCTGAAGGGAGTAGGAACAAGGAAGTTATATTAGGAAAAAAGTAGATTGGTTATTGCAAGTTTACTCTCCTTTAGAGATAGCAAGTATCTCTCAGACAGATTACCTAACTAGTGCTGATCAGGAAATTTCTGACTGACTTCTTTAACATTCCATTTCTCAGAGATCCAAAACTGTAATTAAGTCTCAGCTGTTGACATGGGGCTTACCTTAAGTGATTCCATTTTGGGTTAGTTACCTTGTTTTTAACAAAAGATAACCTTGTTTTTTATAGTATACTGGGGAAGTAAGGAGATCCTAACATTATGTACAGCATTATAGTTTTCTGGGTTTAATCCACATTCAGGTTTAACTTTTTAAAATACACCACTGACAATCATTGTAAGCAAAGCATCTCTGTATCCTCAATGTCTGCTACACTGCTTGGCAAAGAGTAGGGACTCTGTAAAAGTTTACTGAATTTCAGGGCTCAGTGGGCCTTTTTTTGGATGGCTAATATGTGCCCATATTTTAAAGTCATATTTCTTAATTTTGAGGTAAGTTTGAAATTTGATAAGATATATCAAGAAGCAACCAACAAGTCTTAGGCAGACTGTTAACAATCAAAGCTGGGACTACTAAATTAGCATTCAGAATCAGAATATACGTAGGAGTGTCAGGAATGTCTTTGTAAATGTGTGAAACTCAAAATAAAGAAGAGCTGCATTCAGATCCCCCCCCCTCTATTTGTATATAGCTATGAGCTCTGTCCTTGAAGGCAGACAACTGATATTCTGATTGCTTTCCAAATTGAAAGCCTCACCTGCTGTTTCCAAACGTGTTCTCTTTACTTTTGCCCTGTTATTGAACAAACAACCATTGATTTCTACCTCTTTTTTTTTCTTTTAAAGTAATAACATCTCATGGATATTAGATACAACTCTGCCTGCTTAGTAAAGAATTTAAGTGAGAGTCATATTAAAAGAGATAGAGAGAGAGAGAGAGCCTATAAATTCTGCACAGTCTGTTCATAAGTTCCTATTATGAAAGGAAAGAATCTGATGTGACAGATGGAACAGGTTTAACTCACTAATTATTAATACATAACTTCTTAGGAATAAAAGTATATTGGAAGATATTTATGACAGTATTACAATTGAAAAGCAATTGAGCAAACAGACATATCAAGATGGCTGATACTATCTGCATTTAGAAAGCAGAACTGAATTCTTCTTTTGGATAATCAGCACTTCTATAGGAAATGAGTTAAAAGTAGGGGAAAGAAACTTTACCTGACTGTGAAAAACAATAGAGCAGACCCTGCTTGAGCTGCTGAACATTTAGTGAGCCACATATTAAATGGTATGTTACGAATATTATACCATTTTAAAAAATACTATTTTAAAATATGTGTTTCACTTGAATTGTTTGTCTGTGTACCATGTATTTGTGTTTATTTATTTTTAATTACCTCTTACATTTGACTTTGGAAATAAATGATTGGAAAGAGAATAAAAGGAGAGGGAGAGAAGGTGAGAAACAGAGATTGATTGATTGATGAAGGGAAAAACTCACACTAACTCCAAATTCTCTGAATTTAATTAATATTTCTTGATTCACTTATCAACTCACTGATACATTAAGTCAATGACATATCTTTTGATTTATATCTAGTACTCTTCCTTTACGATTGTTTATAGTCTTTCTGTCTAAGAAACTCTGATAAGTTTACAGGTATACAGATATGAATAAATCATTACAGGAGTATATTCATTCATGAATAATATCAATGTGCAAAAAATTATGTATCCATGGTTAAAAAAGGAAATCATACTGGACAAAATCAGTAGACAGAAGTTGATTGTATTCCAATACTATTGTCAGCAAAAGGGGAGAGAACATAGACAAAATCTGAATACGTAGAAATACCTAACTCCATATGAGGGTAGGTCATCTATGTTTGCTAATTGAGCTTACCTAAAAGAAGGAAATTTTCTCATTTTTCTCATATATTCATGACTGGATGTAGTTTTGCAATTTGGAGCAAGTTAAGCCCCTATCTTCTCACAGAAACTGGGAGATAGAGGCACTATCTTCTTTGATGATTACATTTCAAAGAAATGGTTCCCAGGTCTTTTTTTTTACATCTTTATTGGAGTATAATTGCTTTACAATGGTGTGTTAGTTTCTACTTTATAACAAAGTGAATCAATTATACATATACATATGTTCCCATATCTCTTCCCTCTTGCATCTCCCTCCCTCCCACCCTCCCCATCCCACCCCGAAAGACATTACTGGTATGTAAAACTGGCAAGAAACTTTCTCAAAAGATTTATGTCTCTAAGTAGTAAGGAAAGGATTTACAATCACAGGTTTCTAAAGTAAATGTTAAAAAGGGGAAGGTCAGGAGCTTAGAGTCAGAAAGCCTGTCTTCTAAAATTTAGTCAAACTGGGGGAAATGTCAAGGTCATCTTGCTCACCATACAGCTCACCTAGCCTCAATTCCAAATCATTAAGCATTCTATTTGATCCAAAATGCAACATGAGGTATGGTTTGAGTGTAATTCAAAATCTACATTGATTGAATCAACTGGTTGCCTTGGAATATAATAGCACAGCCAATCACAAATACACAGTCTTTTGAAAAAACAAGTAAAATGAGAGAGAAGCAGAAGGAAATAGCATAATAGCATTTGCTGAGATTTTCATGTCTCAGGCCTTGAAATGTTTGCTGTTCATGCATTAACATTAACCCTGGGACATTGGTGATTATGTCTATTTAACAGATTCAGAAAGTGAGGCTCAATGATGTGGCATGCTTGATATCTAAAAATAGAATAGCTGATAGAGCTGGTATTTGGGCTTCAGTTTACCTGGTTTCCAAAGATGATAATCAAAGCGTTCAAGAATGCTACATTCTAAAAGCACAAAGTTATGGTCTGAAGAAAGGAAAAGTTTCAACAATTGAGTAGAAATTGACAGAATCTTGGGAGTGAGGATGAGAGAAGGTAGCTCTCCTCTGGCTGTTTTGGGTGGTAGGGATAGCTAGCATTTCCTTTCTACCTCACATTAAATTCTTCTGGGAGATTAGTTTGCCCCTGTCTCTACTAAATCTGATTAAGACAGATGGACACTTTTAAAAGAAAAAAATATAAGGTCATTATATTTTTTTATTCTGAAACCTTGGCAAGAGGATTTCACATTAATGGATTGTGCTCAGTGACATTCCTGAACAATTAGGTATGCTCACATGATGTGACCCTCTAGGTGGAAGCCAGGCCCTTGAGAAGTCTTTGGAAATGGGTATGCTGGGAGCCTGGGCATCTTACTGAAAATAGAATGGTTTCAATGCTCCAGGGATCTGGTTTTCAGAAGGCTTCTTTCCTCCCTACCTCCCTCCTCTCCTTCCTTTCTTCCTTCCTTCCTTTGCGCTTTCTCTCTCTCTTTTTTCATACCTGGCAGCAGTGTACACTGTCATGAATTCTTTGCCTTGTACTTTGCCATCAGTGAACATTGTGGCTCACATTATCAAACTCTGGGGAAGAAGCAGAAACCTCATTTCAGTATTACATAGTCCTGAATTTTCAGGATTTATACTGGTATTTTATTGTGTTTATTTACTTATTGTGTGTTTGTTTTTATCTAAAAGCTTGGTATTGTAGATTTTCTATCATCTATCTATCTATCTAAACTACTGAAAAAATTTTTTAAAATACCATAGAAAGAATAAACTTCTAACATGCCAGAGATTATTACAAGGGTTTTTTTTTTGGTTGTTTGTTTGTTTTTGCCTTAAATATAAATGAAACTGACAGAATGGGTCTCAGTACTTAGTAGAGCATAGGTTCCTCTGTCTTGGTGCAGAAAGAAATCAGCAAGAGGTATAGTGACAGGTAAGGAAAGAGTTGTTAGTATAGGATGCTTGTAAGAGATACAAGTGAATGGACAAGGGAGTGCCACACCCAGAACTTAGTTGGCTACAGTTTTATAATCAAAGGAAAAGTGGGGAGGGGGAAAAGATCACTTTTTTCCTCATTCTTGATTAGATGTCATTCTTCCATCATCAGTTCCTACTCCATGTCAGGTGGGGGAGTTTTCTTGTCCCTACGTGGTCAAACTGGGACTGTCACGGCACAATGGAAATGCACAAGAAGGCAGTAACATATACTAAAATATGGTAAATCATCTCAGGTTTCAGGATAATGTCACCTTTCCTTAATTTTTTTTTGTTTTTAGTGTGCACAGAGGAGCATGTCCTGGGAATCGTTAACTTACTGACCTTACTGGGCAGGATGTGGTTCTCATTCCACCATTGTTTTATTGTTTTGGGGCATTTCTCATGCTTCTGTTGCATGGTTTTGTTACTAAGCAAGCCTGCTTCGTCTTGTGGTTAAACAAATCTGCTTTCTTGAGTGATTACTAACTTACAGGGCCTCCTATACTTTTTTTCTTTACTTATGATCCCTTAGTGGGATTAACAATTTAATTACCTACTTTGTCCCTTTACTATGTCCCTACCATAAATATCTTAAAAATGCTTTTACTGAAAGATAAAACCTAGTAGAGAAAAGCATGGAAATCATAAGTGTATAGACCAATAAGCTGTCATGAAGTCAATAATTCTTGTAAACACCACTCAGGCCAAGAATAAAACATTGACAGCACCTAAGATCCCCTACTGTGTGCTCTTTCAACAGAGCCCCTGCCTTTGGTGCACTAGAAGCCCATTATTTCCTGTATCCAATCAGAGCTTCAGTTATCATGAAGGTCAATCTAGTTTTGACTCACCTTTACTCCTGGAGTGTAAACTTTAGACTTCTTAACCCAATGTCCTGTGTGTGTGTGTGTGTGTGTAGGGGGTGTTGCTGAGCTCCAATTTTTATCCCCTGAGCCTCAGGGTCTGTCCAAAACTCTGCTCAACTTCTCAGCTATTCAGCTGCCTTGTCCAGAATGTGCAGATGCCCTCGCCCTAGGGCAAATATAGCCCAAATGTTGAGCTATTTCTTTGGGTTTCCTTGTCTCTAGCATCTTGATCCATTCACTCCTCATTGTCTTATCACCATGCTGATGCTTTTGAGCAGAGTTTTTAAATTCAAATTTTCTACTTGTTTTCAGTGGTTGGGTGGGGCCAAATTACTTATTTTACTATTACTGCCAGCAGATCTCTCCTTCACTAGACATTTATACCACCCTCACAACACTTTAGACAGTAGAATAGGATGTGTGTGTGTGTGTGTACCAACAAAGAAATAGGTTTAAAAATGTTAAGCAGTTTTCCTGACATTATAAGCCTAGTAATCTAACATTGCTCTACACACATGACTTCAATTTGCCTCTGAGAAGGGCATTTAAGAGTTTGGAAATACACTTACTTCACTTCTATTCACTCTCACAGGGAAATCTATATCTTAACATAGCTCTTTGGTACTTTATAAATAAAATCCTTTGAAATATGACCAGGATATAATAATCCATTAATATTTTTTTGTCTCTGTAACACTGATTTAGTTTCAGTAGAGCCCTTTCATTATAGATGATTTTCCGGCATCCTTTTACTGAATTGGGATTATGGCATCCTAGACCTAATAGAACATTTTTCTTTTTGATTTTTTTCCGCAGAAAGACTCAAATCAGTTTATTGTTTTAAATAATGAGCTCTTGATCTGGAATATCTGGATTCAATCTTGACTCTGCTACTTACTTTGTGACTTTGCATAATTAACCTCACCTTTCTGAGCCTCAGTTTCCTCAGTGGTGAAATAAGGCCAGTGATAGTCCCTACTACACAGAAGTGTGAAATTGCGTGCCCTGAAAATATTGGCAGTGTCCTTGGTATGTATTCAGTTCTTAATAAAATTTTCTAGTACATTGAAGTCAGTGTTAATTTTATTATTTTGGTATCTTGAGGTTACTGTGCTTTCTATTTTTTTTAAGAACTCGATTAAGGGTCAAGCTTTTTTCTAAACCAAAATGTGTCAAAATACATTCTTTATACTGTCTCTCATCAACTTAAAAATATCTTCAGAATCTATGCAGCCTTTTATGTTAATGTCTTTGCACTTACATGGCTATTTGAGTTCTCCTGAAAAAGTAAAGATTGCCCAGCAAAACCTGAAGGGATTTCATTAAGCTACCCATGGCACTAGGTGGGGAGGTTTCATGCAACCATTCTTTCAAGGGAGTAATTTTACTAATAATGTGTGATAATGCTCAATTTTAATAGTAAATTGTGGTAAGATTTAGTCATAGATCAGTGCAAGGTTTGTGTTCTTGTGCATCTGAGTCAGACCAAACTGACTGGCATCATGGTATGAGGATGGAATCTTTCAGAAGTTAACATTAACCGAGCAAGACACATGTATTAAATGCATGAAGTAAAAAACTTGCTACCATATTTTCCTTTTCTCTTCAAATAGGTTCTTGGTCCGTTTAAGCACTGGGCAAAATTGGAGGCTGCAACCTAATTTCCTTGTACAGTCAAACGCAAAGGGACAAGCTTGTTCCCTCACTACTGTACTTGATTTCATCACAAATTATCATCTACACATAGAGAAATTTCTACTTTAGGTGGATGGTTCATAATTTTTCAACTTTGTGATAGATGCTGCTGCAGCTAGTGGGGAAAGTACCATCTGTTAAAGGATTTAAGAAAATAGCATATCCAAAAATTATCAGTTAATTCAACATTTTCAGATCATCCCTGATACTCATGGTATCTGTCAGCTTCCTGCTTTTAGCTATCTGAATGTGGCTATCTGAACTCTTAGATACCTTACTGTCTGGCTGGTTTGAGAGACAAATACTAGTGGTCTGGTTTGGTGTATCTGGATTGTACCTTCCCTATCTCTAATATAAGTATTTAGGATGCTTTTGTAGAAAAAGTTATGCTTTACACGTCTTTGGCATGTTTAGCAAGGCTGAACCAATTGGAAAATCTCTCTTTTGTTTTGGAAGTATGTGAGTGAGCATGGTCTGCTTTAACTCCTCTCTGCCATACATAGCTCTATATATGTCTTTGGCATTCCCCAAGTACACACAAAGAAGCAGAAAAGAACTCACTGGAAAACTTAGGACTTTGTTTGGCCCACCTTTTCAACCACATGTCCTTCTACCCTAACAAACAGAGAGGAGTCCCAGCACTCTGGGGAATTGGATTCACTCTCCTATGTCTTTCTCAATGTTGAATTGCAATACTTATGTACTATGCTACGTTTTACCTCCCTTATTGCTTCTCCATTTCCATATACTCATTCTGTTACTAATAACAATCTATATGAACTCTATTTTCAAACACAGATGAAATAGTGACAATGACACTGTCTGGTGGATGAGAATGAAGAGTGCAGAGTCAAAGACTGGCTAAGATCCTGCTCTAGCCTTCACTAGTTGTGTGGCACAGGGGATATTAATTTACTTCTCTAAGCTTCAGGTTTATCATCTAGAAAATAATGAGAAGTAATTGCAACTATACCATAGAGTTTATGTAAATGTTAAATGAGACAATGCACATAACACACTTAGCGCAGAGCATGAAAACAGTAAATTCTCAACAAAAGGTAAGTATTGTAATTGGAAGTCCAGCCTTGTATATCAGATAACCCTTTCTGGATCTGAGCCCTAGTCACATTATTTTCCTCATTTTTCACATCTGTTAAATTAGAATGATAAAACCCACAGCTTATGATTGTTATGTGAAACATTTAGTCTGACACCCAAGAATTTTAGAATTCATGGAAAAGATAAAACATTATTAAATATTTTTCTTTGGCCATAACTTAATAAATCTGACTTACATTATCCTTTCAAAGATATAGTTAATTTTATCTGTGTTAACCCTGGAATTAAAGTCCTGTTAGTAAAGTTGTTCCTTAAGTTTCAATAGCTAAATTTGCAAATTATTCTTCTTTGGATTGCAAGAGATCTGAAAATTACTACTTAAGCCCCAGTCAGAGAAATTTAACAGAGACTTTCAGTGGGGACAGAGGTAGTTGATTGAAACTTCTCCATGTGTTCTTCTCAACTGAGCTGGCTTTGTAATTCGTTCCAAAATCAGTTTTCAGTTAGTGGTGTTTTGGTATTTCATATTAGCTCTTAAAATTTTGAGGAAAGGTAAAAAGAAAAGCACTTGACTTAGGAATTGCTTTTGGCTACACCAGAAGCACAATGGAAGCTAAAAGTTAGACACCGTGACTGTTAAAATCATGCAATGCATTGAAGAAACACAAGGGACTGGGGTAGATTCACTTGCAGGTAGCGTGATGTCAGCTGGCAGCCCTGATAGTTATTATTTCCTTGTATTTATTTTCTCCCATTCCTCAGTATTTCAATTCATAATATAGTGTCTTGCTTTTACCCTAAAAACCTTGAGGGAAAGGAGGGAGGAGGGATTTAAAAGGAAAAAAAAAAAAGACTCCTGAGTTTTCAAGATATAGTGGGGTGGACTTGTCTTTCAAAATTTCCTTCCCATTCTGAGCCTTTGTATCACAAAATGTATGTTCTGACACTTGTCTCTAAAGCAGAATAAAGATCCACCCCTCTTTCAGAAAAAGAGCTACCCTGTTCACATATTCATGTACCATATTGCTTTTAACTTAGCAATTCTGTAAACCCCCTAATAGTGTTGGGGTTTGTGTGTTAGGTCTGAATCTAACAGATGCCTTTCAGACCAAAGGGAACATGGGGAGTTGGAGGGAATTCCATAGCAACAGTAACTGTGGCTCATATCGTAAAAACTGTTCCTTATGACATCTTTATTCATATGTAGACAGGCTCAGTTCTGACTGGCTGATGAAAAGTATAGAAAAACTTTATTATTACAAATATTTAACATAAATATACGTATGATATATATATAACCTAAATATTTGTAGTAGTAAAGTTTTTCTGCACTTTTCAAACACATATAAAGTACTTTATATATATATATATATATATATATAACTTCTGTATATATGTGTGTATATATATACAAACACACACATAAATATATATATGGGATATAAATATATATGTATATACTTTACTGGAAGAATTGTAGAAAATGGTTTTCTTATATTCTTTTTAATCTGCTCTTTCTTATCTTTCTTTTCTTTCTATCCAAGCAGGTAAAATTGTGATTGTGGTAAGCAAAAATCCATCTCACAAAAATCTGAAGCACAAGCTTAAGTAAACAAAGACAGTTTTTAAAAAAAATTTTTGAATGGATCGTTAGTTTCTTATATTCTGTCACTAAGAAGACCTTATACAATGTCTGACACTTAGTAGGTGCTAATTCTTGTCAATGAATGAATAATTTAGTGGATGAATGAAAATGATCTTTAAAGAATTACTGGACCCAAACATCTGCCCTTCATTACGCTGCACTCATAATCATATAAACACATTTTGTTTCCTTCTTCTGGGAGAGAAGCTTAGGTCCAATTCTACTTATGAGGTTTCAAGGGATAGTTGGCCCATGGGCTAGTTTTCATTGTGAGGAACATTCTAATTGCAAGCCAAAAAGCTTGAGCACTTCAGTAAGTACATATCAAACAAGCTCACACTCATGAACATCACAAAAAGAAATGTGTTTCATGGTTTATGGTCTACCAGTGGTTTTATCAGTTTGCAGACTATGCTGACCACTCATTCCAGACTGGACAGTAGACGGAATGTGTAAGAGCTAATGTGTGTTTCATTGGAATTTTATGTCAATCTATTTCTTTAAGTGTTCATAGTGGACCATGATTTTGAGAACCAAACAGGATTAATTTGCATGTGTATAAATTTTGCCTGATAAGTTTGTCACTATATTTTTAAAAATATCCATCACAAAACTTCCATCATATAAACAAAAAGTTATTGAGAAACAAGCAGAATTATAATCCTGCAGCCTGTGGAAAGAAAACCACATTCATAGAAAGATAGACAAAATGAAAAGGCACAGGACTATGTACCAGATGAAAGAACAAGATAAAACCCCAGAAAAACAACCAAATGAACTGGAGATAGGCAAACTTCCAGGAAAAGAATTCAGAATAATGATAGTGAAGATGATCCAGAACCTTGGGAAAAAATTGGAGGCAAAGATCAAGAAGATGCAAGGAATGTTTAACAAAGACCTAGAAGAATTAAAGAACAAACACCTAGAATTTTAAAGAAAAAACAACTAGAAGAATTAAAGAACAAACAAATAGAGATGAACAATACAATAACTAAAATGAAAAATACTAGAAGGAATCAATAGCAGAATAACTGAGGCAGAAGAACAGCTAAGTGACCTGGAACACAGAATGGTGGAATTCACTGCCACAGAATAGAATAAACAAAAAAGAATGAAAATAAATGAAGATGGACTAAGAGACTGCTGGGACAACATTAAATGTACTAACATTCACATTATATGGGTCCCAGAAGGAGAAGAGAGAGAGAAAGGACCCAAGAAAATATTCGAAGAGATGATAGTCAAAAACTTCCCTAACATGGGAAAGGAAATAGCCACCCAAGTACAGGAAGTGCAGACAGTCCGAGGCAGAATAAACCCAAGAAGAAACATGCTGAGACATATAGTAATCAAACTGACAAAATTTAAAGACAAATAAAAAATATTAAAAGCAACAGGGAAAAATGACAAATAACATACAAGGGAACTCCCATAAGGTTAACAGCTGATTTCTCAGCAGAAAATCTACAAGCCAGAAGGGAGTAGCATGACATATTTAAAGTGATGAAAGGGAAGAACCTACAACCAAGATTACTGTACCAGGCAAGGATCTCATTCAGATTTGATGGAGAAATCAAAAGCTTTACAGACAAGCAACAGCTAAGAGAATTCAACACCACCAAACCACCTCTAAAATAAATGCTAAAGGAATTTCTCTAAGTGGGAAACACAAGAGAAGAAAAGGACCTACAAAAACAGACCTAAAACAATTAAGAAAATGGAAATAGGAACATACATATCAATAATTACCTTAAATGGGAATGGATTAAATGCTCCAACCAAAAGACAAAGCCTCGCTGAATGAATACAGTAACAAGACCCATATATATGCTGTCTACAAGAGACCAACTTCAGACTTAGGAACATATACACTGAAAGTGAGGGGATGGAAAATGTTAATCCATGCAAATGGGAATCAAAAGAATGCTGGAGTAGCAATACTTAGTTAAAATAGACTTTATTTTTAAATTTTATTTATTTTAACTTTACTGGGGTATAATTGCTTAACAATGGTGTGTTAGTGTCTGTTTTATAACAAAGTGAATCAGCTGTACATAAACATATATCCCCATATCTCCTCCCTCTTGCGTCTCCCTCCCACCCTCCTTATCCCACCCTTCTAGGTGGTCACACAGCATCGAGCTGATCTCCCTGTGCTATGTGGATACTTCCCACTAGCTATCTATTTTACATGGACTTTTTACATGTTCATCATTGTTGGTTTGCTCTTTAGTTCTTCTTGGTCCTTTTTAAACGTTTCTTGCATTTTCTCCAATCTGTTTCCAAGATTTTGGGTCATCTCTACTATCATTACTCTGAATTCTGCTTCAGGTAGACTGCCTATTTCCTCTTCATTTGTTTGGTCTGGTGGGTTTTTACTTTGCTACTTCATCTGCTGTGTGTTTCTCATTTTGTGTCACTTACTGTGTTTGGGGCCTCCTTTTCACAGGCTGCAGGTTCATAGTTCCCATTGTTTTAGTGTCTGTCCCCAGTGGCTAAGGTTTGTTCAGTGGGTTGTGTAGGCTTCCTGCTGGAGGAGACTAGTACCTGTGTTCTGGTGGATGATGCTGGATCTTTTCTTTCTGGTGGGCAGGAGCACATCTGGTGTTGTGTTTTGGGGTGTCTGTGACCTTATGATTTTAGGCAGCCTCTCTGCTAATGGATGGGGTTGTGTTCCTCTCTTGCTAGTTGTTTGGCATAGTGTTTCCAGAATTGTAGCTTGTTGATTGTTGACTGGAGCTGGGTCTTAGAATTGAGATGGAGATCTCTGAGAGAGCTTTTGCTGTTTGAGATTATGTGGAGCTGGGACTTGTATGGTGGAATAATGTCCTGAACTTGCCTCTCCCACCTCAGAGACACAGGTCTGACACCCTACTGGAGCACCAAGACACTCTCTGTCACACAACTCAGAAGAAAAAGTAGAAAAAAGAAAGAAAGAAAGAAAATAAAGTTATTAAAAGGAAAAATAAAAAAAGAAATAAAAATTAAAAAGTAGTGAAAATAAGAGAGAGAAAAGAAAGAACGAAAGAAAGAAAGAAAGAAAGAAAAAGAGCAAGCAAACCAAAAAACAAATCCAACAGTGATACAAGCATTAACAACTATACTAAAAATAAAACAAAAACAAACAAAAAAAACTGGACAGACAGAACCCTAGAACAAATGGTAAAAGCAAAGCTGTACAGACAAAATCACAAAAAGAAGCATACATATACACACTCACAAAAAGAGAAAAAAGGAAAAAAATTATATATCTATATATAAAAACAGGAAAAGGAGGAAAAGAGCAATCAAGTCAATAAAAAAAACTACCAATGATAATAAACTCTAAATAATAAACTAAGACAAACATAAAACCAGGAACAAATTAGATGCAGAAAGCAAACCCCAAGTCTACAGTTGCTCCCAAATCCCACTACGTCAATTTTGGGACTATTCATTGTCTATTCAGGTATTCCACAGATGCAGGGTACATCAGGTTGATTGTGGAGATTTAATCCACTGCTCTTGAGCCTGTTGGGAGAAATTTCCCTTTCTTTTCTTTGTTCATGCAGCTCCTGGTGTTCAGCTTTGGATTTGGCCCTGCCTCTGCATGTAGGTCAACTGAGGGCATCTGTTCTTCACTCAGACAGGACAGAGTTAAAGTAGCAGCTGATTGGGGGCTCTGGCTCACTCAGGCCAGGGGGAGGGAGAGGTACAGTAGGTGGGGTGAGCCTATGGTAGCAGAGGCTCGCATAATGTTGCACCAGCCTGAGGCATGATGTGTGCTCTCCCAGGGAAGTTGTCCCTGGATCACGGGACCCTGGCAATGGCAGGCTGCACAGGCTACTGAGAGGGGAGGTGTGGATAGTGACCTGTGCTTGCACACAGGCCAATTGGTGGCTGCAACAGCAGCCTTAGCATCTCATGCCTGTCTCTGGTGTCTGAGGTGATAGCCGTGGCTCGCACCCATCTCTGGAGCTTGTTTAAGCCGTACTCTGAATCCCCTCTTCTCACGCATCCTGAAGAAATGGTCTCTTGCCTCTTAGGCAGGTCCAGAAATTTTCCCGGACACCTTCCGGGATAGCTGTGGTGCACTAGCCCCTTCAGGCTGTGTTCCCTCAGCCAACCCCAGTCCTCTCCCTGGGATCTGACCTTTGAAGCCAGAACCTCAGCTCTCAGCACACACCTGCTCCAGCAGGTGAGCAGACAAGCCTCTCAGGCTGGTGGGTGCTGGTCAGCAATGATCCTCTGTGTGGGAACTTCTCCGCTTTGCCCTCTGCACCCTTGTTGCTGCGGTCTCCTCCGTGACTCTGAAACTTCCCCTCCCCCCTTGCACTTTCTGTCTCTGCCAGTGAAGGAGCTTCCTAGTGTGTGGAAACATTTCCTCCTTCACAGCTCCCTCCCAGAGGTGCAGGTCCCGTCCCTATTCTTTTGTCTCTGTCTTTCCTTTTATCTTCTGCCTTACCCAGGTACATGAGGGGTTTCTTGCCTTTTGGGAAGTCTGAGGTCTTCTGCCAGCATTCAGTAGGTGTACTTTAGGAGTTGTTCTACATGTAATTGTATTTCTGATATATTTGTGGGGAAGAAGTTTCTTGCCTTTTGGGAAGTCTGAGGTCTTCTGCCAGCATTCAGTAGGTGCACTTTAGGAGTTGTTCCACATGTAATTGTATTTCTGATGTATTTGTGGGGAAGAAGTTGATCTCTGCCATCTTGAAGTTCTCCCCTCAGATAAAATAGACTTTAAAATAATGAATGTTACAAGAGACAAGGAAGGACACTACACAATGATGAAGTGATCTAACCAAGAAGAAAATATAACAATTATAAATATATATGCACCCAATATAGGAGCACCTCAATACATAAGGCAAATGTTAACAGCTATAAAAGAGGAAATTGACAGTAACACCATAATACTGGGGGACTCCAACACCTCACTTACACCAATGGACATATCATCCAGAGAGAATATTAATAAGGAAATGTAAGCTTAAATGACACAATAGACCAGATAGATTTTATTGATATTTATAGGACATCCAATCAGAAAAACAGAAGATTACACTTTCTTCTCAAGTGCACATGGAACATTCTCGAGGCTAGATAACATCTTGGGTCACAAATCAAGGCTCAGTAACTTTAAGAAAATTGAAATCATATCAAGCATCTTTTCTGATCACAATGCTATCAGATTAGAAAAATATTACAGGGAAAAAGACATAAAAACACAAACACATGGAGAGTAAACAGTACATTACAAAATAACCAAGAGATCACTGAAGAAATAAAGCAGGAAATCAAAAAATACCTAGAGAAAATGACAACAAAAACACAATGATCCATAACCTAAGGGATGCAGCAAAAGCAGTTCTAAGGGGGAAGTTTATAGCAATAGAATCCTACATCAAGAAACAAGAAAAATCTCAAATAAACAATCTAACCTTACACTTAAAGGAACTAGAGAAAGAAGAATAAACAAAACCCAAGTTAGCAGAAGGGAAGAAGTCATAAAGATCAGAGCAGAAATAAAGAAAACAGAAACAAAGAAAACAGTAGCAAAGATTAAAAAAACAAAAACAAAAACAAAAAAAAACTAAAAGCTGTTTCTTTGAGAAGATAAGCAAGTTTGATAAAACTTTATGCAGACTCATCAAGAAAAAGAGGGAGAGGACTCAAATCAATAAAATTAGAAATGAAAAAGGAGAAATTACAACAGACATCACAGAAATACAAAGCATCATAAGAGACTACTACAAGAAACTCTATGCCAATAAAATGGACAACCTGGAAGAAATGGACAAATTCTTAGAATGGTATAACCTTCCAAGACTGAACCAGGAAGGAATAGAAAATATGAACAGACCAATTACAAGTAATGAAATTGAAACTGTGATTAAAATCTTCCAACAACGTAAAGTCCAGGAAAAGAAGTCTTCACACGTGAATTCTATCAAACATTTAGAAAACAGCTAACACCCATCCTTCTCAAACTCTTCCAAAAATTCACAGAGGAAGGAATACTTCCAAATTAATTCTATGAGGATACCATCACCCTGATACCAAAATCAGACAAAGATACTACAAAAAAAGAAAATTACAGCCCAATAACACTGATGAATATAGATGCAAAAATCTTCAACAAAATATTAGCAAAAATAATCCAACAACACATTAAAAGGATCATATATTATGATCAATTGGGATTTATCCCAGGGATGCAAGGATTCTTCAATATATGCCAATCAATCAATGTTACACCATATTAACAAATTGAAGAATAAAAACCATATGATCATCTCAATCCATGCAGAAAAAGCTTTTGACAAAATTCAACAACATTTATGATATAAACTTTCCAGAAAGTGGGCAGAGAGAGAACCTACCTCAACATAATAAAGGCCATATACAACAAACCCACAACAAACATCATTCTCAATGGTGAAAAGCTGAAAGCATTTCCTCTAAGATCAGGAACAAGACAAGAATGTCCACTCTTGCCACTTTTATTCAACATAGTTTTGGAAGTCTTACAAACAGTAATCAGAGAAGAAAAAGAAATAAAAGGAATCCAAACTAGAAAAGAAGTAAAAGTGTCTGCATTTGCAGATGACATGATACTATGCAAAGATAATCCTAAAGATGCCACCAGAAAACTACTAGAGCTAATCAATGAATTTGGTAAAGTTGCAGGATACGAAATCAGTATATAGAAATCCCTTGCATTCCTATACATTAGCAATGAAAGATCCAAAAGAAAAATTAAGGAAACAATCCCATTCACCATTGCAACAAAATGAATAAAATACCTAGGAGTAAACCTACCTAAGGAGACAAAAGACCTGTACTCAGAAAACTATAAGACACTGATGAAAGAAATCAAAGAAGACACCAACAGATGGAGATATATATCATGTTGTTGGATTGGAAGAATAAATATTGTGAAAATGACTCTACTACCCAAAGCAATCTACAGATTCATTGCAATACCTATCAAAATACTAATGGCATTTTTTACAAAACTAGAACAAAAACCATTAAAATTGGTATGGAGACACTAAAGACCCCAGACAGCCAAAGCAATCTTGAGGGAAATAAACAGAGCTTGAGGAATCAGACTCCCTGACTTCAGACTATACTACAAAGCTACAGTAATCCAGAGAGTATGGTACTCACATAAGAACAGACATATAGATCAATGGAACAGGATAGAAAGCCCAGAAATAAACCCACGCACCTATGATCAACTAACCTATGACAAAGGAGGCAGAGATATACAATGGAGAAAAGACAGTCTATTCAATAAGTGGTGCTGGGAAAACTGGACAGCTACATGTAAAAGAATGAAATTAGAACACTCCCTAACACCATACACAAAAATAAACTCAAAATGGATTAAAGACCTAAATGTCAGCCCAGACATATAAAAATCTTAGAGGAAAACATAGGAAGAACACCCTTTGACATAAATCACAGCAAGATCTTTTTTGACCCACCTCCTAGAGTAATGGAAATAAAATAAAAATAAACAAATGGGATCTAATGAAACTTAAAAGCTTTTGCACAGCAAAGGAAACTATAAAGGAGATGAAAAGACAACCTTCAGAATGGGACAAAATATTTGCAAATAAAGCAGCTGACAAAGGATTAATCTCCAAAATATACAAAGAACTCATGCAGCTCAATATCAAAAAAAAATCAACAACCCAATCAAAAAAATGGGTGGAAGACCTTAATAGACATTTCTCCAAAGAAAACATTCTGATGGCCAAAAAGCAAATGAAAGATACTCAACATCACTAATTATTAGAGAGACGTAAATCATAACTACAATGACGTATCACATCACAACAGTCAGAATGGCCATCAAAATATCTACAAACAATAAATGTTGGAGAGAATGTGGAGAGAAGGGAACACTCCTACACTGTTGGTGGGAATGTAAATTGATACAGCCACTATGGAGAATGGTATGGAGGTTCCTTAAAAACTAAAAATAAAATTACCATATGATCAGCAATCCCACTGCTGGGAATATACCCAGATAAAACTATAATTCAAAAAGACACATGCACCCCAATATTCATTGCAGCAGTATTTACAATAGCCAGGTTATGGAAGCGACCTAAATGCCCATCAACAGATGAATGGATAAAGATGATGTGGTACATATATACAATGGAATATTACTCAGCCATAAAAAGGAATGAAACTGGGTCATTTGTAGAGATGTGTATGGACATAGAGTCTGTCATACAGAGTGAAGTAAGTCAGAAAGAGAAAAACAAATATCATATGTTAATGTATATATGTGGAATCTAGAAAAATGGTACAGATGAACTGGTTTGCAGAGCAGAGGTAGAGATGCAGATGGAGAACAGACATGTGGATGCTGCAAGGGGAAAGTGGGGCATGGGTGGTGGGATGAATTGGGAGATTAGGATTGTCATGTATACACTGATATGTATAAAATAGACAAGTATTAAGATTCTGCTGTATAAAAATAAAACAAAATTCAAAAAAAATGCTATTGAGTTAAATCAGAGAAAACCAGTACAATGGAAATATCAATCAAAGTTTTTGCCTGAGGCAATGCCATTATATACCATTCTAAAATTTCTTTAGCAAACATAGTTAGGAATATCTAAGATAAACTACTAAGGTAATGAATAATAAAGAAGAGTCTTGGGAGATATATTAAACTGTAAAGTAAATCACTGTCTCATTTTAACAGCATATACAAATGACCTTAAAGTCATGAGACTCTTTCAATAGGTCACAAGAGCAAAAGAGTCTCAAAAATTTACACACATATTATTTACCATGTAGTGGGACCTCAAGAGATTACTGTGCTATTGTTGAAAACAGCACATTGTTCTAGTTTCAGGCTTGCTGAAGGGTACCCTATCATAAGACCTACTATGATAAAACAAACCACGTTGGAAACCTGGTGCTTTCAACACTTTAATCTTCACAAAATTATGCAAATTAAAAATCAATATGCTCAGGTATTTTCTGATGAGAAAACTGAGGTTCAGAAAGTTTCATTAGTTTGCCTGCTGTGGTAAAGGTGCTCATCCAGCATAACCAGCAGTCAAGCAGTCAGATGCAGCAATCATGGATTCTTCTTTAATTTTTTTCTTTCCTAAGCTATACAAACCTTGACAGTGGGAAGAAACTATACTGTTTCCTTTGGGGAAACATAGAATGGTTAATTGTACTATTTGAATTTCAACTGTAAAAATGTTGCACCTCATCTTTGAATGGGAACCTAGAGACCTAAGAGCAGAATTCCCAAAATGAGCCTTTCTGCCCAGTAGCTAGTTTCAATACTCTCCTTCTGTTTACTTAGAGAAGGCACTTCTCAGTATATTTTCTGACTGTTCTTTCTAAGTGAAGACACTTAGGAAGGATATAATGGCCTAATGGGTAAAAATCATAAAATGAAATACTCCAAACCATGTACATTTTACTACATTAAATCAAAAACACACCATCTACTACAATCAACCCAGTAAACAAAAAGCAAGCAAGAAAAATGCTAAGCAAATATTTTTAACAAGAAAATAGTTTTTTTGGTTCTATAATGTTCATAAAATTAATAAATCTTTATTGTATAAATTTTCATAATAAAGGAAAAAACACAAACTTACACAAAACTCACCTAAAACACTAGCTAGAAATAAGCATTATTTTAATTTTACTAAAGTCTTCAAACAATTTTTCAAAAAATATGAGATTACATTATATATGCTGTTTTGTAATTTGTCTTTTTTTTTTTAACATCTTTATTGAGGTATAATTGCTTTACAATGGTGTGTTAGTTTCTGCTTTATAACAAAGTGAATCAGTCATACATAAACATATGTTCCCATATGTCTTCCCTGTTGCGTCTCCCTCCCTCCCAACCTCCCCATCCCACCCCTCCAGGCTGTCACAAAGCACCGAGCCAATATCCCTGTGCCATGCGGCTGCTTCCCACTAGCTATCTACCTTACTGCGTTTGTTAGTGTGTATATGCCCATGACTCTCTCTCGCCCTGTCACAGCTCACCCTTCCCCCTCCCCATAACCTCAAGTCCGTTCTCTAGGAGGTCTGCGTCTTTATTCTTGCTTTACCCCTAGGTTCTTCATGACATTTTTTTCTTAAATTCCATATATATGTGTTAGCATACGGTATTTGTCTTTTTCTTTCTGACTTACTTCACTCTGTATGACAGACTCTAGGTCTATCCACCTCATTACAAATAGCTCAATTTCGTTTCTTTTTATGGCTGAGTAATATTCCATTGTATATATGTGCCACATCTTCTTTATCCATTCATCTGATGACGGGCACTTAGGTTGTTTCCATCTCCGGGCTATTGTAAATAGAGCTGCAATGAACATTTTGGTACATGACTCTTTTTGAATTTCGGTTTTCTCAGGGTATATGCCCAGTAGTGGGATTGCTGGGTCATATGGTAGTTCTATTTGTAGTTTTTTAAGGAACCTCCATACTGTTCTCCATAGTGGCTGAACCAATTCACATTCCCACCAGCAGTGCAAGAGTGTTCCCTTTTCTCCACACCCTCTCCAGCATTTATTGTTTCTAGATTTTTTGATGATGGCCATTCTGACTGGTGTGAGATGATATCTCATTGTAGTTTTGATTTGCATTTCTCTAATGATTAATGATGTTGAGCATTCCTTCATGTGTTTGTTGGCAGTCTGTATATCTTCTTTGGAGAAATGTCTATTTAGGTCTTCTGCCCATTTTTGGATTGGGTTGTTTGTTTTCTTGTTATTGAGCTGCATGAGCTGCTTGTAAATTTTGGAGATTAATCCTTTGTCGGTTGCTTCATTTGCAAATATTTTCTCCCATTCTGAGGGTTGTCTTTTGGTCTTGTTTATGGTTTCCTTTGCTGTGCAAAAGCTTTGAAGTTTCATTAGGTCCCATTTGTTTATTTTTGTTTTTATTTCCATTACTCTAGGAGGTGGGTCAGAAAGGATCTTGCTTTGATTTATGTCATAGAGTGTTCTGCCTATGTTTTCCTCTAAGCGTTTGATAGTTTCTGGCCTTACATTTAGGTCTTTAATCCATTTTGAGCTTATTTTTGTGTATGGTGTTAGGGAGTGATCTAATCTCATACTTTTACATGTACCTGTCCAGTTTTCCCAGCACCACTTATTGAAGAGGCTGTCCTTTCTCCATTGTACATTACTGCCACCTTTATCAAAGATAAGGTGTCCATATGTGCATGGGTTTATCTCTGGGCTTTCTATCCTGTTCCATTGATCTATCTTTCTGTTTTTGTGCCAGTACCATACCGTCTTGATAACTGTAGCTTTGTAGTATAGTCTGAAGTCAGGGAGCCTCATTCCTCCAGTTCCTTCTTTCGTTCTCCAGATTGCTTTGGCTATTCGGGGTCTTTTGTGTTTCCATACAAATTGTGAAATTTTTTGTTCTAGTTCTGTGAAAAATGCCAGTGGTAGTTTGATAGGGATTGCATTGAATCTATAGATTGCTTTGGGTAGTAGAGTCATTTTCACAATGTTGATTCTTCCAAACCAAGAACATGGTATATCTCTCCATCTATTTATATCATCTAATTTCTTTCATCAGTGTCTTATAATTTTCTGCATACAGGTCTTTTGTCTCCTTAGGTAGGTTTATTCCTAGATATTTTATTCTTATCCTTGCAATGGTAAATGGGAGTGTTTTCTTGATTTCACTTTCAGAATTTTCATCATTAGTATATAGGAATGCCAGAGATTTCTGTGCATTAATTTTGTATCCTGCCACTTTACCAAATTCATTGATTAGCTCTAGTAGTTTTCTGGTAGCATCTTTAGGGTTCTCTATGTATAGGATCATGTCATCTGCAAACAGTGACAGCTTTACTTCTTCTTTTCCAATTTGGATTCCTTTTATTTCCTTTTCTTCTCTGATTGCTGTGGCTAAAACTTCCAAAACAATGTTGAATAATAGTGGTGAGAGTGGGCAACCTTGTCTTGTTCCTGATCTTAGTGGAAATGCTTTCTGTTTTTCACCATTGAGGATGATGTTTGCTGTGGGCTTGTCATATATGGCCTTTATTATGTTGAGGAAAGTTCCCTCTATGCCTACTTTCTGCAGGGTTTTTATCATAAATGGGTGTTGAATTTTGTCAAAAGCTTTCTCTGCATCTATTGAGATGATCATATGGTTTTTCTCCTTCAGTTTGTTAATATGGTTTATCACATTGATAGATGTGCGTATATTGAAGAATCCTCGCATTCCTGGAATAAACCCCACTTGATCATGGTGTATGATCCTTTTAATGTGCTGTTGGATTCTGTTTGCTAGTATTTTGTTGAGGATTTTTGCATCTATGTTCATCAGTGATATTGGCCTGTAGTTTTCTTTCTTTGTGACATCCTTGCCTGGTTTTGGTATCAAGGTGATGGTGGCCTTGTAGAAGGAGTTAGGGAGTGGTCCTCCCTCTGCTATATTTTGGAAGAGTTTGAGAAGGATAGGTGTTAGCTCTTCTCTAAATGTTTGATAGAATTCGCCTGTGTAGCCATCTGGTCCTGGGCTTTTCTTTGTTGGAAGATTTTTAATCACAGTTTCAATTTCAGTGCTTGTGATTGGTCTGTTCATATTTTCTATTTCTTCCTGATTCAGTCTTGGCAGGTTCTGCATTTCTAAGAATTTGTCCATTTCTTCCAGATTGTCCATTTTATTGGCATAGAGTTGCTTGTAGTAATCTCTCATGATCTCTTTTATCTCTGCAGTGTCAGTTGTGACCTCTCCTTTTTCATTTCTAACTCTATTGATTTGAGTCTTCTCCCTTTTTTTCTTGATGAGTCTGGCTAGTGGTTTATCTATTTTGTTTATCTTCTCAAAGAACCAGCTTTTAGTTTTATTGATCTTTGCTATTGTTTCCTTCATTTCTTTTTCATTTATTTCTGATCTGATTTTTATGATTTCTTTCCTTCTGCTAGCTTTGGGGTTTTTTTGTTCTTCTTTCTCTAATTGCTTGAGGTGCAAGGTTAGGTTGTTTATTCGAGATGTTTCCTGCTTCTTAAGGTGGGCTTGTATTGCTATAAACTTCCCCCTTAGAACTGCTTTTGCTGCATCCCACAGGTTTTGGGTCGTTGTGTCTCCATTGTCATTTGTTTCTAGGTATTTTTTGATTTCCTCTTTGATTTCTTCAGTGATCTCTTCATTATTAAGTAGTGTATTGTTTAGCCTCCATGTGTTTGTATTTTTTACAGATCTTTTCCTGTCATTGATATCTAGTCTCATGGCATTGTGGTCAGAAAAGATACTTGATACAATTTCAATTTTCTTAAATTTACCAAGGCTTGATTTGTGACCCAAGATATGATCTATCCTGGAGAATGTTCCATGAGCACTTGAGAAAAATGTGTATTCTGTTGTTTTTGGATGGAGTGTCCTATAAATATCAATTAAGTCCATCTTGTTTAATGTATCATTTAAAGCTTGTGTTTCCTTATTTATTTTCATTTTGGATGATCTGTCCATGGGTGAAAGTGGGGTGCTTAAGTCCCCTACTATGAATGTGTTACTGTCGATTTCCCCTTTTATGGCTGTTAGTATTTGCCTTATGTATTGAGGTGCTCCTATGTTGGGTGCATAAATATTTACAATTGTTATATCTTCTTCTTGGATCGATCCCTTGATCATTATGTAGTGTCCTTCTTTGTCTCTTTTAATAGTCCTTATTTTAAAGTCTATTTTGTCTGATATGAGAATTGCTACTCCAGCTTTCTTTTGGCTTCCATTTGCATGGAATACCTTTTTCCATCCCCTTACTTTCAGTCGGTATGTGTCTCTAGGTCTGAAGTGGGTCTCTTGTAGACAGCATATATAAGGGTCTTGTTTTTGTATCCATTCAGCTAATCTGTGTCTTTTGGTGGGAGCATTTAGTCCATTTACATTTAAGGTAATTATCGATATGTATGTTCCTATTCCCATTTTCTAAATTGTTTTGGGTTCGTTATTATAGGTCTTTTCCTTCTCTTGTGTTTCTTGCCTAGAGAAGATCCTTTAGCATTTGTTGTAAAGCTGGTTTGGTGGTGCTGAACTCTCTCAGCTTTTGCTTGTCTGTAAAGGTTTTAATTTCTCCATCAAATCGGAATGAGATCCTTGCTGGGTAGAGTAGTCTTGGCTGCATGTTTTTCTCCTTCATCACTTTCAGTATGTCCTGCCACTCCCTTCTGGCTTGTAGGGTTTCTGCTGAGAGATCAGCTGTTAACCTTATGGGGATTCCCTTATGTGTTATTTGTTGTTTTTCCCTTGCTGCTTTTAATATGCTTTCTTTGTATTTAATTTTTGACAGTTTGATTAATATGTGTCTTGGCGTGTTTCTCCTTGTATTTATCTTGTATGGGACTCTCTGTGCTTCCTGGACTTGATTAACTATTTCCTTTCCCATATTAGGGAAGTTTTCAACTATAATCCCTTCAAATATTTTCTCATTCCCTTTCTTTTTCTCTTCTTCTTCTGGAACCCCTATAATTCGAATGTTGGTGCATTTAATGTTGTCCCAGAGGTCTCTGAGACTGTCCTCAGTTCTTTTCATTCTTTTTTCTTTATTCTGCTCTGCAGTAGTTATTTCCACTATTTTATCTTCCAGGTCACTTATCCGTTCTTCTGCCTCAGTTATTCTGCTATTGATCCCATCTAGAGTACTTTTAATTTCATTTATTGTGTTGTTCATCGTTGCTTGTTTCATCTTTAGTTCTTCTAGGTCCTTGTTAACTGATTCTTGCATTTTGTCCAATCTATTGTCCATTCTATCTCCAAGATTTCGGATCAACCTTACTATCATTATTCTGAATTCTCTTTCAGGTAGACTGCCTATTTCCTCTTCATTTGTTAGGTCTGGTGCATTTTTATCTTGCTCCTTTATCTGCTGTGTGTTTTTCTGTCTTCTCATTTTGCTTATCTTACTGTGTTTGGGGTCTCCTCTTTGCAGGCTGCAGGTTCGTAGTTCCTCCTGTTTTTGATGTCTGTCTCCAGTGGCTAAGTTTGGTTCAGTGGGTTGTGTAGGCTTCCTGGTGGAGGGGGCTAGTGCCTGTGTTGTGGTGGATGAGGCTGGATCTTGTCTCTCTAGTGGGCAGGTTCACGTCTGGTGGTGTGTTTTGGGGTGTCTGTGGCCTTATTATGATTTTAGGCAGCCTCTCTGCTAATGGGTGGGGTTGTGTTCCTGTTTTGCTAGTTGTTTGGCATAGGTTTTCCAGCACTGTGGCTTGCTGGTCGTTGAGTGAAGCTGGGTGCTGGTGTTAAGATGGAGGTCTCTGGGAGATTTTCGCCGTTTGATATTATGTGGAGCTGGGAGGTCTCTTGTTGATCAGTGTCCTGAAGTTGGCTGTCCTACCTCAGAGGCAGAGCCCTGCCTCCTGGCTGGAGCACCAAAAGCTTTTCATCCACAGGCTCAGGATAAAAGGGAGAAAAAGTAGAGGGAATTAGTAGAAGTATTAGGAAAGAAAGAAGGAAAGGAGGGTGGAAGGAAGGAAGAAAGAAAGAAAGAAGCAAAGAAGGAAAGAAGGCAAGAAGGAAAGAAAGGAGGGAGGGAGGGAGGGAGGAAGGAAGGAAGGAGGGAAAGAAGGAAAAAAGACAGAAAGAAAGAAGATACAGTAAAAATAAAATAAAGTATAATAAAGTTATTGAATTAAAAACTTCTTATTTAGAAAAAAAAAAGGGACGGAAAGAACCTTAGGACAAATGTTGGAAGCAAAGCTATACAGACAAAATCTTACACAGAAGCATACACATACACCCTGACTAAAAGAGGTAAATGGGGAAAAATCCTAAATCTTGCTGTCAGAGACCACCTCCTCAATTTGGGATGATTCGTTGTCTAAAAGAGGGAAGGAAGGACGGAAAGAAAGAAAGAAAGAACGAAGGTAAAGTATAATAAGGTTATTAAAATTAATTATTAAGAAAAAAAAATTAAAAAAAAAAAACATGGACAGATAGAACCCTAGGACAAATGGTGGAAGCAAGACTATACAGACAAGATCTCACACAGAAGCATACACATACACATTCACAAAAAGAGGAAAGGGGAAAAAATCATAGATCTTGCTCCTAAAGTCCACTTCCTTAATTTGGGATGATTGGTTGTCTATTCAGGTATTCCACAGATGCAGGGTACATCAAGTTGATTGTGGAGCTTTAATCTGCTGCTTCTGAGGCTGCTGGGAGAGATTTCCCTTTCTCTTCTTTGTTCTCACAGCTCCCAGGGCTAAGCTTTGGATTTGGCCCTGCCACTGCGTGTAGATCGCTGGAGGGCGTCTGTTTTTTGCTCAGACAGGATGGGGTTAAAAGAGCCGCTGATTGGGGGCTCTGGTGCACTCAGGCCGGCGGGGACGGTGGGGCACAGAGTGCGGGGCGGGCCTGCGGTGGCAAAGGCCGGCGTGACTTTGCACCAGCCTGAGGCGCGCTGTGCGCTCTCCCGGGGAAGTTGTCCCTGGATCCCGGGAACCCGGCAGTGGCGGGCTGCACAGGCTCCGCGGAAGAGGGGTGTGGAGAGTGACCTGTGCTCGCACACAGGCCCCTCGGTGGCGGCAGCAGCAGCCTTAACGTCTCCCGCCCGCCTCTGGGGTCCGCGCTTTTAGCCGCGGCTTGCGCCCGTCTCTGGATTCCGCGCTTTCAGCCGTGGCTCGCGCCCGTCTCTGGGGTCCGCGCTTTCAGCCGCGGCTCGCGCCCGTCTCTGGGGTTCGCGCTTTTAGCCGCGGCTCCCGCCCGTCTCTGGAGTTCCTTTAAGCAGCGTTCTTAAACCCCTCTCCTCACGCCCCAGGAAACAAAGAGGGAAGGAAAAGTCTCCTGCCTCTTCTGCAGGTGCAGGCTTTTCCTCGGACTCCCTCCCGGCTAGCTGTGGTGCACTAACCCCTTCAGGCTATGTTCAAGCCGCCAACCCCAGTCCTGTCCCTGCGCTCCGGCCTCAGCTCGCAGCCCCGCCCGCCCCGGCGGGTGAGCAGACAAGCCTCTCGGGCTGGTGAGTGCCGGTGGGCACCGATCCTCTGTGCGGGAATCTCCCCGCTTTGCCCTTCGCACCCGTTGCTGTGCACTCCTCCGCAGCTTCGAAGCTCCCCCCTCCGCCTCCCGCAGTCTCCGCCCGCGAAGGGACTTCCTAGAGTGTGGAAACTTTTCCTCCTTCACAGCTCCCTCCCACTGGTGCAGGTGCCGTCCCTATTCTTTTGTCTCTGTTTTTTCTTTTGCCCTACCCAGGTACGTGGGGAGTTTCTTGCCTTTTGGGAGGTCTGAGGTCTTCTGCCAGCCTTCAGTAGGTGTTCTGTAGGAGTTGTTCCACGTGTAGATGTATTTCTGGTGTATCTGTGGGGAGGAAGGTGATCTCCGCGTCGTACTCTTCCGCCATCTTCCCGACTATTCCTGTAATTTGTCTTTTAATTGCTAATATAAAGTGAGAATTTTTCTTCTTATTACATACTCATCTAAATAATTATTTATAACATTTGCCTATTAAAGTATTATATGTATAGTGTAATCTAACCAATTCCTTATTATTGTTCATTGTGATGACTAATATTTCATGAAATGTCATGAAATTAAAACTCTGATAAACAAATTTTTCATAAATGTTAGATGAGGAATTCATTGTCAAAAATGTTGAAGTACTTTTTGAAAGAATTGTGACATATTTTATCAGATACATAATAACTTCCAGACTCTCTTAAAAAATGCCTGTTGCAGTGCATAAGTATGTTAACCTATAACCTTGCCAGTACTAAATATTTTCATTAAAATAGTTTTGAAAAGGTGACAGCTGAAAATTCTACCTAATGTTGAATACTTTATATTTACTTAACTTTGAGCTTGATTATTATATATATTTGTATATAAACACATTTATTTTTATTGGCCATTTAAAAATTTTTCGCTTTGAAAATTTCCTTTTTTTTCTTAATAGGAATGTTTATCTTCTTATACAGATTCAAAGCTACTTATATATTAGAACTAATACTCCTTGGATTGTCATTATATTGCAAATATTTTCTCCAGCTTTTTTTAATCCATTTTATTTGGGTTTCATGTACTAATGCATGATTTTCTCCCTTGCTTTAAATCTAAAATTCTCTTTTTTTTTTACTATTATACACAAACACACATGAACACACAAATTTACAGAGAAGTGGAAAAAACATTACAATGTGTTAGTGTCCACAGTATTAGCCTAAAGTTACCCATAACACACCCTTACTATTATTTTAATGTCTGTAAAATCTGTAGTAATGTCACCTCTCTTATTCCTATAATTGATGACTTGTGCTTTCTCTCTCTTTTGTTTTTTCCTGATCAGTATGGCTTTGGGGTTTCATCAATTTTTATTGATCTTATCAAAGAATTGTCTTTGGTTTCAAAAAGAAATCACTAGAAAAAACATTAATGGATTAATAATATATGTAATGCAATGCAAAAAAAAACACCAAAAAACAAAAATAACAGACACAACTGCACCACATACAAAATAAAAGCACAGTTCTGTAAAAATTACCTGGGCTTATTTTTAAAAGAAATAAATGGCGGGAGGGGGTGAGGCTGGGGCATCAGGATCCGGTGAGGTGACAGCAGAGAGAGCTGTGGGGACAGCAGACCATGATGAAATCACACAGGCAGCAGTCTGGACCACCAGGAGAGGGGCTGCCAAGAAGCCGTGGGAAGCTGGGCAGGCAGTGGGCAACCCTTGAGCTGGAAGCAACATGATGCTGTTCAAGGAGTATGGAGTCATCCTACCTGCGTCTGTAGAAGAGTGTCAAGTAGGGCAGCTGTATTCTGTGGTGGAGGCCAGGGAAAATGGGAATGGGTGGTGGTGAAAGTGTGGAGGTTCTGGTGAATGAGACCTATGAAAAGAACGGTGAGAAAGGCCAGTACATGCACAAGATCTACCACTTACAGGGCAAAGTGCCCACATTTGTTGGAATGCTGGCCCCAGATGGAGCCCTGGATATATGAAAAAGCATGTAATGACTACTTTTATTACAGAACTGTTATTACAAATGAGTACCTGAAAGACTACTGTCTGATTAAAATGGAAACCTGGCATAAACCAGATCTTGGCACCCAGGAAAATGTGCATAAACTGGAGCCTGAGGCATGGAAACATGTGGAAGCCATATATACAGACATTGCAGATTAAAGTGAAGTACTTAGACAGAATTACAAGGCAGAGGAAGATCCAGAAAAATTTTTATCTATCAAAACAGGCCGAGGATCCTTGACCCCAATTGGAAATAAGAACTTGTAAATCAGAAAGACTGCCCATACTTGTGTGCATATAAACTGGATACTGTCAAGTTCAAGGGGTGGGGCCTACAGAACAAAGTGGAAAATTTTATACATAAGCAAGAGAGACATCTGTTTACAAACTTCCACAGGCAGCTATTCTGTTGGATCAATAACTGGGTTGACCTGACTATGGAGAACATTTGAAGGATGGAAGAAGAGACAAAGAGACAGCTGGATGAGATGAGACAGAAGGACCCAGTGAAAGGAATGATGGAAGATGAATAAAACCATCCCTCCCTTTTCTGCACTTTTTGCAAGACAGTGGTCATTAGGAAGGCCCAGCAGCTCCACCATCCCAAATGACATGGCATCCACAGACACAGCCTTTCTGTGTCCATTCTTCAGGCAACTTTCAATCCCTTACTGTAGCTAATTCCAGATGCCTTTTAATATTGTGAACAAACAGGCTGTCTGATTTTTTTTCTGAATTTTATTTTATTTATTTTTTTATACAGCAGGTCTTTATTAGTCATCAATTTTATACACATCAGTGTATACATGTCAATCCCAATCGCCCAATTCATCACACCACCACCCTCAACCCCCCACTGCTTTTCCCCCTTGGTGTCCATATGTTTGTTCTCTACATCTGTGTCTCAATTTCTGCCCTGCAAACAGGTTCATCTGTACCATTTTTCTAGGTTCCACATATATGTATTAATATATGATACTTGTTTTCCTCTTTCTGACTTACTTAACTCTGTATGACAGTCTCTAGATCCATCCACTTTTCTACAAATGACCCAATTTCATTCCTTTTTATGGCTTAGTAATATTCCATTGTATATATGTACCCCATCTTCTTTATCCATTTGTCTGTCGCTGGGCACTTAAGTTGCTTCCATGACTTGGCTATGGTAAATAGTGCTGCGATGAACATTGTGGTGCATGTGTCTTTTTGAATTATGGTTTTCTCTGGATATATGCCCAGTAGTGGGATTGCTGGATCATATGGTAATTCTATATTTAGTTTTTTAAAGGAACTTCCATACTGTTCTCTATAGTGGCTGTAGCAGTTTACATTCCCACCAACAGTGCAAGAAGGTTCCCTTTTCTCCACACACTCTCCAGCATCTGTTGTTTGTATATTTTCTGATGATGACCATTCTAACTGGTGTGAGGTGATCCCTCATTGTAGTTTGATTTGCATTTCTCTAATAATTTGTGACGTTGAGCAGCTTTTCCTGTGCGTCTTGGCCATCTGTATGTCTTCTTTGGAGAAATGTCTATTTAGGTCTTCTACCCATTTTTGATTGGGTTGTTTGTATTTTTAATATTGAGCAGCATGAGCTGTTTATATATTTTGGAGGTTAATCCTTTGTCTGTTGATTCATTTGCAAATACTTTCTCCCATTCTGAGGGTTGTTTTTTCATCTTCTTTATGGCTTTCTTTGTTGTGCAAAAGCTTTTAAATTTCATTAGGTCCCATTTGTTTATTTTTGTTTTTATTACCATTACTCTAGGAGGTGGATCAAAAAAGATCTTGCTGTGATTTATGTCAAAGAGTGTTTTTCCTATGTTTTCCTCTAAGAGTTTTATAGTGTCCAGTCTTACATTTAGGTCTCAAATCCATTTTGAGTTTATTTTTGTGTATGGTGTTAGGGAGTGTTCTAATTTCACTCTTTTACATGTAGCTGTCCAGTTTCTTGATTATTGTAGCTTTGTAGTATAGTCTGAATTCAGGGAGTCTGATTCCTCAAGCTCTGTTTTTTTTCCCCTTAAGACTGTTTTGGCTATTTGGGGTATTTTGTGTCTCCATACAAATTTTAAGACATTTTGTTCTAGTTCCATAAAAAATGCCATTGGTAATTTGATAGAGATTGCATTGAATCTGTACACTGCTTTGGGTAGTATCGTCATTTTCACCCTATTGATTCTTCCAATCCAAGGACATGGTATATCTCTCCATCTGTTGGTATCCTCTTTTTTTTTTTGCATTATGAGGGCCTCTCACTGTTGTGACCTCTCCCATTGCAGAGCACAGGCTCCGGATGCACAGGCTCAGCGGCCATGGCTCATGGGCCCAGCCACTCCATAGCACGTGGGATCTTCCTGGACCAGGGCACAAAGTCGTGTCCCCTGCATCGGCAGGCAGACTCTCAAACACTGTGCCACCAGGGAAGCCCTGATATCCTCTTTAATTTCTTTCATCAGTGTCTTATAATTTTCTACCTATAGGTCTTTAGTCTCCCTAGGTAGGTTTATTCCTAGGTATTTTATTATTTTTGTTGCAATGGTAAATGGAATTGTTTCCTTAATTTCTCTTTCAGATTTTTCATAATTAGTTTATAGGAATGCAAGAGATTTCTGTGCATTAATTTTGTGTCCTGCAACTTTACCAAATTCATTGATTTACTCTAGTAGTTTCCTGGTGGCATCTTTGGCATTCTATATGTATAGTATCAGGTCATCTGCAAACAGTGACAGTTTTACTTCTTCTTTTCCAATTTGTATTTTTTATTTCTTTTTCTTCTCTGACTGCCATTGCTATGACATCCAAAACTATGTTGAATAATAGTGTTGAGAGTGGACATCCTTGTCTTCTTCCTGATCTTAGAGGAAATGCTTTCATTTTTTCACCATTGACAATTATGTTTGCTGTGGGTTTGTCATATATGGCCTTTATTATGTTGAGGTAGGTTCCCTCTATGCCCACTTTCTGGAGAGTTTTTATCATAAACAGTTGTTCAATTTTGTCATAAGCGTTTTCTGCATCTATTGAGATGATCATATGGTTTTCATTCTTCAATTTGTTAATATGGTTTATCACATTGAATGATTTATGTATATTGAAGAATCCTTGCATCACTTGGATAAATCCCAGTTGATCATGGTGTATGATCCTTTTAATGTGTTATTGGATTCTGTTGCCTACTATTTTGTTGAGGATTTTTGCATCTATACTCATCAGTGATATTGGTCTGTAATTTTCTTTTTTTGTAGTATCTTTGTCTGGTTTTGGTATCAGGGTGATGGTGGCCTCATAGAATGAGTTTGGGAGTGTGCCTCCCTCTGCTATATTTTGGAAGGGTTTGAGAAGGATGGGTGTTAGCTGTTCTCTAAATGTTTAATAGAATTCCCCTGTCCAGCCATCTTGTCCTGGACTTTTGTTTGTTAAAAGTTTTTAATCACAGTTTCAATTTAAGTGCTTGTGATTCGTCTGTCCATATTTTCTATTTCTTCCTGGTTTAGTCTTGGAAGGTTATACCTTTCTAAGAATTTGTCCATTTCTTCCCAGTTGTACATTTTATTGGCATAAAGTTCCTTGTCATAGTCTCTTAGGATGCTGTGTATTTCTGTGGTGTCTGTTGTAATTTCTCCTTTTTCATTTCTAATTTTATTGATTTCTGTCCTCTCCGTCTTTTTCTTGATGAGTCTGGCTAATGGTTTATCAATTTTGTTTATCTTTTCAAAGAACCAGCTTTTAGTTTTGTTGATCTTTGCTATTGTTTTCTTGGTTTCTATTTCATTTATTTCTGCTCTGATCTTTATGCTTTGTTTCCTTCTGCTAACTTTGGGTTTTGCTTGTTCTTCTTTCTCTAGTTCCTTTAGGTGTAATGTTAGATTGTTTGAGATTTTTCTTGTTTCTTGAGGTAGGCTTCTATAGATATAAACTTCCCTCTTAGAACTGCTTTTGCTGCATCCCATAGGTTTTGGATCATCGTGTTTTCATTGTCATTTGTCTCTAGGTATTTTCTGATTTCCTCTTTGATTTCTTTGGTGATCTCTTGGTTATTTATTATCATATTGTTTTGCCTCCATGTGCTTGTGTTTTTTTTCATTTTTTTCCCTGTAATTCATGTCTAATCTCATAGCATTGTGGTGAGAAAAGATGCTTGATATGATTTCAATTTTCTTAAATTTACTGAGGCTTGGTTTGTGACCCAAGATGTGATCTATCCTAGAGAATGTTCTGTGTGCACTTGAGAAGAAAGTGTAATCTGCTGTTTTTTGGATGGAATGTCCTAAAAATATCAGTTAAATCTATCTAGTCTATTGCATCATTTAAAGCTTCTGTTTCCTTATTTATTTTCATTTTGGATTATGTGTCCATTGGTGTATGTGAGGTGTTAAATTTCCCCACTATTATTGTGTTACTGTCGATTTCCTCTTTTATAGCTGTTAGCAGTTGCCTTATGTAGTGAGGTGCTCCTATGTTGGGTGCATATATATTTATAATGGATATATCTTCTTCTTGGATTGATTCCTTGATCATTATGTACTGTCCTTCCTTGTCTCTTGTAACATTCTTTATTTTAAAGTCTATTTCATCTGATATGAGTATTGCTGCTCCAGCTTTCTTTTGATCTCCATTTGCATGGAATATCTTTTTTAATCCCCTCACTTTCAGTCTGTATGTGTCCCCAGGTCTGAAGTGGGTCCCTTTTAGACAACATATAGATGGGTCTTGTTTTTGTATCCATTCAGCAAGCCTGTTTCTTTTGGTTGGAGCATTTAATCCATTCGTGTTTAAGGTAATTATTGATATGTTTGTTCCTCTGACCATTTTCTTAATTGTTTTGTGTTTGTTTTTGTAGATCCTTTTCTTCTCTTGTGTTTCCCACTTAGAGAACTTCCTTTAGCATTTGTTGTAGAGCTGCTTTGGTGGTGTTGAATTCTCTTAGCTTCTGCTTGTCTGTTAAGCTTTTGATTTCTCCATTGAATCTGAATGAGGTCCTTGCTGGGTAGAGTAATCTTGGTTGTAGGTTCTTCCCTTTCATCACTTTAAGTATATCATGCCACTCCCTTCTGGCTTGTAGAGTTGCTGCTGAGAAATCAGCTGTTAACCTTATGGGAGTTCCCTTGTATGTTATTTGTCATTTTTCCCTTTCTGCTTTTAATAATTTTTCTTTGTCTTTAATTTTTGCCATTTTGATTACTGTGTGTCTTGACGTGTTTCTCTTTGGGTTTATCCTGTATGTGACTCTCTGTTCTTCCTGGACTTGGATGGTTATTTTCTTTCCCATATTAGGGAAGTTTTCAACTATAATCTCTTCAAATATTTTCTCAGGTCCTTTCTCTCTCTCTTCTCCTTCTGGGACCCCTATAATGCAAATGTTGTTGCATTTAATGTTGTCCCAGAGGTCTCTTAGGTTGTCTTCATTTGTCTTCATTCTTTTTTCTTTATTCTGCTCTGAAGCAGTTACTTCCACCATCTTGTCTTCCAGGTCACTTATCCATTCTTCTGCCTCAGTTATTCTGCTATTTTTTCCTTCTAGTGTAGTTTTCATTTCAGTTATTGTATTGTTCATGTCTGTTTGTTTGTTCTTTAATTCTTCTAGGTCTTTGTTAAACATTTCTTGCATTTTCTCAATCTTTGCCTCCATTCTTTTTCCGAGGTCCTGGAGCATCTTCCCCATTATTATGCTGAATTCTTTTTCTGGTAGGTTTCCTATCTCCACTTCATTTAGTTGTTTTTCTGGGGCTTTATCTTGTTCCCTCATCTGGTACATAGCTCTTTGCCTTTTCATCTTGTCTATCTTTCTGTGAATGTGGTTTTTGTTCCACAGGCTGCAGGATTGTAGTTCTTCTTTCTTCTGCTGTCTGCCCTGTGCTCGATGAGGCTATCTAAGAGGCTTGTGCAAGTTTCCTGATGGGACGGACTGGTGGTGGGTAGAGTTGACTGTTGCTCTGGTGGGCAGAGCTCAGTAAAACTTTAATCCGCTTGACTACTGATGGGTGGGGCTGGGTTCCCTCCTCGTTGTTTGTTTGGCCTGAGGCAACCCAACACTGGAGCCTACCTGGGCTCTTTGGTGAGGCTAATGGCCGACTCTGAGAAGGCTCACACAAAGGCGTACTTCCCAGAACTTCTGCTGCCAGTGTCCTTGTCCCCATGGTGAGCCACAGCCATCACCCACCTCTGCAGGAGACCCTCCAACACTAGCAGGTAGGTGTGGTTCCATCTCCCCTGGGGTCACTGCTCCTTCCCCTGGGTCCCATTGCACACACTACTTTGTGTGTGCCCTCCAAGAGTAGAGTCTCTGTTTCCCCCAGTCCTGTTGAAGTCCTGCAATCAAGTCTCACTGATCTTCAAGTCTGATTCTCTCAGAATTCCTCCTCCCATTGCCAGACCACCAGGTTGAGACCTGACGTTGGGCTCAGAACCTTCACTTCAGTGAGTGGACTTCTGTGGTATAGTTCTGCAGTCTGTGCGTCACCCCCCCAGCAGTTATGGGATTTGATTTAACTGTGGTTGCACCCCTTCTACCATCTCATTGTGGCTTCTCCTTTGTCTTTGGATGTGGGGTATCTTCTTTGGTGAGTTTCAGTGTCTTCCTGTCGATGATTGTCCAGCAGCTAGTTGTGATTCTGGTAGGCTGTCTGATATTATGAAGCCAGTGTGTTCAGGAGCCTGCCCCTCTGAGATATGTGGCATGTACGTGGCTGTATTTACAGCTCCTCCCTCTTCAACCATTGTGTTCTCAGCTCATTTGTGTGCCGCCCCCCTTTATTTGCAAGTTACATTTTTATTCTTTCAAAATAAATGCCTTTAGTGATGTGGTGCTTTAAACGATTTATATTTGTTTGTTTTCAACCTTGGTGTAAACTGAGGTTTTTTTTTTTTTTTTTTTCCTGAGCAGACCTCTGCAATTTTGAGTGCTCACATGGGGACAGTGGGTGAGTCAGAAATATAGATTTTCCCCACTCAGCTCCACAGAACTGCAATGTGGCTTTATAACTCTGACCTCTGGTCTCAGTAACCCATTGTTAGTGTTCACTAGGCACCATGGAAGTACTCAAGGCCCAGCCAGGCTCTTTTAAAAATTAAACAAATACAAATTTTGAAAAAAAAGAAATAATTGATTGACAAAGTCAAGGTTGTTAAATAGTATGTATTGTGTTTTGTTTTGTTTTGTCTTAAAGAAATTCTGCATTAAGTGAAGGCATGGGAGGAGAGTTGGGATAAAAATATTTGAAGATTTCAGCATAAGAAAATTTCAGCTACTTTTAATTTATCATTGTGTAGGTCATTCAGGTATAGTAATTCCAAAAGACATTCACAGAAAGCTTAACTATCTCTACTCTTTGAAGAAAATCATTAAATTAGTGTTACCTCCAATAATGATTAAGGAGATTCTATGAAATAGTTTATAGTTTCCTTGAAACAATAAAAATAACAAAAGAAAATATCACAGATTGTAAAAGTGTAAATTAAGATGACTTTTTTGAAATAAACACTTGGCAGTATGTGATTCAAACAAGTATTAATACTTTGGTCTGTCAATTCTCAATCTAGGAAACTTTCCTGAGGAAATAAACTGAAAAGAAGAAAAATCTTTATACCCCAAAATATGTTTATTGTATCAACACTGTTTTTTAATTGTAAAAATTCAAAGACAGTTCTTTGCCCCAAGATATGGCAGTAGTTAAATTAATTGGCTCATCAAGTCATTTGAGTATATTATAATCACTGAAATGTTTACAAATACCATGTAATGACTTTGAAAATGCTTATGAAATAATGTTAAGTAAGTTAAGAAGTATTATACACAGTCAATTATAATTCTTAATAAGCAAATGCAGATAAGAAAGATTCAGCAAGTCAACATATTAATGGTATTCATCTTTGAAGGAGAATCAAATGGTAGAAAACAAACAGTAGTTATGAAATGGAGACTGGAATCCAAATTAGTCAGCATGTCTTATCTGTGACTCATTGTGTTATACTTGACTTTCTTAAGTAATAATATATCATTTCCTCAATTTCCTCAGCTTTGAAAAAGGAAGGATGATATCAGTATTATATCATAAGAGTAATTGTTTTATTAAATTGTTTTGTTAAGTGAGTTAATATATATGCAACATTTAGAGCAGTGCTTGAAGCAAAAGAAACACTCTTCAGATACTAGCTATAACTTGGATGATGGATGATACATATTTCTGTTTTGTATTTTCTATATTTTTAATCAGTAATTTAAATTTTAAATAATTTAAAGTACATGTTTAATCAGTAATATTTTGCATATATAATGGAATCACACAAAATAAATAAGCAGAGATTTATTCATCAAAATTTCCTGCATTTTATTTTCACTTTTCAAATCAGTGTGTGTAAGGAAAAAGCTAGAGAAATTCACTTTCTAAATTTAGATCCAATGGCAAGAGGATTTAGAAATTTTATACTCAACTTGACAGAATTGCTGAATGCTTCCTTCTCCATTTGTATGGTATGCTTACTTTTTGCACCAGCAACTGCTACACTACCAGGCAAAACAGAATCAAATTTTATAGATTCACTTATGTCAATTATTTTCCTGGTTTATAAACATCAAAACAATATTGAAAAAAGCTAGGGAGTCAAATTCAAATTGCTTGGGTTTAGTACATTTTCATCATGATTTGTAAAATAATAACTCTAAGAGCAACTTTACTTAAGGAGTGAAATGCACTATAATCCAAAAATGTCTCATGCCTGCAAATCCTAAAACAATATGCATATTTTAAATTAATAGGCCAGAAAATTATAAAATTTAGAGGTAGTCATACATGGACAGCTTATGTGTGATAGATAAAAGAAATTCTTTCAAAAGCCTGAGAATATGGTGCCCATTTAACTGTAAAGAATATTTACTGATTAATCAGTCCCCTCCACGTCTATTGTTGCCATTACTTAATACTTTTTCTTGACAACCATCATCCATGTTCATGTGAAAGTCCTCAACTTTTTTTTGAAATTAATTAATTAATTTATTTATTTTTGGCTGCGTTGCTGTCAGCGGGCTTTCCCCAGTCACGGTGAGCAGGGGCTGCTTTTCATTGCAGTGCAGGGCTTCTCATTGCAGTGGCTTCTCTTGTTGTGGAGCACAGGCACTAGGTGAGAGGGCTTAAGCAGTTGTGTTGCATGGGCTCAGCTGCTGTGGCTCGTGGACTCCAGAGCATAGGCCCAGCAGTTGTAGTGCACGGGCTCAGTTGCTCCGGGACATGTGGAATCCATGTGGGACCAGTGTTTGAACCCTCATCCCCTGCATTGGCAGGCAGATTCTCAACCACTGCACCACCAGGAAAACCCATGAAAGTCCTCAGCTTTTAAGGAGGATATTCCTAAGAACCATTTTAATTGAAAATGGGAAAAAAGCAACTCAAACTGACAAACAAAAAAGGAATCTATCAGCTGAGGTGGCTTAAAATTACAGAATTAGTTTTGGTTTCAGCCACACCTGAATCCAGGGTCTCAAACAACTCATCAATTACCAGAAAATTTCTCTTTTGTAAATTTTTGCTATGCATTTCTAATTTTTTTTCTATGTCCATAGGCAGACTACCTTCACATAGTCACAAGATAGCTCTTAGCAGCTTTATGTTGACATTCTATTTGCTTCAACTCCAGTGAACAAAAACTTATTTTTCCAAATATTTACAACACCATCTTATTGGATGTGATTGGTCTTTGGGTCACAAGCCTATTGCTAAATAATTATTGTGGACAAGATCATAGGAAATATACTGAATGGATAGGTCTAGGGCACTACCCAAACCTGGAGTTGGAAGATGTCCAATCTATGCAAATTATAAGGACAGAGAGCAGAAAAGGATACTTCCCCATGGAAATTAGGGTGTGGTTACTAAGCAGTAATGAATGAAGAGGCACATTAAAATATTAAAAGTGCTCTATAGTAAGATACTAAATTATATGTGCACAGTACATGTGTGTGAATATCTATCTATTTATCTATCTATCATCTATTTTCTAGATAGAGAAGTAGATAAATGATATAGATATGTGTTTGTGCATATACGGGTTGGACTGAACTTGTTAATTAGGATACAGCTTTATTTTTTTTTCCTATTAGTGCCTTCAGACAGGCACTGTTGAATCTTTTACTTGTCTCTCAACATTTTGGGAAGATCTCATAATTTCTAGCCCCTTTCAAATGTAAGAATAGTCTCATTTTTGGATTTTAAAATCCAGTCTAAATTACACTAAATCACAACTTCCATTTTTCATGCAATTCAGTGATCTTTACCTCCCCTCAACTCAAGCCTGAGGCTTGGATGTCTGCAGTGAGAAAGCAAGATGAGATTTGTTCTTCACTCTTCCTCCACTTGTTTCCACCTCCTGTTTGAAGTTGCATTAGAACTGGAGAGACAAGGAGAGGCAATTGAAGAGACAGGATTAAAGATATATTTAGTTGGCAGAAACTACTTGGCTGCCATGCCTTCTGTTAATCTCATTGTTGACTATTCCATAGGGTCCTGAAAAATTCTTTAGAGACCTTATCCCTATTCATACTGTATCCTTCCCAAATAGGAGGGGCACTTCCACCTGATCCCTTTTATCCTTTACATAACCAACACCCCCATTCTTGCACACTGGGGAATCATCTCTATCTTTTCTCTGCTGGAGTTACCTTTCTCTGTAAAGCAACCCTCTTATAGGACTCCTCTTTAAGAGATCTCACACAGTTACTTCCTCAGTATCTCCTTTGTTCTGTGGAAAATATTGTACATTCCTGCTCTGCAAAAATATTTTGCTGTTTGTTCCCACTGCCTTCCTCCCTCCTTGTCTTACCATGTATCTACTCCATCCAGCCCCCGGATTCAGCCTTCTCAAGGTAAGAACCAGCTACCTCAGGTACCTCTGTGTCCCAGAATTTCTCCAAATCTGGCAGATATATGTTACTTTGTCCCAGGATCTCACTCACTAAGCTATGCTTCACTCCCTTAGTCTCACAAGAGCTTACAATTGTCCAGTTTTGGAATAAGAGGAAGGTGTGTTTCTTGCAACCATTCCCATCACTATGAATGTTTCTTTGGAAAACCATTCACTTGGCTAAGGGTGGTAGTGGGAAATACCTCTACCCCCAAGAGTAGGGGAGAAAAAGTGACACAGATTTTCACCTCCTATACATTCTTCTGATTGAATGAATTCCTCTCCAAAAATCTCATTTTATTCTTTCTCATTTTATTCTTTTGGGTAAATGATGTGACTGGTGATTAAAAGACTGCTGTTATTAAATTCTAGTAAATCTTGCCTAAATGTGTCCAGTACATTTATTTAGAAGTGAGGAGAAGAGGTATTTATTTTTAACTGTTTTCAGCTTGGGGGTTTCAGAAGAAATTTTAAACAACAAGAAAGTACTATTTCACATCACAATACTTATATGATACCTTTCACATTTGTTAACGAAAGAAAAATGCAAAAGATTTCCTATCACAACAGTGCTTTGAGGGCAAGCACTGTTAGCCCTCTCTATAGATGAGAATATGAGTCACAAAGAGGATTACTGATTTGTTCAAGCTCTTTCACTGGAAACAAGGCCAAAGCCTTGGTTTTCCCCATTTGTAACTGGTGTTTTCCTCCACTAAAACACTTTCAATATCTTTTATGTATGAACTTGATTGTAGAATATGTGTAATTCAAATTCTATCATTGTGTTTGTTTCTATCAACTTGTTTTTTGGTGTCTGGTGTCTGATGTGTGTGTGTGTGTGTGTGTGTGTGTGTGTGTGTGTGTGTGTTCATGCAGTTAATTTGCTTTGTGTTACTTTTTATCCTACTGTTTGGAAAAATGTGAATAAAATCATAGTACACTTAGTGTATGTTTAGTGGGGATGCTGTAGAAAATCACTTACTTATTTTGTAACTAAAATTTAAATATAATCTTGAGTGGTTCATTTTGACCATGCTGTGCAGCATGGAGGATCTTAGTTCCCTGACCAGGGATTGAACCTGTGCTGCCTTGAATGGAAGCACGGAGTCTTAACCACTGGACTTCCAGGGAAATTCCAGTTCTTTTATTTTTAACCAGACTTGGTTCATAATGGTGGGAAGTGAAGAACTCCATGACAAAAAGACACATGCCTTGTCTGTCTCCAGACTGGTTGGAACCAAGGCAAAAAACTTTTGCCGGTATTAAATGGATTGTGTTTTTCCTTTTAAAGAAAGAGCAGCTGGGAACTACCTTGCCCAACGTAATACAGAGCAGATCCCCATCTCAACCCTTCCCCTCAGAAATCTGTACATAGTGCCCCTAAGTCAGAAGAGGCCAGGCTGACCAGGCAAGCCATCACTCTGGCAGGCTGCAGTGTCAGAGTGCCAAGGACTGACAAGACATCCCAGGGGAAGTCCTCCATTTGAAAGGGTGGTGGAAACACTGCTGTCACAGCAAGGATCTGTCAGTCACAGGCACAGCCACAAACCACAGCTTGCATTCCCATAAACTTGGAATTTCAGATATTGCTATATATGCATGCCACCTATATCCCTCTTCACTTTACCTGTTAATGGATCAATTGTCAAACAGAAGTGAGGGATTCTAAATCTACTCTTTTTCTCCTTTGGTCTGAAGCATCCATTATACACAAGCTAAGAAATCCAGTACGTACTGCTTTCTACCACTGGCTTTATACTGGGGCTTGTACTACAATTTTTGTTATTGTGCTTATCTGACTGGTTTTTTCTCAGCAATTTTTGGAACTGTCTTATGTATGGATCACTGTTTTCTCTGCTGAAGGGTGATATGGCTCTGTGGGAAACACTGGAAAATGTTGGACGTTAGTGTCCTCTGAGCCATGGACACACCTATACACACACACACACCCACACATATAAGTATATTGATAATAATTAGAATAAGAGGGAGCTCAATGTTAAGAAGAAAAAAAGCAGAGAATGAGTGGTTGCATATGTATGGTGTACACTGGGGACAAAGGAAGGAAATGAAGGAAATATGTGGCTAGGTCTTACAAATGGTTTCTGTCAGTGATGGACGGAAAAACTAGGTTGAGTGAGTGTGCGAGGAAACAGAAGGAAATGATTGCTAAGAGAATCGAGAATCTAAGTAAAGCAAGCTGCCAGAGTAACCTGGTGCCTCAGGGAAAGAGTTTATCATGGGTACCCCTAAGACTGTGTGGCAAAGTCGCAGGGTGGGAGTTTGAGAAATCCCACTAAAGGATTTAACCCTGAACACCATAGTAATGATCCAGTAAAACATCTTTAAGTCTTTATAAATTAACATATAAAATTCCAAGATTGTCAATATATTTGTGACTCTGATGGAAACTTGGTGGTGGAATTCAATAACATCTATGATGGTGGTCTCAAAGCCTTTTGAAGACATACTGCTACCCTTAATTTTTTTTGAGCAGGCATCTCTAATCTACACATGCATGTATTTATAAGTTATGTATATGTACTTTTGAACTATTAGGAGTATTATAAAATATACAGATCATACATGCTAAATGATGAAGTAAATATATATTAATTTATTTCAATTTTTTCTTAAAAAATTTTGTGTCATCCTTCTCACTCCATTTTGAAAATCACTGGATAGTATTTTCCTTGATTTCCACTGAAATCATTTTCAAACTCATTATCTCTGATGTCCCCTGGGGGAGGTAAGACCATTAATATCGTTTCCCTTTTGTATATGCAATAACAGTGATGTAGGCAGTTTTAAAATAGTTTATCCCTGTTTCTCTATGTAAATATATTTAGCTAGTCCATTCAAGCTAGCATAAGGGATTTATAAAATCTTATAATGGATCTCAGCATGCCAAATCTGGAATTTCTACAGGACATCTCACATTTGCTTATTCATTAGTACCTCCTTTATTTCACTTTCCAAGAATCCCTCACTCTACAATTAGCTCTGTAGATTGAAGACACATGCAAATTGCCCTTGCTATTTAAGCTGACTCCAGTTCTCTGTCCTTTGGTTTCCCACACTGCATCAAAAGGTCTTTAGCTTTTGGCCCCTGTTAAAATGAGTAGGTTAATTGGACACCTGTCCTATTCCCTATCATGCAGAAAAGGACTCTCACAAAATAGGCTTGCCTAGGATTCAGTTTCAAATATTAGTGCAACCCTTTGCTTTGTAGCTATTTTGGGATATGTTGAGGTTGTGTGAAGCCAGGTATATATATTATTGAGTTTTTCATACTTTGTTCAAAATGAATGTCGTCTCTGATCACTGCACCCCAAAGCTGGTCACTCTGCTTTTGTTTTATTTCCAAAGCTGCTTTAGCATACATCTTTTCTTTTTCTGGCACAGGGTTTCAGTATGAACATTAAGCATACTTTTTTTTTTTTCTTATTACTATCACACTTTAGGATGCTGTAGAGCAAATTACTACCCAAGTGCATTTTTATTTTAGTTTACTGTATTTTATTTTACTCAATTGCATCTACAGAAAGTTTTAATATCGGTTTGTTTGATGAGGCTTTAATAAATTATGTCACCATTTACTTATTTTTTTATATGCTGGAAATTAATATAATGGATCCGCTTTGTGTTTTCTCATTTAGTCCTAATGATAGCCCTAAATGATTTTCATTAAGATATACATATTAGGGACTTCCCTGGTGGCGCAATGGTTAAGAATCCACCTACCAATGCAGAGGACACAGTTCCGATCCCTGGTCTGGGAAGATCCCACATGCCACAGAGCAACTAAGCCTGTGCACCACAACTACTGAGCCCACGAGCCACAACTACTGTGCCCGTGCACCACAACTAATGAAGCTCACATGCTTAGAGCCCATGCTCCAAAACAAGAGAGGCCACCACAATGAGAAGCCTGCACACTGCAATAAAGAGTAGCCCCCACTCGCTGCAACTAGAGAAAGCCCAAGTGCAGCAATGAAGACCCAATGCAGCCAAAAATAAATACAATAAATTTATATTAAAAAAAAGATATATGTTTTAAAACTGTGGGCACAGAAGTTTACAGAATTATCTCACTTGCCTAATGTCAGAGTAAGGTAGTGGGGGTAAGAAGGTGGTTAGTTTGATATTCAAACTAAGATCGGACTGACTTAATTGACTACCATTTTAATTCTTTGCTGTACTACCTCTAAACAAACTGTTTGAAGTTTTTTCTTATTTGATTTTCTACTCTGCTTTGCACTGCTGGGTATGGTTCCAATAAAATCCCATTGAAATTATACCAGAAATATTATGTGAGTCAATCTATATAACCTAGACTTAAATATTTGTGTATTTGGATATCAGTATCTTCTTGTATTATGGTACTCAGCTAGTATCCTAGCACTTGGCAGTATCCGAGAAGATGAGTCATATCCTTGCTGCTGCTGCTGCTGCTACTACTACTACTACTACTACTACTCACACAAACACACACACACACACACACACACACACACACACATACACACTCTAGATAACTTAATGAGTCACATAGTAAAAATGGCTATATTCATTGGTCACAAAAATTTACTATTTAGTAGAGAGAAAAGATCCTTAGTGAGTGGTTTTGAAAGTCAGCAGGGGATAGTGCCTTCTGAAATGGATATCATTGGGTATTTCTCAGAGATAGTGAGAAACGGACTGTTAAATAACTGACAATGGTTACAATGAAATGGTTACAAAGTTTAGATCTAGCTCCTATACTCAAGGGACCCATTGGAATTTAACTTTTGTTTTCTTAATTTAATGTCAATACAATGCTATGCTCACTTTATGATTGATAACATTTTCTCTAGCTTATCATCTTGTTTCATCTTCAATATCCCAGTTATCATTCTATCAAGTTATTTACCATGTGTTGCATATGTCTTGTTTCCTCAAGAAAATCCTCCCTTGCCTGGGGACAATGGAAAATTTTTCCACTTCTTCGTATTGTTCACAATGTTTGGCACAGGGCTATGCCTGAAGTAGGCTGTAATCAAATATCCATCGAGTTGTTGAAATAAATTTCAGTAGTATTTTTGGAAGGTTGAGGGGACAGAGTTTTCAGAGCATGCTGCCAATAACTACCTATGAGATCACAGACAAAAATCATCTCTTCTAGATTGAATTGTGTTTGTAAAATTCATGTGTTACACAAAACGCTTTCAAAAGACGCATCTAGCTAGACGGACCATATAATATATTGTCTAAACTAGGATTTTTTAAGAGTAAACTTAAGTTCCATTAAAAAATGCACAAATAAAAAAAGCCAAAAAGCAGTACTGTCATATACTAACTAGGCATCTTGTCATATTACTTCTAGCTCATGAATTCTAAAGTTTTGTACTTTTCCATTTTGTTCATTTTTAGTTTATAATCTTAGCAATTAAAAATATAAGCAAGTGCCTCACTTTATTGTACTTTGCAGATATTGCATTTTTTTACAAATTGAATGTTTATGGCAGCCCTGCATCAAGCAAGTCTATCAGCATCATTTTTCCAATAGCCTTTGCTCACTTTGTCTCTGAGTCACATTTTGTTAATTTTCCCAGTATTTCCAACTTTTTCATTATTATTATGTTTGTTATGGTGATCTGTGATCTTTGTTGTTCCTATTGCAAGAAGATTATGACTTGCTGAGGGCTCAGATAATGATTAGCATTTTTAGTAATAAAGTTTTTAAATTTTTTTTAGACATATGGCTATTACAAACTTAATGGACTATAGTACAGTGTACACATAACTTTTATATGCACTGGAAAACCAGAAACTTTGTGTGACTCACTTTATTATGATATTTATTTATTGTGGTGGTCTGAAACCAAACCTGCTATATCTCTGAGGTCTGCCTGTATAGAGTTTACCTTTTTCTGTCTGGCTTATTTCATTTGTCATAATGTTCTCAAATACTGTATGATCTTACTAATGTGTGAAATCTTAAAAAAAAAAAAAAAGTCAAACATAGAAACAGAGTAGAATGGAGGTTGCCAGGGACTGGGTCTGGGGAGATGTTGGTCAAAAGTTACAAACTTTCAGTTATAAGATGAATAAATTAAGGATATCTAATATACAGCATGATGACTATAGTTAATAATATTGTGTTGTAGTGTTGAAATTTGCTAAGAGAGTAGATCTCAAGCATTTTCAATATACACACACACACAAATGGTAACTCTGTGAGGTGATGGGTATGTTAATTAGCTTAATAGTGGTAATAATTTCACAATGTATGTGTATATCAAATCATTATGCCATGCACTGACATTTGTATGCATTGACAGTTTTATCAATTATATCTCAATAAAGCTCGAGAAAAATGAGCATAGAATTTTCAATCCAAAAATCCTCAGCACAAATTCCATTTCTGCAACTTACTATCTCTGTAATTCTGGGCAAATATTTTATTTTCCTTGAGTCTCTATTTCTTCCAATTATGAGAAAAAATAGTAATATTGTGTTGTTTCTCATGGTTATAATAAGAATGCAATAAAATTAGATATATGAAAAGACTTAACATGGTGACAGGCACACAATGACCAAAATGAATGATAAAAGTTATTACTGTTATGACTACTTTTATTATTATAATTGCTATTATAATTATTGAAATTATTTTTCTTTCGTTGGGCAACCAGTGCCATTGGTCTTTGAATTTCATCATTAGCTGAACATATTACCTAATTTGATTTACATATCACAGTTTCATAAATTGCACCAGTTGTTGGCAAAATGTGCTACTTTCTCTATCTCAAGATAATTTGTTAGACTTCTCATTATCCAAATCATACATTGTAATGTTGGCTTATAGTGACCACTGTTTTAATGATCCGCTTTGAAAGCTCCTTTTGCAGGACCTGCAAAAACACTTCCTTTTGCACTTGTTTCCAAAGTCTCTTATGAAAGGACTCCACCAATTTATTTAGCACAGCTAATTGTAGGTCACAACTGAAGAGTGAATGATTATGTAATTTGTATCAAAGCACAGTTGGTATTCATGGGTGATTGGTTACAGGAACCCCCATGGGTACCAAAATCTATGGATGCTCAAGTCCATTATATAAAATGACCTAGTATTTGCATATAACCTATGTACATCCTCCCATATACTTTAAGTCATCTCTAGTTCACTTATAATACCAAATACAATGTAAATGCTATTCAAATAGTTGCCAGGGTGTGGCAAATTCAACTTTTGCTTTTTGGAAGTTACTAGAATTTTTTTTTTTTCAAATATTTTCAATCCACAGTTTGTTAAATCTACAGATCCCACAGATACTGAGGGCCAACTATAGTCACAAGGAAATACAAATCTAGCTAATTAAAAGATGGCAAAGATGGGGGAGGTGACTAACATGAAAAATGCCTCACCTTATACTGAAAAGATAACTTCTGGGAACTAGGTTTTGTGTGAAATAGCTTCCAAAGAGAATTTTATAAGACAGGACTTCATAAAAGAAGAATCTCCCAAACATATATAGTGGCAGAAGTGATGTATATTTCTTATAAAAATTTCTAGTGAGCTAACTTTATTCTTTATTATTACTTTAAGGGTACTGAACTCCTCATTGTTGGTGCTGTAAATCAGTCAATAAATACTTAACAACAGTATAAATTATGTACGATAGAAAAAGTGAGTGTTGCAGGGAAGTACATAGACTAATGGGTCTGCTTACAGAATACCATAAAGATTAAACATCCTGAATATTTACCAGTTGGGCTACATTAACTGAGGAATGAACCTTAAAAAATCACCCTCTTACATTCTGGGAATGGCTTTTGAAAAGCCAATGGGTGATATATGTGAAAATCATTTGGTAACTCTAATCAAAACGCCCTTAAGTATATAACCTGTAATATAATCTTTATCAGAATTAGGTTTGTAAAGTGTAAAGCAGTTTGGATAAAGTCTACAAGAGTTTTAATGAGAGTTTATGTCTTATTTACTATTTGAAATGTCTTTACTGAGCTTTACTATTTAAATTATACTATAATTTATTCATTTGTTTTCTTAATGTTTAGATCTAATTTACCAAACAAAGATTACTCATTTTTACCTAGAACCATTATTTTTAGTGGTTTGTTTGAATAATCAAAACAACACATAGATACAGTAAAATAATAAAGAATTTCAAAGGAAGTAATACTATAGGTTAATGTTTGTTATGCCTATAAAGTATGGGTTTATGTTTTCTCTATATTTACTTCTGATATCCAACAAATTATAAATTCTAAACAGAAATGTTAGGCACTTCTGCTTGATTCGCTAATGTGGGAAATTCATATGGAATACTCCAAAACCACATAGAGCAGTTTCTTAGACAGTCTGTAGTGCAAAAGCCAGATAGAAATAGGCATGGAAAAAAACAAGAAGCTAAACACTGAAATGACATATTGTCTTTAAATTGAAGTACCCCTACCCCTTCCCTAATCCATTTTAAATGGCCATAACATAACTTTCTTTTAAGAAAACTGATTTTGGAAACCTGATTTATTCATATAAGGGCATGCATTGATCTTATATTACAGATGATTATTCAACTTCTACTTCACTTTGGATGCTTAAAGGTAGGCATTGTGTGTAACTGAAGATAGAGCATAAAATAGAAACCATGCTGACAATTTCTCTATGCTCTCTATTTCTTAGATAGGAATCTCAATCCAGCAACTTGAAATAAGATCTTATAAACCCCATTAGGAAGCAGATTAGCAGAAGGTTTTGGCATAAAACAAACTTGGGTTCTTTTTTAAGCCCCCAATTTACCATTGTTTGTGAATTTATTTTCATTAGCCACTTTATTCAAGCTTATGTCTGTACCCAATTTTGACCCAACACTTCATAGAAAACTAATATTATGTCAATGTATGCCAGGAGTTAGACAACTAATGCCCAAAGGCCAAATCCAGCCTGTAGCTGATTTTCCCAAATAAAATGTTACTGGAGCACAGTCATGCCCATTAGCTGATGCATTATCTACAGCTTCTTTCACTCCACAACATCGAAGTTGAGTAATTGCCACAGAGACGGTATGGTTTGTGAAGCTTAAACTATTGCCTCCCTGGAATTTGACAAAAGAAAAATTGGTGACTCTTGATATATAATTATTAAGTCATAGATTATTAGAATTGAGAACGTGTTTATCCTCCTATACAGCCTCATTTGACCAAAGAGAAGCCTCAGTAAGATGATAATTTGCTCAGTGCTACAAAACTAATCAAGGATAATAGTAGCTTAGATTATGAGCCAGTTCCTACTTCCTGATCCATTAGTCCTTGTGCTCTAACTTAGGTAGTAGAGAATAAAGACTTCTCACATAACTGATTACAGAGGATTTTGACAATGCACTTAGTAATCACATCAAAGCTTTTGGAAACAAATGTTCTTACAAGCTACTACACTCAGCATGGCAAAGGAACATTTAATACCTAATTGCAATAATTATCTCAGCCCTTCTTTAACTTTTTTTCCCCTTCCTCTAACTAGTTATTCCCTTTTACCTTTGTTCTATATTGTGTGTGTATTTTATGGTATATATTCTACTATATATTTTTTGAAAAATGTTGTGTATTTTAAGGTATATATTTTAAGGTAAAGTACATGTCAGCATAGATCAAAAAATAAAGAATGGTTTCTACAAGATTCAGAAACCGTGAATGTCAAGTTATTGCTGTAACCGCTAGAAATATTTAAATGAAAAAGTCTCCTCAAATTACAGTTTGAAAAAAACTGTAGCCAGTGCCTTGTGATTTAATAGCTACAGTTTTGCATTTGCAAATGAGTATGCTTATCTCTTTTAACTACCAGAGTACATTTTAGTAATTCCTTTGTAAAGCACTCTAATAATCATTACTGATTAATGCAGCTGTTATCTGCATGTTTCCAACCTATTTAAGAATTTGTTTTGAAGTTGTATACTTGTAGGTTAATCTCCAGAGTGAGTTAGTTATATGTTAAATATGATTTACAGGTGGAAAAAAAGTGGCGCAGATACTTAATTTGACTTCATAATTATCAGACATCAAACATGTGGCAGAACTGGAGAAAGAGTTTATGGCCCCTTGCTCAGAGTTTATACTCCTCAGCAATACCTATTGTAAGGTCCAAGAAAAATATTGTGTACATACTTTTTAAAATTGTTTCCTACATTTGGCTACTGAATAAAAATTATTATGAAAATGTGTATTAGGTGATAATAAACTTCTTGAAACTAGTAATATTAATGAAAAGAAAAACTTTATACCTGTGTAGACTTTATAACTCATAAAGCAATTTCAACATATATTAACTAATTTTAATATTTTAAGTTTCATTTATTTAACTATTTTGTACATATAACATATATACAGAATTATCATATACATACACAAACACATGTATTTGCTGTTCAGTGCTTTATTACAACATCTACCATCATACAGGTCAAAAAATAGAATGTTTCCAGGACCCAGGAGCCTCCCTCATAACCTTCCCTGTGACAAAATCCTTCCTTTCCTCCAAAGACAGCCCCAGACCTGATGTACATAGTGATCATTTTCTTGCATTGATTTGGTTTTACAACATAAGCATGAATCTCTAAATGCTATAGTTTTGCCTGTTTCCTAAATTTTCTATAAAACAAATTATACAGCAGTCTTTTGTGTCTGGCTTCTTTCATTTATGCTTGCGAAATTCATGCATGTTGTTCATTTGTATTGCTACATAGCATTTAGTTATATGAGTATAGCACAATTTATATACACTCTACTATGAAAAGATATGCAGCTTATTTCCAGTTTGGGGATTTTATGAATAATGAAGAATACATCAATTAATATTTTGTCCATTTTTTGTGCACATATGTATGATTTTACATTAGATAGATACTGAGCAATAGAACTATTGGGTCTGTGGGTGTGAGTTTATTCAACATTGATAGATAATACAAAATGATTTGCCAAAGGAACTACATAAATTTATATGGCTCCTAGAATTTTAAGAGTTGTTGTTGGTCCACAGCCTCACCAATACTTGTTATTATTTTCTTATTTTTAGTCATTCTGTTGGGTGTGCCGTTGTACCTCACTGTGTTTTTA